>NC_133651.1:112999579-113599579 GCF_009905375.1 Apium graveolens | reverse complement strand
TCCTTTCCCCTCCAGTGAACTTCTTCCCGAAGCTTCTATTCTTCTGGGACTTCCTGAATTGCTTCCTCTTGAAGCCCTTAACCAGCAATGCAGCCATTTGCATGATATCAGAATCTGTCACGTTCTCATCAGTTTCAGAATCAGTATCATCATCAGGGTTTGATGATGAATCATCAGTATCTGATTCTGGCAGATTGTTGTTTTTCCTTGCAACTTCAACAAAACTTTCTTTTGAAGCTTTCGCATTCACTTTCAAAGCAACTGATTTTCCTTTGCTATTTTTCCTCTCCTTCCTTTATTGGACTTCCAAGTCATGAGTTCTCAGCATGCCATAAACCTCATTCCAGACTGATTATTTCCAAATCATACTAATGTCGTATGATTGAAGTCTGAGTCTCTCATTCTTCATTCAAAGCTCTCAGAAACTTAGTGTTTGAATCCTCTCGATCATACACCTTTCCCACCAAAGACAGATTGTTGAGCAGGGTGAGAAATCTGTCATAGATCTCGGTAAGACTTTCATCAGGCTTGGCCTCAAAGTGTTCATAATCTTGAATCAGAACATCCCTTCTATTCTTCTTGATGGCCATGGTTCCTTGACATTGAGTTTCAAGAGCATCCCGGATCTCTTTGGCAGTCTTGTAGGCTATAACCCTGTTTGAAATCACAGAATCAAGGCTGTTATGCAAAATGTTTCTTACCTTTGCATCTTTCAGCACAGCTACTTTCTCTTCTGGTGTCCACTCACTCTTCTCCTTTAGCTGATAGTGTTCAGCAACAGTAGGAGTTGCAGGCACCAGTTTTGTTGGCATGTAGGGTCCATCATTAATTATGTCAAGATAGTCTGGATCTGTAGCCTCTATGTAGGATATTCAGCCTTTTTCAGAATGGGGATTTTGATACTTTCATACTTGTTCAGAGACATGTTTAGATCGCTTCTGATTGTAACTTTATCAGTGAGCTCTGATACTAATTATTGCCCAGTAAAGATACAATTGTTTAAGGAGGGTTGGATACAATTGTATAAATGTTTTGAACAAGTATAAAAATATAACAGTTCTTTATATTTCTGATAAAAACTGTTACAAACTCTCTCAAGAAATATTGATGTTCTTGAGAGCTGCTAGGTCGTACAATGCTTGAGAGATCTCATTGTGTGATGACCTAAACTGTGTTTATATAATACACAGCTGCTACAAATCAGTCTAGGAAATGCATTATCAATTACTAACAGAAAATGATACATATCTCTAACTGAATATACAAAGTCCTATCACTCAAAATGAACAGATATCCATCCCTCAAAATAAAGAATAGACTCAATCTTTACAACAAATTATTCTTCAAATACTGATGCTTCTGCAAATACTGATGAACATCAAATCCTGATGGCATATCAAATCCTGATGACATCCAGAACAACCAGATCCTGAACTTCTCCTGATCATTGAGAATCAGCACGTAACAAAGTATGAAAACAAGCCACAACCTTAACTTTTATAACATCATACCAAATTCCAACTAGTTCAACTTACAACTAATAATGATATCGTTCTTACAATCTTGCATAACTCATCTACAATATAAATCTCCTACTAACTCGATCCAACTTAACCTGGAATCCTAGCTCGCACACTGGACTAGGAATCCACGTTACCAACAATTTCCTTTTCAACTGTAGGATAACATAAAAAGATTTGCAAGAGTGAGCTAACTAGCTCAGCGAGTCATAATATCAATAACTGAGGTTAAATAATGATCAATTGAAATTATTCCGAAGAATCAAGTTTCTTGATAAACAATGATTAGAATTGGATATTCACTTTTCTTTTAAAAAACAAGGTTAGGTTGCTGATCAGTCACGCACTAACCCCGAGCAAGGCACACAGTTCTGCTCTCTATACTGGATCCAAGGCACGCATTGGCCTAATATGACCACGAACCTGGTCTAACCACGAATCCGGTCCACATTTATAAAACCGTCCAATTCTAAAATGATTCAATATGATAACCATTGTAATTCAATAAAAACAGAATCATAATTAACATTGATTAAGAATTTTTCTCGGAGCACAAGACATTTCATAAGTATCACCAGGGTATATCAAGGTATATATATGAAGTACGGCTTTAAGTCTGTTGAAGAATCAGGTATCTGATGAACAATGGTTCAATGATAAAACATGGTATAGATCTTTAATGTTATATGGTAATATAGGGTATATAAGTTTCTGTATGCTCAAGTAATTCCGTTTCAGTATCTGGTTTATGGTGTGTATGTATTTGTGGAGTAATATTGTATTTGTATGGTTAATATCCGGGAAATCAACTGTTGGTGGTTTACAAGAAAGAAAGCTTACAGCTCAAGTTCAATGATATGATCAGGGTTCAAGGTTGAATAGTTTAAAGCGTTTGCAATATAAAATAGAATTTATTTTGAATACTAGCAACATGTTATGAGAAAGTTCAAAAATATTTGCAATTTATCTCAAGTAAGGTTCAGAAGTACTTGCCTTATCACGGATGATTTCCAACCTTACTTATACTCATCTAACAGTTTTATTCATCAATCATTTTCCTTTTTTTTCTATTCCTTGCTTCTATTCACCGATCACTTGCTTTCTTTTTCTACGCTTCAGTTCTATTTACTGATCATTGGCTTTATTTTCTATGTCTCGCTTACTCTGCTAGGTATCACAAGTATCTATCAATATTCAATCTCATATTATTCTAATCATCACATAGACGTCATAAGCTTTTATCTACCCTTCATTTTACCCAAATCCGAATTACGGATTGAAAATTATGACCAAAACAGTCAAACAATGCACATATAGTCGTATTATACATCAATATGTTCACGTATAGCACATAGCACATAAGATATTTGATCAAAATAATTTTTCAGAGAAGATTCGGGGTTAAAATGATTTTCCAGGAATTTATACGAATTTTTAAATATTTTTCGGAATTAAAACGGGTCTCTGAATCATTTTATAATTAAATAATAGAGTCTGAACACCCGAATATGACTTTAAATCATTTAATAATAATTATCGAGCCTTGAAAATAATTTAAAATAATATTTTAAAACTCAAAACTATTTTTTGGATTTTTAAATCAAAATAAATAATTAAAACCTAATTAAATAATCAATTGAAATTAAATAATAACTAATTAAATCAATTAATCAATTAATATTTAAATTAATTGATTAATTAAATAATTAATTATCAACTAAAATCAATTAATTAAATAATTTAGATTTATTTTGGAATTAAAAATAATTTTCAGAATTAAAATAATGAATTTTTGGAATTTTAAATAATTAAAAACCATTTTATGAAATTAAAATAAAAGTAAATACTATTTTTGAAAATATTTAAAACAACAAACCTGTTTTTATAAATTTTTGAAACCGAAATACATGATTTATAACTTTTGCAAACAACAGGGGGTCAAATTGTAATTCTCCCCCATGTCGCCAGCTCCGGCCACCGAACTGCCACCGGTCGGTCGCCACCCGGATTTCATCTGCACGAAATCAATCCAGGAGGTGCGCAGATTTGAAGTTCCAATTGCCGGGAACAATATTATGGAGTCAAAATCGATGAAGGACTCCAGTTTTTGCCAGAAATTCCAGTCAAAGTCTCGTTGCCGGCGAGCTTCAAAATTTTCCGGCGAGGCTCGATTAATCCATTCCAGGAATCGTTTGTTAATCTGATATAAACCATTCGATTTGTTTTTCCATGATCTACACATTTGTATAATCAATTTCATCTAATAACCTCTAACAAAGAAACGCTTGACATCCAATTAAGAACATTCATAGCAATAAACCATAGTTCTCAATTCGAGAATCAAACAACAATTTGAACATGTTATTGAACTCCAAATTCATCATATAATATACCAAAATGATCAGGAAGAAAAGATCTACATGATTCAAGCATCAAATCATTTAAACAACATCAACATCAAAAATTCCTCTTTTAATCACTAATTAATTCAAATTAAAATAAATAAATAAGAAAATAACCTTGATTTCTGAACTGAAATGGATGGTTTATTAGAAAGAGCTTTTCGAGAGCTTCGATTTAATATATGGCACGCTCGATTTTGAATTCGATAACCTCTTCATTTTTTGGTTTGATTGTCATGAACACAATGATTTTACGGGTTTTTCTCTGTAATCTATTTTTTTACTGATCGATTATGGTTATACGAATAAAATGAAATAAGAAATAGGCTATTTATATTTATGGAATATTAATACGTGTTGGATCGTGTTGGATCGTATTGGATCGAAAAATAAGTTACTTAGCCACTAAGTAACTGCAAAAACGATCCGATTTGATACCCGTATTGGATAATTATCCAAACCGGGCTTCTTATAAAACACTTTATACGAAAATAATGTAATAATATCCCATCTTTCGAGAATAGAGGTTTTATTGGTCTATAAGAAATGATTGTCGTATCGAAAATTTTACGTCGGGACGCATACGGTCAAACCGTACTCCGGATTGAAAAAGTCAAAACACGGAAAATGTCCAGAATAATCAGATTAGATTAAGAGGGAGTTTTCTGAAGAGTTTCGGGTTATAAAAATGCAAAAACGGTTGAAGTTGAATGATTCCCGGCTTTATAAAATAATTTTGTAATTATTTAGAAAATAATTAATAAATCCATAAATTATTATAGAATCATATAACAGTCCAAAAATTACCAGAAAAATACCATAATTATCTATATTTTATCCTGGACATAATAAAATTAACATACCTACACTTTACCACATATAAACATCCACACATCAACACCAATCATCAGATAATTCACCAAAACATCACATAATAATCACATAATAATTATTTATCGATAAAAATAATTACACGCCCTGTCCCGGATATTACATCTTCGGTATATCTTCTAGTTTAATCTTCAATTGGTGATATCCAGATCTCAAATCAATCTTAGAAAAATACTTAGCTCCCTTCAACTGGTCAAATAAATCATCGATTCGAGATAATGGATACTTATTCTTGATTGTAAGCTTATTGAGCTCCCGATAGTCGATGCATAATCTCATGCTTCCGTCCTTCTTCTTAACAAATAATATCGGTGCACCCCATGGGGACACACTGAGTCTAATCACTCCTATCTCTAACAATTCTTGCAACTGCTTCGCTAACTCCTTCATTTCAACGGGTTCCATTCTGTACAGGGCCTTGGATACTGGTTCCGTTTCAGGTGCTAAGTCGATTGTAAACTCAATTTCTCTATTTGGAGGAAGTCCTGGTAACTCGTCTGGGTTCATTCTTTAAATAGTAACTTGCAAACTCAACTTTCTGTTCCTCTCTCACCTTAACCAAAGCAAATGACTTCTCTATCTCCTTTAACCAAACTCTCGCTTCAATCGGATCTAAGGAACCTTTAAATTCCGGTGGATTCACCGCCTGAAAAGTCATAAAAGTTACCTGAGGATTGGTCTGTCTCTGCTGCTATTGAGTTAGGTTGACTATTTTTTGAGCCAAGATATGAAGAATTTGGGCTACTGTTGGGTCTATGGGACCTGAATTTGCATTCTGGTTATTGTTGTCTTGGTGGTTGTTGTTGTTGGTTTCTTCATTCTGGTTGGTAGAACGTGTATTTCTTCTGGGAGGCATTTTCTGTAAAAGAATCAAACAACTTATTTAGCCTTTAAATCAAATTTTTTTTTGTGAAAAGTTTTGTGTAAATAGAAATATCTCTTTTTGAAAACATTTGTAATAGTTGAACTAAGTAAATCACATACTTTTTTACAGAATATAAACAGTTAAGGGGATAGGGTATGTTAGGGCGAAAACATGCACTAATATTCACGCAAGTATACGCGTTCGCAAGTAATATAGAATACTTTCTAGTTCGTTCCCTCAGAGACTCAGACTAAGTTATTGTCTAATTAAACTCACTCACCAATGTATGATTACTTCTCAATGTTAAGATAATAACACTTAAAATTGTTGATTAAATATTAACTATAATTAACTACTTAACTAACCACTTAACTAATACTTCAATTTATCAATAATAAAACACTCATGAGATCACAACTTCATTATTACTTCCTTCTATAGCCATTGTTAATACCTTTAGCATGTGACAGTGATGACATTAATCGAATAACACGAAACTGATAAAAGCCAACTTTCATTGTACTAATACCATTCTACCAAGCATCCACAATTAAGATAGAAGTTGAATAGTCATCAATTATGTTGAGTTCCTATATGTCTATAGAAATTGACAACACAACGATTAAGCACAAGTTATCCCTTTTGATTACATAGGGCAAATAAAACTGTTAGAATTACCCACTAATCATGCACAACTTACATGAACCTATTCTAGCATAGCAAGTTCTAAATCTCAAGATCCACCGTCGCTTCACAAGAGATTAACACCCTATCTTATATGTTCGTGACGCACATAAGACGAATACGCACAACCAATACTAGATATCATGCAATCATCACACACTACAGTATTAAACAATTAACTAAAGAATTCCATAATAAATCCGTTGCAACCCCATGATCACGATTAGCCCATAATATAACTTATCGCCATCATGGGTTCATATGAAATCATGATAAACAACACAAGAAAATAATAACTAACTAATTATATTAAAACAGAGTACGTCACAAGAGTAAATAAGTCAAAGCAAGAAAACTAGCATCCAACGTTACAACGAAACAAGAATCACAAGAATATATGCTTCCTCTTCGCTGCAGTGTGCTAAATCGGTCTTCTTCCTTATCTCCTTCGCTTCTTGTGCAAAACACAATCTAAAACACAATCTCCTTCTTATTCTCTATGAAAACGTCTCAAATCTACTTATATAATAGTCCCATAAAACTCAGATTACATAGAAGTTGGAAGCCAAACAGAAGTAGAAGTCTAAAATAATTCATCTTTTTCCCCGACCATGCGCGGCCGCTCAGCATTTCTGCGCGGGCGCGCAAGGCTGCTGCGCGGCCGCTCAGCATTGCTGCGCGGGCGCACAGGACCCTACTGGAAAAATTCCAGGTTTGCTCCGTTTCTTCTCCGTAATCTGCCCGTTCTTTTCCTCTCGCAATGGTGAACACATGCCAAGGCTTATTCTTGATGATTCCTCCTCCGAAATGCAACTAATACCCTGAAATGCATAAACACTAGAAAAACGCATCAAATACACAAAATACTTGATTTCAAGACACCAATTTAAGCCATTTTAAGACGTTCTAAGTGGTATAAAATGCCACTTATCACACCCCCAAACTTAAATCGATGCTTGTCCTCAAGCGTCACAGACTCAAAACAAATAAAAATGTGCATGAATGCAATCTATATGAAAATGCAACGATCCCCCTTACTACAATTAACCAACCAAATTGTCACGTCTCAACGAATGCAGTTAGACACTAAAGATCAATAAACTCATGCAAACAGACATACAGCCAGAAACGTGGTGTGTGCAAATACTTAACAGATATGCTTCGAAACTAGACCAATTACTATGACTAGACTATCCTCAAGGCAATCCTACGATTATACAAAGAATAAAAATTCTAGGTACAAAGTGATATACAACACTACAAGAACTCTGGAGCTTACTACGGAATTGTGCTTTTTATTTACAACTCAAATGCTTATTTGACCGTGCAATGAGTGAGGTCCACAAAAGACTTATACAATGGTATCCATGTAACGAGCGTTAGGTTAGCGGATCCCAGACTCTAAAAGCCTTAGGTCACTAGGCACAAAGTCCCCTAAGAACTTAATAACTCGAATACCAAAGAGCCCACTCTTGATCAATTATGCAAAAAAAAAAAAAAAAAATTCTTCTGAGCAAGTGCGTTTCGCTCCATCTTGCTCAACCCTAGACTACTCGCATAACATGCGAGCCGGCTACTAGCCAATTGACGCCTAGCCACAACTTAGCAACAAATTCCATTTTTACTCCAAAATTTTTTTTTCTTTTTCATGCCTTTACCACTAAGAACCTATTATCAAATTCTAAGCATAATAAATAGATTATCCTCGAAAATAATCAGATCATAACAACAATCTAGCCCTTAAGCATTCTCTAAGACTTAGTGAAAATACAAGTGCTTCTAGCATGCATATCAACCTACACAACTTAATACCACTTTAATGCTATCACTACACTCGCATCAATATCACAATTCAGTCGATAAATCATTGCAAAAGGGATCATGGTATATGCATGAGCTATATGATATGACAAACAAATAAAGCTATAAAAAAACTATATGGCAAAAATTATGCAACTATATGAACTAACTATCATGAATATGCAGCTATATGACACACACAAAATATTCCTTAACTACCACCCCCAAACTTAAAATCTTCACTGTCCCCAGTGAAGGTAGTAGAAAGGAACACAGGGTATACCTACTCGGAGTCATCATCATCATCACCCTCAGTGGGTGGAGTATCAGGCGGCGGGTACGCAGAGTCCTCACCAAAAACTGGCCACTGGATATCAGCTCCAAGGCCTCGAAAAGCAGTCCCTAACGCAAGGGTGAGCTCCTGAGAAAACCTGCTCTGCGTCTCATACATGGCATCCATCCGCCGTGAAAGCCTCCTATACTGGGCATCACCCATCCCAGCACCCTCCTGAGCTCTCGAAGAACCAGCCTCACCACGCCCTGGCCTAGCCATAGTAGCACCTCGTGCTGGACGCCCTCCTGGAAGACGATAACCCAGCCCATGCTCCTCAGGCTCACCACCGGTCCACTCCTGCATCCCATTCAGAGTGCCAGAATCTATCGGAGCTGCTGGCAACTGCAACTGCTCATGAGCCGGCCAGTTCACTCCTACTGCTCGGCAAAGCTTCGTAACCGTGGATGCATAAGGGATGTTCATATGCTTTGCTCCCCTCAAAAACTTCAGAATTCCTTGGTAGATAAACTCACCAAGGTCCACATAGTATTCCTCATTCAGAATTCCCCACAAAAACTGTGCTCTCTCAACTGTGACCTCGTGTGCATGTGAAGAAGGCAAAATATTAGCACATATAAATGCATTCCATGCACGGGCATACCTGTTCATGGCGATCGCCGGAAAGTGACGATACTCATTATTGGCTGGACTGCGGTTCCAAACTGTGCCCGGTCGACAGAGAGTCGCACAAATCAAATCCAAGTCAAAATCCTCAGTATTCTTTTCATTCCAGTTCTCCTCCTCGGGCTTCCTCTCTCGCTGTCCAATCACACGGCGAATCGCCGCAGGATGATAATCAACCGTAAGCCCACGAACTACAGAAAACCCATTCTTTTCAGCCTTTGCGTTCGCGTATAACTCGCGAACCACACTCATCGGTACTGCTTCGGGTGACTCATAAAAAGCTATCCACCCCTTCTCGGCAATCATGGGTAACAACTCACCATCCCTCCCTGATGGTAAAAACCCCCTCTCCTTCAGAATCGGCTTCCCCAACAGCCTAGTGTACTCCTCCTCCGCAGCTCTGTCAGTTAACCGAGGCCTTGCAGCAGTACCCCTTGATGAATCAGCAGTAGGAACTGTGCTGCTGCTGTCAATAGTGCGTGCTCTCTTGGGTGTCATTGATTTATGAATAAAAGTGTGTAAGAACTGATTTTTGATGTTTATGAGAGGGTTTAAGTGTAGGAAGTGTGTGGGAGATATGTGGGATAGGTGTATGTATATATAGGGTGTGGAGTAGGTTAAATTAGATTAGGAGTGGGGTTGAGGGATAAAATCATGGGGTAATGGGAAAAGAATTCGTGGGTTTATGGGCTGTGCTGGGTTTTTGTGTTTTGTGTTTTTTTTTTTTCTGAACTGCAAAAAATTTTCTGGAACTCGACCCCTGCGCGGCCGCTCAGCATTTCTGCGCGGGCGCGCAGCAAGTTGCGCGGCCGCTCAGCATAGCTGCGCGGGCGCGCAGAGGGTCTCTGGAAAAAATTTTTTTCAGCCCCTTTTTTCTGATTTTTTTGTGTTTTTGGATAGGTTATTAACTTCTAAGGGTTCCTGTAACAACAATTCATGGGTTGCCTCCCACGCAGCGCTTCTTTTTCGTCATTAGCTTGACGTTCCGTACCTTTCTCAAGTAGTCAACAAAATGGCACTAACCACCTCTCGGTTTGCCATGTCCCCATAGTAGTGCTTTAACCGCTGACCGTTAACCTTGAATGCTTGGTCCGAATCCTTCTCAAAAATTTCCACCGCTCCATGTGGAAACACAGTTTTGACAATAAAAGGTCCAGACCACCTTGATTTCAACTTCCCAGGAAAAAGTCGGAGCTGAGAGTTAAATAACAGAACTTGTTGCCCTGGCACAAATAACTTAGGATGTAGCTTCCTATCGTGCCACCTCTTCACCTTTTCCTTATACATTTTGTTATTCTCGTACGCTTGAAGTCGAAATTCATCAAGTTCATTAAGCTGAAGCATTCTTTTCTTACCAGCTGCATCTAAATCCAGGTTCAATTTCTTCAATGCCCAGTAGGCCTTATGCTCAAGCTCCGCCGGTAGATGACATCCCTTACCATACACCAACTGAAACGGTGACATCCCAAGTGGAGTTTTGAATGCTGTTCTGTAAGCCCAAACAGCTTCATCGAGCTTTAAAGACCAATCCTTCCTTGACGGACAAACAACCTTCTCTAGAATGCGTTTTATCTCTCTGTTAGACACTTCCGCTTGACCATTTGTTTACGGATGATAGGCAGTAGCTACTCGATGATTCACGTTATAACGCTGCATCATAGAAGTGAACTTACGGTTGCAAAAATGCGATCCTTCATCACTTATAATTACCCGAGGCATCCCAAACCTTTTGAAAATTTGCTTATGAAGAAAATTTAGCACTGCCTTTGCATCATTTGTCGGTAAAGCTTTAACTTCGACCCATTTTGAGACATAATCGACTGCCAGCAAGATGTACTGATTATTGCAAGACGAGATAAAAGGCCCCATGAAATCGATTCCCCACACATCAAAGACCTCGACTTCAAGCATCACATTTAATGGCATCTCATCCTTCCTTGACAAATTTCCCACTCTTTGGCAACGATCACACCTTAAAACAAACTGATGAGCATCCTTGAACAAAGTAGGCCAGAAAAAACCTGCTTGCAGAATACGAGCTGCCGTCTTCTCACCTCCATAGTGTCCACCATAAACCGTGGAATGGCAGTCTCGTAATATCCCCTCCGTCTCACAGAACGGGATACATCTCCTGATGATCTGGTCAGCTCCCTGTCTAAACAAATATGGTTCATCCCACATATACCACTTCACCTCATGCAGAAACTTCTTCTTTTGAGCGGATGTCAAATTAGGCGGCATTATATTGCTGACAAGATAGTTTACAATATCTGCAAACCATGGTTCTTCCTCCTGCATTGCAAACAACTGCTCATCCGGAAAAGATTCATTGATTAACGTCCTATCTTGTGAAGTAGAATCGGGATTCTCCAACCTAGAGAGATGGTCAGCTACTTGATTCTCAGTACCTTTTCTATCTTTGATCTCTAACTCAAATTCTTGAAGTAAAAGCACCCAACGAATGAGTCTCGGCTTCGAATCCTTCTTAGAAACCAGATAGCGAATAGCTACATGATCAGTGAATACTGTTACTTTCGTACCAAGCAGATAAGATCGAAATTTCTCAAAGCCAAAGACTATAGCCAACAGCTCCTTTTCAGTAGTGGTGTAGTTCAATTGGGCCCCATTTAAAGTCTTACTCGCATAGTAGACCACATGGAAGAGATTTTTCTTACGCTGTCCCTGAACTGTACCTACCGCATAGTCACTCGCATCACACATCATCCCAAACGGTTCTGTCCAATCTGGTGCTGTAATAACTGGTGTCGTGATCAAACTCTCCTTGAGAGTCTCGAATGCTGCCAAACATTCAGCATCAAATTTAAAAGGCACATCTTTCTCAAGTAAATTGCACAATGACTTAGATATCTTTGAAAAGTCCTTGATGAATCGCCGATAAAAACCCGCATGACCGAGAAAACTACGGATTCCTTTCACCGAATTGGGTGGGGGAAGATTTTCAATGACTCCCACCTTGGCCTTGTCCACCTCCAGACCTTTGCTAGAGACCTTATGCCCAAGGATAATGCCTTCATGCACCATAAAATGACATTTCTCCCAATTAAGCACCAAATTAGTTTCCACGCATCTTTTGAGTACGGCGCGCAGATTATTCAAACATTCATCATATGAGTGTCCAAAGACGGAGAAGTCATCCATGAACACTTCGACGTTATTTCCAATCCTGTCAGAGAATATAGCCATCATACATCTCTGAAAGGTGGCCGGGGCGCCACATAACCCAAACGAAACTCTTCGAAAAGCAAATGTGCCAAATGGACAAGTGAAGGTAGTCTTTTCCTGATCCTCTGGTGCAATACAAATCTGATTATACCCGGAATAACCATCCAGAAGACAAAAATACTCATGTCCCGCCAATCTGTCGAGCATTTGATCAATGAATGGGAGAGGGAAGTGATCCTTCCTTGTGGCTTTGTTCAATTTTCTATAATCCATGCATACTCTCCATCCTGTAACTGTTCGAGTAGGGATGAGCTCATTCTTTTCATTTGCGACCACAGTGATACCTCCTTTCTTAGGTACACATTGCACGGGGCTCACCCACGAGCTGTCGGAAATAGGATAAATGATGCCTGTATCTAGCCATTTCAGAATTTCTTTCTTCACCACCTCCTTCATGATCGGGTTCAGTCTTCACTGCTGTTCCAAAGTTGGCTTACTACCTTCCTCTAACAGAATTTTATGCATACAATATGAAGGACTTATCCCCTTGATGTCTGCTATGGTCCATCCTATAGCCAATTTGAATTCTCTCAAAATCCTTAAGAGCTTGTCTTCCTCACTACCTGAAAGGTCAGCTGAAATAATAACAGGTAACGTAGATGAATCACCTAAAAAAGCATACCTCAAGTGTTCAGGTAATGGTTTGAGCTCCAAGGTAGGTGCTTCCTCTATTGATGGTTTGAGCTTCCCTTCAGCATTCTTAAGGTCAGAAGTACCAAGAGATTCAAATGGTATGTCGAGCTTTCGCTTCCATAGAGAAGCGTTCAGATATTGTAATTGCTCGTTGCTATCTTCATCATCGCTGTCAAAATCCCCCACTAAGGCCTTTTCCAATGCATCAGACATTAGCATGTGATCGAGTTCCGAAGTAACCGCAGAATCAATCACATCTACTTTTAAGCACTCCTCATCTTCTGTAGGGAATTTCATTGCCTTGAATACGTTGAAGGTCACATCCTGATCTTGGACCCGCATAGTAAGTTCCCCTTTTTGCACATCTA
Source organism: Apium graveolens (assembly GCF_009905375.1). Lineage (NCBI taxonomy): Eukaryota > Viridiplantae > Streptophyta > Magnoliopsida > Apiales > Apiaceae > Apium > Apium graveolens. Next base: position 113,586,215 of record NC_133651.1, on the reverse strand, counting down.
TCAAGGTACGGCCAGTAGCCAAGAAAGGCCTCCCCAAGATTATGGGAATCTTCTTATCTTCCTCAAAATCCAGAATAACAAAATCAGCAGGAAAGAAGAGCTTATACACCTTGACGAGCACATCCTCAACTATGCCCCTTGGGTAAGTAATGGAACGGTCCACCAATTGTAGCGACATGTATGTGGGTTTTGGATCAGGCAGATCAAGTTTTTTAAAGATCGACAACGGCATCAGATTAATGCTTGCTCCCAAATCACAAAGGCACTTGTCAAAAGTTAGATTGCCAATGGTGCAAGGAATGGTGAAGCTTCCTGGATCTTTCAGTTTTGGTGGTAACTTTTGTTGCAGAACCGCGCTGCATTCTTCCGTGAGAGCAACGGTTTCAAGGTCATCCAGTTTCACCTTCCTTGAAAGAATAGTCTTCATAAACTTCGCATAACTAGGCATTTGTTCCAGCGCCTCAGCGAAAGGTATATTGATGTGAAGTTTCTTGAACACCTCCAGAAACTTCCCGAACTGTCTATCCAGCTTTTGTTGCTGCAATCTCTTAGGAAAAGGTGGTGGAGGATAGAGCTGTTTCTCCCCTATATTAGCCTCAGGCAGAGTGTGTTCAACAGTAGTCTTCCTTGGTTCCGCCACTTTCTCCTTTTGCTTAGATTCTTCATCTCTAACTTCAGCTTCGACTTCTTTTGCCTTTTCAGCAACAGCTACTTTTCCAGACCTTAAGGTAATAGCCTTGACTTGCTCTTTAGCTTCCTTCCTGCCTGGTACTTCCGTGTCACTGGGAAGAGTGCCAGGTTGACGATTGAGCACTGCATTGGCTAATTGACCGATTTGATTTTCCAAGGTCTTGATAGAAACCGCCTGACTCTTGCACAACAGCTTAAGTTCCTCAAAATCAGCACTAGTAGGTGCAGCTGCACTTCCCTGTTGAGGATATGATTGCCTTGTAGCATACTGCTGTGGTTGCTGGAATCCAGGTGGGTTAAACTGTTTACTTACTCCTTGCTGATATGTTGGCTGAATAGCATTCTGATTATTCCCCCAGCTGAAATTTGGATGATTTCTGTTGTTAGGATGATAGGTCGCTGGCACAGGCTGCTGTTGTCACTGATAATTATTCACATACTGAACAGATTCGTTGACAAGAGAACACTGATCCGTAGCATGAGAACCTGCACAAAGCTCACAAACCATAGCTATTTGATTAACTCCATACGTAGCCAAAGAATCAACCTTCATTGATAGCGCTTGGAGCTGGGCTGCAATAGCGGTGGCTGCATCAACTTCCAGAATACCTGCTACCTTGCCTGACGTCATCCTCTGAGTTAGGTTTTGATGCTCGTTTACAGCCATTGTCTCTATAAGATTATACGCCTCAGTATAGCTTTTAGCCCATAAGGCGCCTCCAGCTGCTGCATCGAGCATGGGCCGAGATTGGGCCCCCAAACCATTATAAAAACCAGTGATTACCATCCAATCCGGCATTCCATGATGTGGACATTTTCTCAACATTTCCTTGTAGCGTTCCCAAGCCTCGCACATAGATTCTGTAGGTTGCTGCGCAAACTGAGTAAGAGCACTCCTCATAGCAGCAGTCTTTGCCATTGGATAAAACTTCACCAGAAACTTTTGTGCAAGATCTTGCCACGTAGTGATGGACCCAGCTGGTTCAGAATGTAACCAGTCTTTAGCCTTATCCCTCAGTGAGAATGGGAAAAGCCTCAATTTGATAGCCTCATCAGTCACGCCATTATACTTAAAAGTGCTGCAGATCTCGACAAAATTCCTTATGTTCATGTTGGGGTCTTCAGTGGCCGCTCCTCCAAAAGAAAGAGAATTCTGCACCATCTGAATAATGCCCGGCTTGATTTCAAAGGTGTTAGCTTGAATAGCCGGATGAAGGATGCTTGACTGAATGTCATCAATTTTAGGCCGAGAAAAATCCATAAGAGCTGGATCAGCTTGAACAATGCGATCTCCCATGTTTACTGGTTCTTTCTGCTCAGTTCCTGAGTCCGAATCCTCAAAATCTAACTTCTCCGGAGTATCAAGAACTTCGTCTTTCTCCTCAGCTGTATCTAAGGTCCTCTTGCGAGCACGAGAACGAGTTTGCATAAACACTTGCTAAAGTACCTGAAACACAACCGAAAAGAGTAATTAACTACTACGTCCTAATCACTGAGTCCTAATGACCAATGATGGTAAGTACATAAACTAAACAAATACACCGAGTCCCCGGCAGCGGCGCCAAAAACTTGTTAGGGCGAAAACATGCACTAATATTCACGCAAGTATACGCGTTCGCAAGTAATATAGAATACTTTCTAATTCGTTCCCTCAGAGACTCAGACTAAGTTATTGTCTAATTAAACTCACTCACCAATGTATGATTACTTCTCAATGTTAAGATAATAATACTTAAAATTGTTGATTAAATATTAACTATAATTAACTACTTAACTAACCACTTAACTAACACTTCAATTTATCAATAATAAAACACTCATGAGATCATAACTTCATTATTACTTCCTTCTATAGCCATTGTTAATACCTTTAGCATGTGACAGTGATGACATTAATCGAATAACACGAAACTGATAAAAGCCAACTTTCATTGTACTAATACCATTCTACCAAGCATCCACAATTAAGATAGAAGTTGAATAGTCATCAATTATGTTGAGTTCCTATATGTCTATAGAAATTGACAACACAACGATTAAGCACAAGTTATCCCTTTTGATTACATAGGGCAAATAAAATTGTTAGAATTACCCACTAATCATGCACAACTTACATGAACCTATGCTAGCATGGCAAGTTCTAAATCTCAAGATCCACCATCGCTTCACAAGAGATTAACACCCTATCTTATATGTTCGCGACGCACATAAGACGAATACGCACAACCAATACTAGATATCATGCAATCATCATACACTACAGTATTAAACAATTAACTAAAGAATTCCATAATAAATCCGTTGCAACCCCATGATCACGATTAGCCCATAATATAACTTATCGCCATCATGGGTTCATATGAAATCATGATAAATAACACAAGAAAATAATAACTAACTAATTATATTAAAACAGAGTACGTCACAAGAGTAAATAAGTCAAAGCAAGAAAACTAGCATCCAACGTTACAACGAAACAAGAATCACAAGAATATATGCTTCCTCTTCGCTGCAGTGTGCTAAATCGGTCTTCTTCCTTATCTCCTTCGCTTCTTGTGCAAAACACAATCTAAAACACAATCTCCTTCTTATTCTCTATGAAAACGTCTCAAATCTACTTTTATAATAGTCCCATAAAACTCAGATTACATAGAAGTTGGAAGCCAAACAGAAGTAGAAGTCTAAAATAATTCATCTTTTTCCCTGACCCTGCGCGGCCGCTCAGCATTTCTGCGCGGGCGCGCAAGGCTGCTGCGCGGCCGCTCAGCATTGCTGCGCGGGCGCGCAGGACCCTACTGGAAAAATTCCAGGTTTGCTCCATTTCTTCGCCGTAATCTGCTCGTTCTTTTCCTCTCGCAATGGTGAACACATGCCAAGGCTTATTCTTGATGATTCCTCCTCCGAAATGCAACTAATACCCTAAAATGCATAAACACTAGAAAAACGCATCAAATACACAAAATACTTGATTTCAAGACACCAATTTAAGCCATTTTAAGACGTTCTAAGTGGTATAAAATGCCACTTATCAGGGTACATGGTATCATAAGAGTTTATAACTAGTGCAATAAATAAAGTAAAGTAAAACAGGTGCATTAATGTAAATGACAATGTCGGAAAAGAAAATGTACTGATATATATATATATCAAAGTTTTGGAAGTACAAGCGTGAAAACACTTCAACAAAAACAAACGGGTATAACAAGCCTACACACTAGTCAGTAAGTCTAGTCTATATATACAATCCAAAAGTCTGCTCATACACACTATACACTAATGTACATATAAAAGCTACCACAGCAACTCTGTCTCAGCATCACCGTCTCTGTATCTCTACATCTGCATCTCTGTCTCTAGCTTCAGGGAAACTCTGGTCCACAAAGCCTCACAAGATCCTCCATCACCTCTCTGGCCCAGCCCATAAGAGCATCAGGGCCTGCATACTCAAAAGTAGCTCCATGCAGTCTGGCCTCAAGAACCCTCCGAGTCACATGAATCTCCTCCCGAAGCTCCCTCACACTCTTATCAACACCTATAGTCCTCACAATATGTTGTAGCTCCTGAATCTATGCCAACAAGGCATCTCACTCCAAAAGAAGAGCCTCATACCGATAGTAAGGAATAGAGTGTGGGATAGACTGAAATGGTGAACCCGCAACTTAATGCCCAGTAGAATTAGAATCAGCAGGTGGGGGTCCTCGGAGAGGTGGCCTCATACCAGGAGGTGGAATAGCTCGCAGTGGTGCAGCCGTCACAACATGAGGTAGTATAGCCAACACCGGTGGAAGAGCAGGACGTGGATCATATGACGGTCCTCCGACTGAAGGCTCAGAATGATCAGCTGGTACTGGAATAAAGGAATCTGCCATCGCTGCTATCTGAAAATCACATCGCAAGATAAAAATCTCGGACCACAACACGAACCATACTAACACTATTATACAGTCTCACTCAACCTCTCAACATTCTATCTTTCTATTTCTTACTTCTAATCCTAACCCTCTACCCATTCCCGACAATCTAGGCTTGTGTCAGTGACTTATAACCTATAGCTCTAATATCAAACCTGTAGCGCCCTCAAAACCCGGGTTAGAAGTTTTGGGGTCCACAATACATATACCATACATATATACCTGCTTATGACAATAATAAAGATAATAATTATATGTAGTGACCCTACTTACCTTCATCCACGAATCGCAACAGGTTAAAGTATGCACACAAGCCACAACTTACTTATATTACAAACATTCCAAATCCCAACTATTTAAAATTACATCTGAATATTAAACATTCTTACGAACTTTCAAACTTAAATTATTACAAAATTCTTCAGCTAGCTTATTCCGCTCAACCTGAAATCCTAGCTCGCACATTTGATTGGGGATCCTCGCTACAAACAGGTTTTTTCTTAACTGGAATAGAACATAAATAGAATCGCACAAATGAGCTAACTAGCTCAGCAAGTCACAGTGACCATACTGAGATTAAACAATGATCAAGGGAAATGATTTAGGGTATCAAGTTTCTTTATAAACAATGATTAGAATTGGATATTCAATTTTCATTTTAAAAACCAAGGTTAGGCTGTTGATCAGTCACGCACTAACCCCGAGCAAGGCACACAGCTCTGCTCTAATTACTGGATCCAAGGCACACATTGGCCTAACATGACCACCAATCTGGTCTGACCACGAATCTGGTCCATATTTTATAAAACAATCCAGTTTTATAACAATAACAGAATAAACAATGTAAATAAATAAACAGAATCATAAACAACATTGGTTTTCAAGCATAAGGTGATTTACATTCACCAATAGGATATAACAAGGTAAGTACAAGGATTGGCTATCAGTTGGTAAAAGAATCTCATAATAGAAGAATCAAGGTCTCGTGGTTATTAAGGATTACTCTTCTGTTGAATAAGTTATGAAGGATTGAATGTTAAACAATTCTGGTTCAGTGATCGGTATTTAGTTTGTATGTATTTGTGGAGTAGTATCGTATGACTGTGGTTTGTATCGGGTATTCAACAATCAATGGTTTACAAAGAATAAGGCTTACGGCTCAAAAATCAATAATTGGAATCGGCATTTAGGGTTAAATGCTTCAAAGCACTTGCAATATAAAATAGAACTATTCCAAACATATATCAAGATAGTTTAGGAATCACTTGCTATATATCTCGAGAAAGGTTCGGAAGTACTTGCCTTTTCTCACTCTGCTTACGCTTCACTTGTTCTCGTTCACCGACTCCTAATCACTGACTATTTGTTTTCCTTTCCTACGCCTCGCTTCTTCTGCTTAGACAACACAAGTATCTATCAATACTTATTCTCACTTGATTCTATTCGTTATAAGCTTCTATCTACCCTTCGTTTCACTCAAATCCGACTTACGGATTGAAAGTTATGATTAAAACAGTCAAACAATACACATATAAGCATATCGTACACCAATCGGATCACATATAACACATAACACGTAAGATATTCAATAAAATATACTTTTTCAAAGAAGATTCGGGGTCAAAATGATTTTTCATGTATTTAATATAAATTTTTAAACATTTTTCGTAATCAAAACGGGTCATTGAATCATTTATAAACAATTAACAAGAGTCGATTATCCGAATCTTGCTTCAAAATCATTTTATAATAATTTTCGAGCCTTGAAAATAATTTAAAATAATATTTTAAAGCTCAAAATTATTTTTCGAAATTTTTAAATAATTAAATCTAATTAAATAATCAATTAATAATTAATTAATAATTTATTAAATCATTTAATAAATTAATATTTGAATTCATTGACCAATTAATTAATTAATTATCAACTTAAATTAATTAATTAAATAATTCAGATTTATTTTTAAATTAAAAATAATTTTTGGGATTAAAATAATGATTTTTGAAATTTTGATTAATTAAAATCGAATTCCTAAAATTTAAAATAAATAGAAAATATGATTTTTATAAATTTTTAAAACAGGAATCCTATTTTTGTAAATTCTGAAAACTACAGGGACCTAACTGCATCGTTTACAAAAGTACAGGATCCTGTTTGCAATTTAACCAACCCCTCGCCGGAAAACGACGGGCTTCGCCGGAGAAGTCGTCTCTAGTATCTTCACACCACCATCATCTCCAGATCACATCTACACAACACCAGGAATCTATTCATTCAATCAAAATCAACTGATAACCCCTCGTTGGCCGGAAAAGCTCGAAGAAAACTGGCCGGACGACGAGTTCTTTATTGCTCCAGTCAGCTCGATTCCGGTATCATTTGTAGACGAGAACACTACCAATTGATTCCTTTTTCAAGCTCTACACATCCATACCAACCAATCATTCTAATAACCCCTAGATCAAAAACCCCCAAATTTCAATCGAAAATATTCATACGGGTACCGGCTGCGGATTACCTACGATAAAAAAAATATTCATACGGGTTATAAACCCTAATTTCACAATTCGATATTAAAACACGGATTTGAGTATGTTATTGAACTCCAAATGACTATTATGACATACCAAAATGATCAGATTAAATTCTCTAGAACATGGAAAATGCTCGGAATATTGCAATTAGGTTAGGAAGGAGTTTTTCCGAGACTTCCGAGTTGTAAAAACGTAAAAACGGTTGAAGTTGGTTCCCGATTATACAAAATAGTTTATAAATATTCGGAAAAATAATTTATCAAATCCATAAATCATTTATAAAATCATATAACAACATAAAAATTAATAGAAAAATACCACAATTATCTATACTTTATTTTGAACATATAAAAATTAAAATACTCAAATAATATCACATTTAAACATCCAAACATATATACCACTTAAGAGATAATTCACCAAAAATTCACAGAATAATCAAAGAATATTTATTTATTGATAAAAATAATTACACGATATATCCCGAATATTACAATTTGACTCTACATAAAGAATTTTATTTTAAACAAGCTTGCCTTTCTATGACTCTAAAATACATAACGAATTCACTACCATTCAGAAAACATGCTTAGAATCAATTGTCTGGTTCAAATAAATCCATATATGTAACAGTTTTTCTTTAATAGCCATTTAGTAAACATGCTTGGAATTAATTTATTGGTTCAAATAAATCCATATGTAACAGTTTTTCTTAAACATTAAAGTTATTTTAACGAAAGCGTATTAGTCTTGCCCAATTATAATACAATTATACAATTATTATTAATGATAAATTTTCTAATAATATTGAAATATTGAATAGATCATTAAGTTTATCCCGTATGTTAATTACCTGATACGACTTGCAAAGTCGTATATACGAAAAAATCCTATAGAGGTAATATTTTCTAATATATAATATATTTAAATAAAGCACCAAATATAATTTTCCAATATAACTTTAGATTTTTATAATATGAATACATAATATCGATACAACTACGATATCTAAATATAATTTGATGAATTTTTCGGTGCACTATAGATTAAATCAATAACGTATACGTGAGTTATATATTTAAATGGTATTTTTAGTAAGTGAATGTTGCACTATATAAATATTGTTGCTTTTCATCTTTGTAAAACACGTGATATCTTTTTATTTTATACAGAGATCATATGATTAATGTGCCTCCTAATTTTACGTCTCTAGATTGAAATAGGTATATCATGTATATCATTACAATAACTTTACGATAAATCAGTGTGTCTGTCATATCTTATGATTTGTAACAAACATAAACTGATTACTCCTTCTAATTTTATGCTTAGAGATAGTTACTCCTAATTTTTCATCCATCACTTTATTCTATAAACTTCTTCTTCTTTTTTGGCAGACCATATTTGGTTTTTACAGCATATAAATCGACTTCATACAGGTAATCAACCACATCCTAGCATCCTTTTCTTCTATCTTACTATTGTACTTAATGTTTGTGTTTTATGATACAGATAAGTATCCACAATGTTTGATCAGCTCTCTTCTATTGACGCCTCTAGAACCACATGGAAGATAAAGGCGAGAGTTACCAAAATGTTGCCTTCTGTTTCTGTCGCAGCTAATGGGACTGAAATAATTAAATGATACAATTTAGTTTTACTGGATGAGGATGTAAGCGTCTAAATTTCTAAATTATTTTTTTAAGTTTTTTGATAAATTAGACTCATATTAACTTATTTATACAACATTATTTTATCTATTTTATTATATGATCAAGACTATCATGTTCATATTTTTGTTTATGCTGATGAATGGAAATATCATGCTGACAAAATAGTCGAAGCTGGAGTCTTTGTTTTTTCTAATTTTTACACAAAAGAAGCTTTGGGCTCTCTCAGACCCGTGAACTCTAAATTTTGCATCAATTTCTCGCCATCGACTAATATTGAAATAGTTGAAGACGACTTCATGATATCCAAGCACAAGTTTGAATTTCTTGACTTGAGCGATCTGTTTGCTGTTGCAAATGCATATGAGAATCCTGATTCTCCCGAATATTCAGCAGGTTACACTATTTTCAAATACTTACGCATCAATAAGTTGAACAAATTAAGTTTTTGTATTAGTCTCACAAATTATTACATTTTATACATTTATTAATCCAATATATAAAATTGATCTTGGTATGTAGATGTGATTGGTGTTTTAGTGGATTTTGAGCATGTATGAAAAATAAAAACTATGTACTGTCTAAAGAATATTATCAAGTTTAGGATTATCGACGGAAGATTTATACTGGACTTCTCATTGACTAATATTTATTATTGATCAAACTCTATTTTTATCCTGGATATTGTATTATTTCATAATCTTGAACGTACATATACAGAGATTCTCATAAGGTCACTGTATGGGGTAATCTTGCCGTGACTACTGATGCACGTGTTAAAGAGGTTAAGGCAGGATTTAAAGATGGTGAGAAGGAGCCTATAATTGTTATAGTGTCAAGTACAAAGCTCAAGATTTGGAAGAGTAAGTCCTATAAAATTTAATATTAAAGTATTAAATTATGAGGTGATTAACATGCACTCAACATTATTTAATTTCATATGTATATACAGGTTTTGTTCAGATTAGCACAATACCCGCATCTAAGATACATTAATTTGGATAATAATTTTGTTCTTGCTATGAGAAAGAGGTACACTCATTTTCATCAATTATATTTCATCTATATATCTTAGATTATTAATTAATTATTTTTTGATAAGTTTAAAATCATTTATCCATATTTGCATCAGGCTTCGCGAAGAAGGTTATGTACCTTCTGAGAAGACAACTTCTTCTCCAACTACAACAAATGTTAAAGAGGTGATGCCTGTCATTGAAACGGTTACACTAAAGGAGTTAAGTGAAAAAACTTCTAATGATTTTCTGAAGGTATTATTTATTTATATACTTCCAATTTAAAATCAATGTGTAAGTTCACATATACTACATTCTATATTTCATTAATACTGCCTGCATACATACGAAGTAGGGTTTTTTGTGAATATAATAAATTAAAACATGTTAATAAAATATGTAGATGATTTTTATGTGTAAAGTCAAGGTTAAATCCGTTGAAGAAATTGACAATTGGTGGTATGGTAGCTGCAACAAGAATGATTGTCACGAAGAAGTTATAAAATTCGAAGGAAAGTATCGATGTTCCAGAAGAATTATGCAGTACCACAAAAGAGGTTATCGAGAAACAAATTCAGTCTCTTATATATATATATATATATGTAAATTTAAATTTATATATGAACAATATCTGTATAATTAAACAATCACCAACAATTTATATATATCATTTATAGGTTCAAGATCGTTGTTCTCGCTGAAGATGACACAGAAGCTTTTAATTTTGTTGCATATGATCGTGCCGTGAAACGAAAGTTGGGTAAAACAGTAAAAAATTTGATGGTGAAAGGATACAATGTAAAGTACTTTAACCCCTTTAGTGTCAATTAATTGTTTTATCCAAAACATATGTTACTTTTTTATATTTATATCAAGTTTTCTACTGATTGTATACTTTGTAGGATCCTGCATCATATCCTCTACCTTTGAAGCAAATTGCAGGAAGAGAAATTACTATTAAAGTTGAGCTCACTGATTATAACATATTAGTTAGCAGCACATTATATTATGCTCATAATGCATATGAATGTTTGGTTATGTTAGGTCACACACACTGTAGAAGGGGGTTGAATACAGTGTATAGCACAATCAAATCGAATTCAAATAACACAAGTAACAGAAAACAGACTTTATTCAATGCAATAAACTCTGTTACAATATGAAACTGTCCTCTCTCAGTGATGAACAAATATCACGAGAGCTGTTAGGGTTACAATGAATAATATTCTCGATAATGATAACACTTATAGTGTAAACCCTATGTCTGTGTTTATATATCACACAGTTACAAGATAATCGCAAATTGATATAGAATATAATTCTGCTTCCTAAAATATGTCAATCGGTTATCTTTTCTTCCAAGTATTTCATTCTTCATAGAATTCCTTCTTCATGCATATCTCTTCTTACGTTTGTCTTGATCTTCTTTCCTTTCAATCAGCCGCCTTCCTTATCTGAAAGTTTCCTTTAAGTTCTGATATTATCTCCTGATAAATATCTCCTGAACCTTAAGTATTGATCACTTAAGTTCTGACTTCGGTATAAGTGCTGATTTCAGTTAAGTACTGATTTATCCTGTTTAAGTAAGATCTGAAAACTAAACATAAATCATATTAGTCATGACATTATCAAATATATCTAACAATCTCCCCCAACTTGTAAATTAGCATAATATACAAGTTTAACAGATATTTGATAATGTCAAAAACATTAAGTACAAATGCATGTGAAATTGACTAGATAACTACAACTTACAGTCCTTAAAGCTTTACCAACTTTAACTTCTGATAACAACTTCAGTCTGTATATATATCAGAATTTGAGCAGTTGTAGATCTTGACTTGGCTTCACTTTCTGATCTCTTTGATGCCAGGAGTTATTTAGAGATAGTTCTTTAACAAACATCTCTCAGCATATATGAGTTCATCAATCATCCTCTTTTTAGCATCTTTGAGTTCTACAATATCTTCACCAGTTTGAAAGATAGCATATCTGAGATCATTAATTTTTACTTTTCTCAACTCCTGATCTAGTCTTATGACATAGGCTTTGTCAGACTCTAGATTGAATTCAAGTCCCTTAATACCAAGATATGTTCTGATATGTGCAGTATTAGGCTTCATATCAACAATATCACCCTTGTGATCTCTGTACTTTGGATAGTATGTGCTATCAGACTTTACATAATAAAGCCTTTTATGTCTCTGAATTTGAGTCTTCAAATAGTTTGCAGCATTTTCTGTTATTCTGTCATTCACTTGAAGTAAGAATAAAACATGTTCTAGTTCTTCGAAATACTTCAGTGGTATAGCATTTTCGCTTATATGGTAAACCCTACCATCTGTCATGAAATATAACAAGATGTGTTCTTTCAAGTAGGTATGGTATACCATCTGTACAGATTCCAGTTGATTCAATCTTTCAGGAGTTGCTCCAACACCTGGTTCACTTAAGGAAGTTGGATCATTGGTTATGTTCTGCACTCTTCTTTCATCAGCACTACCCAATCCAGATTTATCTCTTGCTTCCTTTCCAGTAACTACTCTTTCTTCAAAACCACTTGCTGCAGTCTTCAAAGGTTGAGTCTGTTTGGCTTTAGTGAATCCTGGTAGGAGTAACTTTGAGGATTTAACATGAGTAATGTCAGAGGTTTCCTTTGATTTATCTTCTGATATCAAGTCAACTTGAGCTATGTTAGAGGTTGCTTGCTTCATGGTTATATCAGAACTAACTATATCTTGACTCTGAACAACTTGAGCCATGTCAGAGGTTGTCTTAGAAATCTTCCTTGAAGTCAAGTAAGATCAGCATCTTCAACAGAAATTTCTTCATCCATAGGAGGCACATAAACCTTTATAGGTTCACCAACTTTATCTTTGCCCTTGGACCTTGGATCTATCTGCAATTGTGATTTGACCTTAGTTGCCACAAGATTTGTCCTTTCTTTTATCACAATGCCTTTAGCCGTAGGAAGTTTCTTTTTATCAACAGAAGCTTCAGATTTGGAGTTGACTTTTTCTGACTTAAGTCTAGCTTCTTCTTCCATTAGACTCTCAAAGTCCATTCCTGGATTTTCTTTCAGAATTAACTGTCTTGAAATTTCTTCATCAAGATCCAAAAGTTCATCAGAACTTATCCTTTTACCAGTATCAGAAGTTATTCTTCTCCCAGTATCAGAACTTGTTCTATGACTTGTAGTTCCAGCTCTTCTTGATGAGAGACCTCTACCTTGACCATGACCTCCACCCATTCCAGAGTTTCCCGGGTCATCTTTTCCATCATCCTTTCCCTTCAGTGTCTTGAAAGTTTTGCATTTGGACTTAATTACTTTCTCCCCCTTTTTGGCATCAGCAGATAACAGAAGAGAGAGAAGCAATTCCACTGAGGATTGGATTTCATCGAGTTGAGATTGCTGAGAAGCTTGATTTTTCAAAATTTCATCAATCTGAGATTGTTGCTTCTCTAGGGTTTTCTCAATGTAGGCAACTCTGTCAAAGGTAGGTTGGAAAAAAAAATTCTTTTCAAGTTTCATAGTCATTTCTTGCTTGAGTAAAGCTACTTGAATTTTATGCACCTCGGCATGAGTTGTTGAGTGTTGACCTTAAAGGTGTCTAGTACTCAATGCAGTAACTCTCAGCTGTATCTTGAAATCATCATTAACTAGCATCTCATCAGCTTTTGCCAAGTGCTCAGCAAGAATTCTTTCATTTGGAACAAAGGTAACTGTGTTCCACTCCTTAGTCCACTCATGTCCTCTAGGAGTTTCAATCCAAGGTACTGGTGCATCTCCTCTAATAAACTTTTTAACTAGTTCAGCTTTTGAAGGAGCTTGTAGAGGTGCATGGCAAGAAGGACCAGCTTCATCAGCATCTGCATTTGTAGCAGCATCACCAGTATCATAATCATTTGCAGCATCAGAACTTACAGAGTCAACATCCTCTGATAAAAGAACAGTATGAGAGGCTATTGAGGCTTCAACATCAATATCATCCTCTAAGTGCTGATCTGCTTCCAAGTTCTGATCAACAGCCATATTCTGATGCTCACCTATAGTCTGATCTTCAATATCCAGATGCAGAGAAGGTGTTGTAGAAAATTCTGGAATTTCATTAGCATCAGGAATTGGTGTTGTTGATGGATTGATTGGAGCTGGTGGAGCTTCTAAGTAGAGAACCCCGGGCACAATTAGGTTATGAATATCAATCTCAGCACTTGTGCCTGGGTCTGCAGTAGATACTGGTTCATTTACAGGAGACACGGGTGGTGTAGATACTTTATCTTGAGCAATTTTCTGAGTTGGTGACAATGGAGGTGTAGATGCAGTAGCTTCAGCAAATTCTGGCTCTTTTGAGATCATAGATTTTTGATCTCCTTCCTTAGCTGCTGCTTCCTCATCCTCTGAAACTGACTCAGCCCTGTACCTTTGTGCTATCTATTTCTTGTATCTCTTTGAAGGTGGAGATTCCTTAGGAATTTCAGCAGAATACATCCTTCTAAGCCTTTTGAGAAGCTTAGAACCCCCAATTCCAGTATCCTTCTGAGAAGAGACCTTCTCAGCTTCTTTGACAACAGGTTCTGACACAGGAACCTGTTCCTCACTGTCTGACTCATCTCTCAGAAAAATCCTCCTTCTAGTATGTGGTGTCTGAGGTACAGTCTTTGTCCTCTTGGGCTTTGAAGATGAAGGCCTCACAGTATGTGCTGATGATGAAGATTGAGATATCTGTGAAGGTTTGAGATATGTTCTGATAGAGGGTTGAGTAGGTTGAGGTGTATATGTGGTATGTTCTGATGGTTGTTGTGGTGTCTGGGATATGTTGGTGGATTGAACATCAGGGTAAATAGATCTGTAGGTTTGAGGATCAGCATTTACCAGGATCTGTTTTACAGACTGAGGTATCTGTAAGGGTCTACCCACCTTTTTCTTAAGGTCAGCATTTACCAAGTCATTAAAAGCCCGTTTTGCAAGCTTAAAGGGTGGAATTAAGTCAGTGGTAGGTTGGGGTTCATCAGCACAATAGAAGTTATGTATAAGCTGACAGAATCTAGCAAAGCACACTACATTCCTATCTTCTATCATCATATCCCCTATAAAACCTAGCACAGCACTTGCAAAATCAAAATGAGTTTGGTGAATAATAGCATACCCGATGTGTTGACTTATAATTGGAATGGCATCAAAGTTGGAACACTTATTGGCGAATGCCTTAGTGATGCAGTCGAAGAAAAAGCTCCATTCCTTCCTGATATGTGCCCTTTTCAACTGTCCAAGCTTGGCCAAACTCTTCTCATCCCCCAAATTGGCCATGAGCTATTGTAGAACAGGTTCCTCCACTGTTGAAAAAGTGCAGCCTTCTGGTAAGTGGAGAGCTTTACAAACTGCTCCAGGAGTTACCACATGCTCAACATTATTTACTTCAAAAATAATGCTTGGAGTACCAGTAGCACCACCATTATCAAAATGCCCAGTCCGTCAGAACGTCATAACTTGTTGGCTTGAAATTACTTGAGGTTGGGTCAACGCATACCCAATCTCACTGTATGCTAGAAGATCTTGCACAAAGTGCAAATCAGATGGAGCTTCAGCATGATTCAAGATTGCAGCATAGTTGTTGGGTATAAACTTGGCTCCATCTATAATCAAATCCTTAGGTGCCATGAGAAAAATTGAGAAATTAGGTTGACTGTAAGGTGTTTGATAAAATGTTTGTATGAAAAAATGCCACGAGATGAGAGAGAATAGAAGTAAAGAGAGAGAGAGAGAGAGAGATAAAATGTGAAATTAAATAAAAGATTTTACAATCTTTTCTCTCTTTTACTTATACACGGTAGTAAAAGTAACCGTTAGGACACCTATCAGACATGCAGCAGTAAAGAATAATTAATAGGCACGGGAATTCAGTAATCATTACTTATCACATGCAGTTTTTCAAGGAAAAACAGTTCCACTTACCAAGTAATCCCATTAATTAAGGTAGTTCAGTTTTATTTTAAAATGTAAAAACTGTTCCCACTTAATAAATTATTTTCATTGCGAGACCAATATTCTGTAAAAATATGACCAATTAGAGTATGACCATAAAAAAACCAAGTAACAAATATTGACACGTCAGAATCATAACTTGATTTGTATCAGAGCTAAAACGGTCATCAGAATATGGGTAAATCAGGATTTAAAAATGCATCAGAATATCAAACGACTGAGAGATAAAATCTTGCTTAAATATAAAATTTCATTAATATATTGAGCAAATACATGTCATGAAATTTAAAGTACATCACAAAATTACAAGATTGTCCTAAGCTACAAGTCCTAACATCAACAGCTTTTGTCCTAAGCTAAGAACCCAGACAAAGCTGACGATGAAGAGAAACAGGGAGCAGAAATTATTTCTTCTTCCTACTATCAACCAAAAGAACAGTGAGACGAATGATTCGCTCCTGCTGTCGGAGATGACGGAGATGTAGATCTCTTCGGACTGTCAACAGATCACGTTTGATGATCTCTGGAAATTGAATCCAGAGATTGTGAGGAATGTTGTTGATATGGTATGGAGTTGGAATTCCATTTAGAAAAACATGTACAGTCTCTGTACCATAATTGTAAAACATCCAAACACAGCCATTTGTGGTGATAAGAATAAGACGAGAGTGAGTTTGTGAGAAAATGAGAGATGTGCTGGACGGAATAAAGTGTTGGTTTATATAGCCAATGGAATGTCAGGAGACGCAAGGAAAATTTAATGATT
Organism: Apium graveolens; assembly: GCF_009905375.1. Taxonomy (NCBI): domain Eukaryota; kingdom Viridiplantae; phylum Streptophyta; class Magnoliopsida; order Apiales; family Apiaceae; genus Apium; species Apium graveolens. Next base: position 113,569,644 of record NC_133651.1, on the reverse strand, counting down.
ATAGGTAGAAATAATTTTACCTCGTCTCCCTAGACTGATGAGAAGAAAAACAGCCATTGGAAGTGTAAAACAGGATTTAATGCGCACATGTAACAAGTAAAAATTACTGTGCATGGACGTGTGCCACTAACCCTAATTGTATTGACTGTTAATATCTCACCCAAACATATTCTGATTTTAAATAAGAATGTTTCAGATTTTAACCACAATTAAGTCAAGTAAAGAATCAGAGTGTAATATCAAATCTTAGACTTATATCAGAACTTAACAGTCATCAGAACATGATTTTTTAACTCGAAAAATGAATGCCTATTTCTGCAATACTTCACACAAATTCTGATTTCATTTCTTCAGAACTTAATCATCAGAACTTCCATCATAACTTGTCCTCAGAATTTATGCAATCTGACACATAAACTGTTCATCTAAAACATCATTTATCATCACAGTAATTTTCATCATTCATATGGAGTGTATGTGTGTGCAGTAAGCTAAATATCAGATAAGGATTAAAGTCCGATTCACTTCAGTTCATCTTAAAAATAAGGCATAACTAAGAACTTTGCTCAAAATCTGTCATGATTCTGAAGTTTACTTTAGAATGAGTTCATACATGAGTCCACCTCAACTGTTTTGTGCTCATTTTATGCATCTTTTGAAATTCCATTTTTCAGTGGCTTCTCAGTGTAACTGAGTCACGACTGCTTATCAGAATTTATGATATTATCAGAGTATTTCTCCAGTAATCATAGAGTGTGAAAAGTCACCAAGAAAAATATTTAATTTTGTTTTTCTAATGCATATTACATAATACCAGCAATACACTTGGGTCTTCCCTTCCACAGTTTTTACTCTAGATCTCAAAGGAGTACCTGATATTTATTCTTTTTCTTTTCCTTTTCTTTTGATAAGTGAGGCTTATCAGCACTTAGTACATTCACCAGATTTACTAACATCAGAACTTAACAGATGAGAAGCATTATTCTAGTTTTTGACTTAGTAATAAGATAGACAAAGTAAACTTAACTAAGCTCAATATCAGAATTTGCTTGTGTCAATAGATTTCCACATAAATAATTACTTCTAACATGGGATTTGTTAGTATATTAAAGATTACTAGGTCAGCATCTAGCATATTTATCCTTATTGGATTGAATAATCACAGAAACATTCATATCATTATCAGAGTTTAGAAATTCACATCAGACAACAATCAGTACTTCAGCAATTTTCAATTAAGCACAGAATACACAAAGAGAGTAATATCTGTAAATACTGGTCATAAAGTCTGATGCATCAAAACAAAAGCTAAGCAGATTTAGAGAAAGAACCTGAAACAATTCCAAGTTCATTTACCAATCTTGTAAAAGCAGCTTCACACAGTGGTTTTGTGAAGATATCTGCTAGTTGTTGATCTGTTGGAACAAAGTGCAATTCCACTGTACCTTCATCCACATGTTCCCTTATGAAGTGGTACCTAATGCTGATGTGCTTTGTCATTGAGTGTTGAACTGGATTACCTGTCATAGCAATAGCACTTTGATTATCACAGTAAATAGGGATTTTAAAATATGTTAACCCATAATCCAGAAACTGATTCTTCATCCAAAGAATCTGCGCACAACAGCTTCCTGCAGCAATGTACTCTGCTTCTGCAGTTGATGTGGAAATGGACTTTTGTTTCTTGCTGAACCAAGAAACCAATCTGCCTCCAAGAAATTGGCAGCTTCCACTTGTGCTTTTCCTGTCAATTTTACAACCTGCAAAATCTGCATCTGAGTAACCTATTAGTTTAAAGTCTGATTCTCTAGGATACCATAATCCCAGATCAGCTGTTCCCTTAAGATACTTGAAAATTCTTTTCACAGCTATTAAGTGAGGTTCTCTTGGATCTGCTTGAAATCTTGCACAAAGACAGGTAGCATACATGATATCAGGTCTACTAGCAGTTAGATAGAGTAGAGAGCCAATCATACCTCTGTAATCAGTAATATCTACTGATTTACCAGTATCCTTATCCAATTTTGTTGTAGTGGCCATGGGAGTGGATGCACTTGAATAATCTTGCATTCCAAATTTCTTCAGCAAATTTCTGGTGTACTTGGTTTGATAAATGAAAGTGCCTTCTTCATTCTGCTTGACTTGAAGGCCCAGAAAATAGCTAAGTTCCCCCATCATACTCATTTGATATCTTGACTGCATTAATTTGGCAAATTTCTTGCAAAGTCTGTCATTTGTACAACCAAAGATGATATCATCAACATATATCTGAACCAAAAGTAAGTCCTTTCCATGGTTGAGGTAGAACAGTGTTTTGTCAATAGTTCCTCTGTTAAATTCACTTTCCAGAAGAAACTGAGCTAAAGTCTCATACCATGCTCTTGGAGCTTGCTTAAGGCCATAAAGTGCTTTATCAAGCCTGTAGACATGATTTGGATATTTGGGATCTACAAAGCCTGGAGGTTGTTCAACATATACTTCCTCTTCCAATTCTCCATTGAGAAAAGCACCTTTCACATCCATTTGAAAGACAGTAAACTTTTTGTGAGCAGCATAAGCCAAAAATATCCTTATGGCTTCCAATCTAGCAACTGGTGCAAATGTTTCATCATAATCAATTCCCTCATATTGAGAATATCCTTTTGCAACCAACCTTGCTTTATTCCTTGTAATTATGCCATCACTATCAGTTTTGTTTCTGAACACCCACTTTGTACCAACAACAGATCTGTTCTTTGGTCTTGGCACTAGGGTCCAGACTTTGTTTCTTTCAAATTCATTTAACTCTTCCTGCATTGCTTGCACCCAATCAGCATCTTGGAGAGCTTCTTCCACTTTCTTTGGTTCAGTCTGAGAAAGAAAAGAATTATAAAGACATCCACTTGAAGTAGATGTTCTAGTTCTGACACCTGCATCAGGATTTCCAATAATTAAGTTAGGTGTATGTGATTTAGTCCACTTCCTTGCAGATGGAAGGTTTTCTCTTGAACTGGATGCTCCCCCATGATCCATGTTATCTTCATCAACATTTTCTGATGCTCCCCCTGAAACTATGCTCTCTGAGTTGGATACTTCAGAATTTAAGTTTTCAGAACTATCAGAACTTGGCTTATCAGAACTTGACGAATCAGAACTTGAAGAGCCAGTTGTATGTTCTGATGCTTCTTGAGATGTGGTTGTATCTTCAGTATGCTCCCCCTGCACAGGTGCATCCTCCTTTAGCGCAGTCACCACAGTTTCAATAACATCAGAGTTTAATCCATCAGAGTTTGCAGTATCAGGATTTAGACTGTCAGGGTTTTCAGTATCAGAATTTAACTCTTCATTTTTGAATCTCAGCTGATCATGATCATTGAAATTTTTAAGTCCAGTAATCTTCTTATCATCAAAGGAGACATTGATAGATTCCATGACCACCCTTATTTTTAAATTGTAGACTCTGAAGCCTTTTGTGGAAAGTGGATATCCAACAAAAATTCTTTCATCAGCTTTTAAGTCAAATTTGGATAGTTGTTCAGGATGAGTCTTAAGAACAAAACACTTGCATCCAAATACATGAAAATACTTCAGATTTGGCTTCTTTTTCTTCACCATCTCATATGGTGTCTTTCCTTGCTTGTTAATGAGTGTTGCATTCTGAGTAAAACAAGCAGTCTGCACAGCTTCAGCCCAAAAATAGGTTGGTAGCTTTGCTTCATCAAGCATAGTTCATGCAGCTTCAATAAGAGTTCTATTCTTTCTTTCAACAACTCCATTTTGCTGTGGAGTTCCAGGAGCAGAAAATTCCTGCTTGATTCCATGGTCTTTGCAGAACTCTTCCATTGTCAAATTCTTGAACTCAGTGCCATTATCACTTCTTATTATCTTCACAGAATCTTTGACCAATTTATCCAGTTGCTTGACATGATCAATCAAGATAGATGAGGTTTCACTTTTTGTGTGCAAGAAGTACACCCATGTGTATCTGGTGAACTCATCCACTATGACCATAGCATATTTCTTCTTTGTAATAGACATGACATTCACTGGACCAAATAGATCAACATGTAGTAGGTGATAAGGCTCAAGAGTTGATGATTCAGTCTTGCTCTTGAATGAAGATTTTCTTTGTTTAGCCTTCTGACAAGAATCACAAAGGCCATCAGGAGCAAATACTGACTTTGGCAGTCCTCTCACAAGATCTTTCTTGACCAGTTCATTTATATTGTTAAAATTTAAATGAAAGAGTTTTTTGTGCCAATTCCAGATTTCTTCAATTGATGCTCTACTCACCAGACAGATTGCAGACCCATCAGTACTTGTTGAAAGCTTGGCTTCATAAATGTTACCATGCCTGTATCCTTTCAGAACAACTTTGTCTGTAGATTTGCTTACAATTTCACAGTGTTCTTCAAAGAAATCCACATGATAACCTCTGTCACAGATTTGACTAACACTCAGCATATTGTGTTTAAGTCCTGAGACCAGAGCTACTTCTTTAATGATGACATTCCCAAAATTCATATTGTCATATCCCAATATTTTTCCAATGTTGCCATCTCCATGAGAAACACTTGGGCCAGCCTTTTCCACAAAGTTTGATAGCAGGGATTTATTTCCAGTCATATGTCCTGAGCATCCACTGTCCAGAACTATGATGTTTTTCATGTTGCCCTGTAATCACAAAGACCACTAATGATTAGTTATAAGGACCCAGACTTGTTTGGATCCTTTGGCCTTATTAAGTTTGTTAACATTTGCAGCGGATTTAGCATCAGAGTTTATGTTAACATTTTTCTTATCGGCATTTATACTATCAGACTTTGTATCAGAACTTACACTAGAAGGAACAATGCTAACTTTCTTTAAAAAAGGTTTTATTTGATAATAATCATAGTACAAACTATGATATTCCTTACAAGTATAAATGGAATGTCATAAACTACCACAATGAAAACAAGGATTTTGTGACTTATATCTAACAGATTGACTCTTAACTCCTGACTTTGAAGGTAAGGAGTTTATGTTCTTATTCTTCCTGCAAAAAGAAGCCAGATTGTTAGAACTTCCACAGTTATGACATGTTTTTCTAGGAGCATTAGGAACAGGCTTATAATCATTACTTTCATTTACACCTTCCTTTCCATTCCTATTTTTCCCAGGTGACTTTACCTTGTTTACATTCTTGACTTCTTTCAGCTTATGCTTAAGCTGCTTCTTTGTCATTAAGCCTACGTTTACTTCAGTTGTATTTTCCTGTTTTAGTTTGTCAGAAGTTAATAACTCTTTAACTTCTGATTTCTCAGTTTCAGACTTTACAGCTACAAACTTAACATGTTTTAACTTTGGCTTTTGTTTAACAACTATAGGCTTAATATCTACAGTTCCTTTATCATTCTTATCATCTCCATAACCTAAGCCCTCTTTCCAGTTTCCACTACTTAACAAATTCTGAGTTGTTCTGCCAGAGTTAGTCCAAGTCCTGATAATCTCTCTTTCCTTCTCTACCTCAGTTTTTAGAGATTCATTCATTTTAAGTACTTCATCCCTAACATAGAAAGCATCATCTCTATCTTTCTGAGTTTGATGGAACATGACTAACTCTTTTTCTAAATAATCATTCCTCTTTTTACAAGCAAGATTTTTAGAAGTTAATCTTTCACATGTTAAAGTTTGATCTCTATAACTAATGAACATGGTTTTAAGATATCTTCTCAACTCATTAATATCATCAGTATGAAAGGCATAAGTAGTTTGAGGTACCTTTAACTCAGCAGCTTCAGGACTGCTATCAGCATTTGCCATATCAGCATTTGCCATCAAGGCATAGTTCTCCTCACTTTCAGAATCTGAAGTGTCTGTCCAGCTTTTCTTCTTTGTGACAAGAGCCTTGCCTCTGTCACTCTTCACTTTCTTGCAATCAAGAGATATGTGGCCTTTCTCACCACAGTTGTAGCATTTGACATTTGTGTAATCTCCGCTGTCAGACTTCCCTCATTTGCCTTCAGATTTTTTGAAATTCTTCTTATCAGAATTTGCACCTTTCCTGGAAAACCTCTTTCCCTTCCTAAACTTCCTGTATGCAATCCTTGTGATTCCTTTCACCATAAGAGCACACAACTTCATCATCTCTTCATCAGCATCCATCTCAGGCAAGCTTTCAGTTTCTGAGTCATCATCACTATCAGAACTTGATGACTCAGTATCAGACTTTGTGATGAGCGCTTTTCCTTTGCCTTTCCTTGAGGTAGCTGCCTTGGGGGATTCTTCTTCAGCCTTAAGAGCAACTGTCCTTGACTTTCCTCCTTTCCTCTTACTTCTTTGTTTCATCTCAAGTTCATGAGTCTTGAGCATCCCATAAATTTCATCAAGAGTTGTTTCTTCAAGATTATAGTTGTCTCTTATAATCGTTGCCTTCAAATCCCAACTTTCAGGAAGAGCTAACAGGAATTTAAGGTTTGAATCTTCAATATCATACTCCTTATCAACTAGTGACAAATCATTCAAGAGTTTGACAAATCTGTCATATAAATCAGTCAATGACTCATTAGGCTTTGAGTCAAAATGTTCATACTCTTGAGTGAGTATTTTCTTCTTGTTCTTCTTAATCGAATCAGTTCCCTGGCATCTTGTCTCCAAGGCATCCCATATCTCTTTTGCAGTCTTGCAGTTAATTACCCTGTTTGACATTACATTATTAATGGCACTATGCAGCAAGTGTCGTACCTTAGCATCCTTAGCAATTGAAGCGATATCTTCAGCAGTGTAATCACTCTTCTCCTTTGGTACAAACTTTGCTGCTTCAACTGCAACTACAACAGCGAGTTTTGTTGGCTTGTGAGGTCCTTCATGGATTCTGTCAAGATATTCTGGATCAATAGCTTCCAGAAACATAGTCATCCTCACCTTCCATATAGGATATTCAGATGGCTTCAGTATGGGAACTCTAATAGCCTCATATCGACTATAGATTTGAGTCTTTGGTGGTTCTTCAATTTTAGTGGGCTTGGTTGGAGTTTCTGCTTCAGACATGATTGTTTTTGGATCTTAAACTGTTTGTGTGTTAACAGATTGGCTCTGATACCACTTGTTAGTTCAGACACACTGTAGAAGGGGGTTGAATACAGTGTATAGCATATTCAAATCAAATTCAAATAACACAAGTAACAGAAAACAGACTTTATTCAATGCAATAAACTCTGATACAATATGAAACTGTCATCTCTCAGTGATGAACAAATATCACGAGAGCTGTTAGGGTTACAATGAATAATATTCTCGATAATGATAACACTTATAGTGTAAGCCCTATATCTGTGTTTATATATCACACAATTACAAGATAATCGCTAATTGATATAGAATATAATCATGCTTCCTAAAATATATCAATCAGTTATCTTTTCTTCCAAGTATTTCATTCTTCATAGACTTCCTTCTTCATGCATATCTCTTCTTACGTTTGTCTTGATCTTCTTTCCTTTCAATCAGCCGCCTTCCTTATCTGAAAGTTTCCTTTAAGTTCTGATATTATCTCTTGATAAATATCTCCTGAACCTTAAGTACTGATCACTTAAGTTCTGACTTCAGTATAAGTGCTGATTTCAGTTAAGTACTGATTTGTCCTGTTTAAGTAAGATCTGAAAACTAAATATAAATCATATTAGTCATGACATTATCAAATATATCTAACAGGTTAGCACTTCTCCTGTGCTTGAATACATTGATATTGTGACTTCCGTTTTAAATTATACAAATGTGAGCTTCATGTTTCACATCTTAAAAATTTTCTGCTTATTCCACCATATACCTACCATATTGTCTATCCTAAAGATATTTGTTAGCTCTTGAATTTACAAATGTTTTCTTACTATATCCAAAATTGCAGACAAGTGTTCCCAGTAAATCCGATGGTGCAGGTACTCCAGGTTCAGCTCTATCGACTAGAAAATGAGTTAAAAAGGTCGGTAGGTTGTATAATTACCCATCATTAGATGTGATTTATCGTACATAATATACGTATAGTTTGTTATTTCTTCATATTGCAGTAACATCATATTATATTCCATTATGCAGGAAAATTAAAATATTTTTGTAACGAACTCAAGATTCATATAATTGCTTCCTTTCGAGGAATCTTAAATGAACATTATATCATTTTTCTATTTCAGGATTTCAATAATTAAGTTTGATTTTTATTTTCATTGTTGTTTACAATTTTGCAAACAAAAACTTTTTGCTTTGATACAGTAAAGTTCAAACTTTTGGATGTTCTTTATGTTATTGCAAATTTCTAAATTGATGGACTAATAATTTTTAATGGCAGGTAGTTTATCCTATAATTTGATTATTATCCTTTCCGTTACGTGGTTAATATTTAAACTATAAATGTGCTTAAAGTATATACAAAAAATAGAACTCTCCATACCATTTGACTATAATACTATACCATTTTTTTATCAAAAACAGGAAAAGGGAAGAGACATTATCAAATGATTCTTTGATAGTTTTTACACATGATGATATTGGTATAAAAATGTTGGTACACATTATCGGAACTTCATGAATATATATCTTTTAAATTTTAAAAAAGATCGTATATAACAAAAATCCGTGTGCGTAATACGGGCAAGATAACCAGTAAATAACTTAACAATTGAAAAAACTTATTATTAATAATTTACTTATACACTTGTTCTTTTAAGATATCCCAAAAATATAAAACGATCCTTCGAAGTGGACGACTAAAAAACACACATGGGGTCACACTATGGTTCAACAAAAAGAATATTCCAATTGTTAAAACAGACCGTGATCCCTCAAGAACACATTATCAGCTGTTTTGGCACTACAAGTATTAATTACAGAACTAAAACCACATTAACAAAAAGGTGTAAAAAAATAGTGCTAGATTGGGGTAAAAAGCGTAGCTAAACCTTGGTCAACGGTTATTTGAAGCTTTCCATATGTCATCAGTGACTTCTGGTCACATTTGTATGTTCCTTTTCCTCTAGCCAGGACCTCACCGTCTGAGTCAATTATCCCTTCCTTGGATGGATCAGCAGTTTGCGAACCCGGTTCCAAAATGAACGCCTTCACCTATTATTCGTATCACATAGAAATGCATATGAGAAACTCACGTTAGCTTCACATGCAACAAGCACTTGCATATATATCTAGTTTTAGGCGTTCACAATTGCAGGCATACATGATAGCCCATAGTACCCTGTACACCAGTTTGCTATGTACATCAAAATGCTTTCGCGTGGCCTCCAATCAAGAATCTTACATAAGTTCGATAGAATACAGGTCACCGCCCTTACTTTTTAATATAAAATAAAGCTCGGGAGACTTTCCCAGTTTCTACAATATAACGTTGTAAATCTGATGAGCATAAAAAAATGTACAGTTACAATTATACTGTGTAATTAACAACATAGAATAATTAGTTGGTTTTATATTTTGGTTTGATTATATTATTATTAAGAATATACTAAACATAGGAAAATATGTTGGCAGTTATCACTACATGGAGGGAGTAAATATTACAACACAATTAAGAATACTGACAGTTGTTATTAACTTGTTACAAATAAAGTTGTAAACTGTAATCAACAGTTGTTATTAACTTATTACAAATAAAGTTGTAAACTGTATTTAGCAACAAAAAAAAAAGTTGTAAACTGTAATCATACACTGTTACTATCAAAAATCCTTCACTTACAACTTTATGGTCATTGTAAAAGATATTGGCGTCTCTCTCTTTTTAAACTCTCTCACACCCAAATTTATCCTTTAGTTTTTCTGAGTTTCTCGGACAAATTCGTTCAGGGTTGAGTCCATCCAAATTGTAAGAATCAATCTGCCCAACATCCATCGAGAAATCATTAAACCTGTATCGGTTTACACCCATATCCGAGCAACAAAATCCTGACCTCAACCCAAAGGTCAGTCCTTAACCAGTTAACCTAACTAAAAAGCCTGTCCACATAAAGAAAATATAACAAAAAACTGTCCATCACTATAGCTCGGGACCTTGTACACTGCCCCTGAACCATGTCGCCCGGCATTGCTTAAAACACATCTGACGCCTATCTCCTACTCTTATGAGTCTCCTTATTCTAAAACTAGCATAATAACCACGGGTCATTTTCTAGAGTTTTTTTTATGTATCATGAAATTATAATGTTCTTAGAGCAACTCCAACACTATCCTTATATAGGTTCTTAAGTCAAATTTTGAAGAAATTGATAAAATTTCTCTCCAACAAGCTCCTTGTCCCTCGAGCTTCGAATTCTGTGAATACCCCCATCCTCAATTATTATTATATTATATTTTTCTTACCGTCTATTTAACATAAATGACTTTAATGAGTAAAAAGATAGTTAGAGAGTGAATTTAAGGAGTATTGTTGGAGTAATTGTTTGATTTTGACTTCTAAACAATTAGGAGCTCATTTATTTATATTATTCGTAGTGAAAATGCAAGGACGTTGTGGAAATTACTCTTAGTTGTTTTCTTATTTCTAAATGTTGTACAATGTCTAACGTATATCAAATACAAATTGATTGTTTATCAATGTGTATTATTTTAATACAAGACATTACCAAATTACACAACGTTTCTAATATAGCTCATTAAGAAATATATATATATATATATACATTCTTATTTGTTTTCTATAATTTGTATTTAAAATTGTTTATCAATGTGTATTATTTTAATACAAGACATTACCAAATTACACAACGTTTCTAATATAGCTCACTAAGAAATATATATATATATATATACATTCTTATTTGTTTTCTATAATTTGTATTTAAAACGAAACGATTGAACTTACTCTTCGTTAGTATGTTTACAAAGAAAAAGCTAAAAATTAACTTATATGTTGAATATAGACTTAGACCAAAAATTTTGAATTTTATTTAAATAAACTATATATATTTGAATTTTATTTAAATAAACTATATGTACTGGTATATATTATTACTAAGTTCACTACTAACTTACAATAAATTACTCAATTTAAAATGGATAAAAAAATGCATATTTGAAGTCAGAATGACTTGCAATCATAATATACAATAATGTAAAATTTACATTACTGTTATAAAGTTGATTTTAATGAAAAATGTTAGTTTTTGAAATTCAACGTATATATATATGGGAAAATGTTAGTTTTTTATTTACACTATTAACAAAGTAAGATTAAGTTATATGTGTGTGTGACGTAAATTATCGTATGTTACATTTCTTAGTAAATTATGATATGATGGTTTCAATTATTTATATTCTAAATATCTAATTTATGTACATGTATAATCAATATTAACATCTAGTGAGTCAATTGATTACTTAAATAACATGCAATTATTATTATTCAAAAATTAAAATTATGTAACAAATAAATTGCTATAATTTATATATATGGTATTCACATTATCACTGACAAACAATCCAATCTATTTTTTACGCAACCGAGTATCAATCATGGTTATAACATAAAAATAAATTGTATATTGTAAAGACTTATTATTGATATTCATGATTTTTTTCAAAAATTCGAAGAAAAAATTGTAATTATATCGTTATTTAAACATTTTTTAAGTTTCTTTCATTACGACTCTAATATTTCTTCATATAATAATTTGATAATATTGTATACTATTCTCCTAAGAATAAATATTTTTCAATTCAATAAAGTTTTATAAATATCTGTTGAACTCGTTAATTACTTCAAATTATTGAACAATATATATTTTTTCTTTAAATAATATAAAATGCATTGAATCAAATGCTACAATATTGTATAGATATAACTTTATTTGAATAATTCAAAATATTTGTACAATATTATCTTAATCAATGAATATTGCTTATCTAAAAGAATTCTTTTTTAAAAGCGAGTTTTTTTAAAGTGAAAAATGGAGAATAAATCGATTTAATATATCATCGTAGTTTTAACAAATCTCGTGAGATCTCATATCAAATTTCGAATATTCTTACAATCATGACAAATCCCAAAAACAATAATGTGCTACCAGTGAAGTTAGTAATTTTAATACAAATAATCAATTGATTTGATTCTATAAAGTCAAACATATTAATTTATATTAACATAAGATATTAAAGAAATTCACATTATTGATAAGATATTCTCGCCGAACTTGTAATTTAAATTTACTAAACTTAGAATGTGACGATGTTTTTCGGTCGGGTCATGTAGTCAAATTTCGAGTATTTTTTGAACAATGGGCCCAGTTCTGATTTCTAATTCGAAATAAACTAAAATGCATTGACTCATTACAATTCGAACTTATCTAAATATGTAATACCAATATAGATTATTTATATATAAGTGATTCTATTTTCAATATTTTTTAAAAAAATTATATATGTACATTTTAATTACTTTTTATAATAAAAAATATGTTAAAAATATATGAGATATATTTTCAAACTAAAAAATGATTAATAAATAAGATAATAATCCATTTATGTACTATGCCTAACTTTATATCTCGAATTCAATTCTTTAAAATTAACTTAATTAACTGTGCAAATATTTAAGTAACTTTTTTTTTGTGGAATTCAAGTTAAATAAAATATTCATTTAGCACACGCACACGGTATGAGGTTGTAAAGGTGAATGAAATATCTCTAGTTCGATTCCTACAAACCACATTTTTTATTATCCCTAACGGAAGGGCCAATAGAAAAATTTTCAACACATAAAAAAAATTAATGGTGTATGGAGTGTAGTTGATGTCCCTAATGAGCTGGTTCAATTGTAAAGTCTTGAACTGGAAGAAGAATATAAGATCAAAGATCATTTTACAAGTAGTGTAAGAAACCCTCTCCTAACAACCGCAAAAGATTCTTCTACAGAAGTATAGTTTCAAATCGATGTTTCTATGAACAAAGAAGCTGATATAAGCATGTTAGAACTTAGAAGATATTGACTTGCTTGTCAAATATAGGCAAACATGTCAGGAAATACTACATTCAATATCTTGTGTCAAGGTTGATAACTGCTCTATCTTCCGTTCTTCCGGAGATCATCTTTTTGCAAATTCACTTTTAATATTGTAATAATATATTTCGGAGGGTAACCAAGATTAATACTGAATCACCTCAATCGTAATTTTGTACGTGTTTGCCTCATTTAATTTGTTTTGCTAAATATGTTTGCCTTATTTATCTCTTCTTAAATTTCAAATGCCTAAATTCTATCATTTTCTTCCTCTCTAAATACAGTATTTCTTACTATGTAAACCGCAGCTAACTTGTGGCTAAAGGTATATCACTTTTAAGTCTCGTTCTATTTTAACGTCAAGCAAAGAAATTTTAGGCTCCAGCACCATTTTAATTATAATGCTTAAACATATATATAATTAAGAGCTAGCTTCCAAACAATAAACTCACCTTAAGATACAATACATGAGGTGATTTGACATGGTTTCCGTTGTTCATTTCAGTCATTAGAGCTAGCAAGGGTAACTTGGAGCAAGTCTTCATAATGATCAGATCCAAATAACCATCAGCGAACTGCACTTAAACAAGCAACAACAATCAACCAACTGTTGTGTTCCAAAATATTAAGAAGAGCAGTAGGATGTTAATGAAATGTATTAATGAAAAATAGTAATGAAACAGAGTCCGGAAGTACATAGCTAAAATTTCATTCGAATCACTAATCAATCATGTGAAATTGTAAAAAGCTTTAAAGTGTGGAGCTCCAAAAAACATGTCAATTGAATAGGCTAAATAGATATAATCTAGTTTTTCAAATAATCCCCTCCATCTCTGCATGTCCACCCAACCCAAAGACAGGCGCATTAAATCTCAGAGGGAACAAAAATATATTAGTTCTAGCTAAAAATTAGAAACTAGTATTCTAACAAATTTAGCTTGTCAAAGATTGTGGTGAAATTCTTAATTTCATAAAACATAAGACAACACTGGGAAATTGATGTAAAATAAAAAAAAATTAAAAAAACTCATCAATTTGGTTAAGAACAAGCTAAAAAATAAGAGAATTCGATCAATTTAAACTGAGAGAAAGAAATCAACCTTCGCATCAGGAGCTGCCATGGTGTCCTCACTTCCCCAGGGTACATTATGAAGCCAAACTGAAATAAAAGGACCTTCAATCTTTCTCCAATTCAAATTCTGCAGGTTAATATTGGACTGTCGATATCCATGCTGTTGAATATTAATTGTCTCCTCTTGATTTGGACCACGAGTACAAACACCTCCAGCACATTCAACAATTTGTCCAGTTAATTTATCCCCGAAAGCTTCAAATCCCGGAGCAGGTACAAAATATACATTCCCATTGTATGTTCGCAGATGTAGTATCCGTTGAAGAGCCTGTACATACACTAGTCTTGAGAAGACAAACTTAATTTCTTAAGCAATCTAGAAAGTAAATTTCAGAACACAATTTCCAGACACCCTCCAACTTTTTCTATCGGCCATTCAGAATGCCTATAAAATGAAGTTGTGTACCACTAGCCACTTCAAGATAATAATTTCACTATGCTAAAGAGACTACTGTGGTTAAAGATGCACATTTATATTTAACAGAGTACTTGACCAACCAACAACAGAACAGTATTTTTCTACCACACTAGAAATCCATGCCAAAGAACACACCCATTCAGTGACAAGAAGCTGGCAATAATTACTTCAAAGGATGGATTTGGTTCAACATTTAATCTAGGACATGAGAACAAAATATAGTATGTCATATTCAATACTAGTATACTTTATATTACACCACTTCCTAGAAAGATTCTGGGTATATATTAAGTGCCGAAAACATACTTGTGAATATATACATATATATATTATTTATACATGTAAAAAATACTAAGAACACCAACTAAATATAAGCCGTGGTTGATAAGTATGTCTTGTGCACATCTTATAGTTCATTTTGTTTATTAAAAAACCTAAAATACTCTTTGCCAATCACAGGTAAGACCTGACTGATAAAGTACAATAATATATTGATACGTGACCTCCAACACATACTAACAACGAGGTTAGAATCTTGATGCATATACAGAATATAAAATGGGACCTTGAAAGTTTATTTGAATAAATTGCAGATACTTTCATGCCAATTCTTAACATTTTATAGTATTTCATTTTGATTCGGTATATTTCCATTAGATGCAAGCCTTTAAGAATGCTAGTGGTGGCCAAACAGGAACTTAAACTATTTATCTTATTACATTTTCTTAATAAACTTAAGATAGGAGGTAATTCCTAATATTATTAGCATATGACTGATAGTTTAGATACAAATTAATCTAGATTTACTATGAAAACATAGGGAAAACATATAGAAAACAAATTAAATTTTAATCATTAAAGGAAATACCTCTTCATTTCTAAGAGGGGGAAAATGGCAGACTAATATATAAGTTAACAAAGTACGTACATAGAAGTCCATTCGTGCACTCCCCATCCATCTATACTTTTCTGACTCTATGTCAATATCAGCCACCAAACCTGAAACAGCATGTCATAGTCTGACGATTTAGAAAACAAAATATTATTGATGGTTATACTCAACAATTTTACAGTGCATGTGTGAACTCATCAGAAGTGAAGTCCGCCAACGGAAAGTGGAGAGTGCAATTTCTTTTTAACCAAAGTAAAACAACACCAAAATAATAATTCAACAGTGCTACATATTTTATTTTTAGTTATACCCCAAGCAAGCATTAACACACTATAAAATCTGGTCTTCCCCTGCAAGATAGTTGCTACGTCCAATGAACGCTTATGTCCTGCCGATGACAGAAAAGAAAAATCCTTTCTCGGTAAAAATGAGGGTAAGGAAATTAATTGCAAAAAATGAATAATAACAATAAAACATCTATAAGGACCAAATTATAACCTCGAATGACCGCAAGAACCGCATAAAGGGCTGTACATGGATAACCAACCAAGTCCAGAAGAGATTTTGACATACCATTTCCGGTACCTGTGGGCATAATATTGCACAAAAAATATAATATAACAGCACTGTAATTAACAAGCATCACCGTGAATTCAAGTAACTACGAGAACATCTTTGCAGTTAGACAAAAAATTCGACTTGAAGTTAGCTGCTACATAAATGGTTCCTTCTGTACAAGATTCTTACATAGTTCAATTAAAATAGGTAGAAGAGTAAATGACCTAAATATTCAATTTGGCATATGAAAGGTGAAAATGTAAGCAAATCTTAAACATACAAGTAAAACATTGTGCCTGAAGGATTCAAGAGGACAAGAGATCACTAATGAAAAGTAAAACTTTTTTTTGGCCAAAAATCAAAAGTAAAACTTAAACACCACAAGTATGCATGTAAAAGAAAAAGATATTAAAAGAAAGGAAAACACTGGAATATCTGACTAGAAGTGATACCACACACCTGCAGGTACTACTCCAAGAGGCATTTTTATTGCCGACTGCCAGTCCTCCCTCTCCAGGAGTCCATTTACAACCTACTAAAAAGTACATACCATACAGGAATGAGATGAAGTTTATGACCATATGTTTACAAAAAACAAAAGATCTAAAAAATGATATTACAGAAGAATGGTCTGACTTTGTTAACCAAAACAGCTATGGCACTGTCGACTGACAAATTCATATCATTTAAATGTAAGTATCCCAGTGTTTGGTGTTATAATATATTTGTTAAAACTTGGTAAACAGTCTACCCTTCAGTTTATCCTATCTAAAATTTTCTATAAAACAATATGCAAAATCAGCTCAGCAAGTGGAACTTACAAGTCCTAAGTTCTGACTTTGTTTTAAAAATTTATAACAATTTAAGGATAACTTTTTCCAATATGATAATATCATTATTATTGTTGAGTAACCAGCTCATCTAAAACCTTAAGGTGTTAGAGGAAGGTCCCAATACGATCATATATTTAACACTCCCCCTCACTCGAAAGCCCATTTATGGGTCGAAGAGTGGAACACCGGCACCACAATAAATTGTGAGAATGTTGGGGGTGGCTGAGAATCGAACCTTAGTTCTTCCGTCAGCCTAAGCTCTGATACCATGTAAAGGAACCAGTTACTCTAAAACCTTAAGATTTTAGAGAATGGCCATATCCAGGATCTTATATTATTCTAACACTCCCCCTCACTCGAAATCCCATTTATGGGTCGAAGAGTGGATCACGGGCGCTCATCTTTGGGGCATAAATTTGTCTTTCGTGTCCCTCATAAATTGTGAGAATGTTGGGGGTGGCTAAGAATCGAACCTTAGTTATTCCGTCCGCCTAAGCTCTAATACCATGTTTTGAGTAACCAGTTCGTCTAAAACCTTAAGGTGTTAGAGGAAGGCCCCAATACGATCATATATTTAACAAGTATGAAGGCCCAAACTACTAACAAAGGTTTATTATTTACCTTTTGGTATGTCTTGTAAGATACCTGGAGTCCTGGACCAATGCATTGAACCTTTTACTGGATTTCTACCAACAATTTCTCACTTTGAATCTTTCTTCTATATTCCCTTTATCAAGCATGAGTTCTAATATCATCAAAATTTTAACTGTTTCATAATTCGTCTGTAACTAAAAACAAATTCTAGAAATTTTGATGTATTCTTGCCCAAATTATGGTTTTTATCATTATTATTATGGTTTAATCTTCATTTTTCCTCAATTTGTAATTAAAGACTAAAGTTTAGCACTAAATAATATTTTGATCTCCCTTGGCTGGATTAATATAACGTGTAAAGTACTGACAAATTAAACACAATATCCATTACAGGTATATAGACGTACATATTTTAACTAACTTGGATTGATAAGAAGAGTGATAGAGCCTAGTGTTGTATGAATTTTGAAACAATATTTTTCCTAAAAGTTTAATGTGTTTGACTCTTTGCATTATTTTATATTTGATTATGGGCTAAAAAAAGATAAAAATGTGTGAGTACTTATGTTTATCTCAAAAGAACACATGCAAATATAGGCACACTACATCATGCACACACATGGGAGATAGTCTTAATATAATAATGGGTCACTCAACTATAGAGTATTAAATTATCAATCAGAACTCATAGATATTTGAGTCTATTAAATCACATAGATCCTTACAATTCTTAAAAATTGGTTAAAAGTGGTGTTTTTCATCTATTTAGTTAACCTAAGTAATCCATTTTCATATTTGGGTGATGTCCAAAAATACTTTTTTTAGACTTGATTACCCAAATACCATTTTTGAAAATTTTGGCCAAAATTACCTCTCTAATACGCATTTCAAGGTTAAGTATCACAAATACACATTTAAAAAATTTGTATCATGTTTTAAAAAAAATTGCAAAAAAAGGGCTCGTAACACATACAGGTGATAAGCTTTTCAGTAATGCGTATCTGTCTCTGCCCTAATTTTTTTTTTGTATTAGTTTTTGAAATGTGTATTAGTAGTACACATTTTTCAAATGCATATTAAAGTGGTATTTTTTGCCAAAAAATTAAAAAATGGTATTCTTGTCACTTATCTTAAAAATGTGGTATTTTTGACATTTTTTCTCAAATATTTATTGTCCATGTAATCATGTAACACTTTACTTGACAAGTTGACAGCATTCCCTGTAAACACAATACTCTACATGGATATGTTATTTGTTCTACTTGCATTGGTTTTGGCTATTAACAAAAGGCAACTCGTCCTTCATCGTTTGTTGCAGAAAAAAAGAGAGAAGAAATTGAAAAATGTGAATTGCCTGATTAAATAAACAATTGAAGAGAAATGACAAACCTCAACCAATATTCCGTCCCCACTAACACAAACAATACCATCATACATCGACAGATCCATTTTATTCGCGATCTCCTTAGCATGGAGCTGGTGTTTGGTTTCTAAAAAACATAATCCAAAGAAAACGACTATTATACTCGACTACGAAATATGTAACGTCTGTATGAAGAGATATACGATTAAAAACCAACCTTGCATTGTATATAATATATTAGCATCATCGAGTAAGGGCTTTACATCAGAAAGAAAGATCTTTGAAGCAGATTTCCTTCCTCCAAATGGATTAACAAATATGAGCAGTTTTTTTGGCCGCCCTGCAATAAAAAACAAAGGAAGAAAAAGGATAAATAACATATCACTGACATTTTAGTATAAATGCTTCAAAAATGTGTTTGTGTGTGTGTGAGGCTCTCAATGATGTAACACAATTATGATTTAGTTAAAATTATAGCAACCTAGGAGAACTCTTTTAGAGAGAAAAAACTGATAATTAGAATTGTATGGCAAACTATTGAAGTCATTTCTTACTCATAGATTGAAAACTAATCATGTAGTCATTAAAGCACAAAGTAGCAAGAAGAGTAAAAAGAATCCATCCTAAATTATAGCAGCACACTATCAACCCATTGTTTTCGCAGTCTAGATAAAATTCAGGGAAAGAAACGCACATGACAAGAAAGCAATAATTATTGGATAAATTGAATTACCTCCTAGTGAAGTCGAACGTCTAAGGATATTACTACAAACATGAAATAACTCTTTCTATAAATAAAACTATAAATGTGTCTGTTCACCATTAACACATTAGACTGGTTATTAGGATGTGGGCCAACAACTTAAGGTGTTTTAACATAAGTTACCCTTGCACATAACTCCCCCATGTTTATTAAAAATACCATTACGAGAAAAAGGGGAGGTGAATGTCTTTGCAGGGAAGCATCAGATTTGCCACCTATTAAGGATTACCTTTGCACGTTAGCATCAGATTTTCCACGGTAGCATCAGCTTTGCCATCTAAAACTATAAAATAATGTCAAATTTGATTTCAGCCATTAAGGTTTACCTTTTCCGAAGGAATTTTCTTATTTCTCTTTCATTGTGCTAATATATGGTCATGCAAAGTCACTCCTCCACTTCCTTCATATTTATACAAAAATATCTGTATAACTTGTACTCCCAGAAGGAAGTAAAATCACCTAAAGCAAAATATCGGTAACTCTGATTAAGGTTCTAGGGATTTACACTCAGCGACACCACCACTCTAAGGAACTAAACTGAACAATGTTTCGGGACAACTGCTTAGATCATGCATAACTCAATTATGATTATAATATAAGTTCCAATATCCACTCTTTTTGTGTAGATGTAAGGCATCCTGCTCTACCTAGGGGATACATCGACTTTGTCTGGTTTGGTTTATTATAAGTTCCAAAACAGACATGGTGATTGTTTCAAATTCGAAAGCCTTCAACATTCTCAAAAAATCGAAAGCCTTCAACATTCTCAAACTTGCAGTTAGAAACCTACCAGTCAGTTCACTAAAAAGAAAAGTTCTAGGGAAATCACTAAAATAAGCACATTACACAAGATACCACTAACAAAGTCTATACTATAAATTCCACCTATGAAAATACACCATGCATCTCATTCAAACTGCCAACCAAACAAAATCCCGTTCACATTCTGCATTATACACTTCCACATTCACCTAGGAAGTGATTAAATACCAAATAGCATCAAATTTAGTAAAATTGAACTCCAAACTCCTCGACTAAATACCCTGATAAAACTAAATCAAACCAGTAAAGGGGAAAATTCCGTAAACATCTTAATCTCCCTAACCCCTTCTTCAAAATAAGCATGAATAAAACAAATACAAATTACCAACACAGACAATGATCATTTACAACAATTCAACACACATATGTAAACAAAAAATCACCTAAAGAATCAATATATTGACCAAGCTTTTGAGACCAAAGTTGCAAAGACTCTTCCGACAAAGGCTCAAACACAAACGTCTTCCTAGTGGGACCCACGTTGCCACCTCCAACACAACACACACCCTCAGACATCTCAACAACAGTTTTAACAAACAGTTTAGAACCCACGGTGGAGAAACCGAGGACTTCTTTCTCAACAGTCAAACAACGGTGGCGCTGACCGTCCTGCCACTGTAATTTCCCGGCCAATGTTAACGTTAACGTCGTATCTACACCATTAAATTTGACTGTATCAGATATGCATTCTTTGACTTCAGTTTGTTGATCCATGGCGTTGTGTTTGAATTGGGGGGGGGGGGGGGGGATGTAATGTTGTTTGATTGAGTTTATGTTTGGTTTTTTTCCTAGTCTAGTTTTGTGTGATTCTTGTTTGACTTTGCGTACTAAGGTTGCTTTTGTTGTTTTGTTGGTTGGGATATGTATGTCTGTATATACGTATCTAGAAACTGAATTCACAATGTGGAGACAAGAAGATAAATAAGGGGAAATGGGATCATCTGTACCAACTTTTTCTCCGAGATTAAGCAAATAGTATTAAAAAAAATTCCAATTTATTTAACCGTTTTGTCCGTTACTATAATTATAAATAAATTAATTGTATTTAGTAGAAAATTTTTAAAGTTTGATACACATATTATTTATATTTGATATAAAATGAATTATTTATATATTTTAGATATTTTCAAAATATATCTATGTTAGATAATGAATTACACACAGAGGGGTGAATGTGTTTTAGTGTTTTTATATTTTTCTTGAACTATTTTGGTTTTGAACAAAGTAAATCAAATCTTGTAGTGAGATGTGTTAAATTAGAAATTAATCATGCAACTATAAATAACACAGATCTTTAAAAATTCACTTAATTTTATATTAAAATTAAGAATGTTTTACTACAAAAATTCTAGGCTCTTTGTTGCTAAAGAGTTTGGCTTCAATCTTGAGAGAATACAAGAATTCCTGATCTAATTGTTACAACTAACAAAGGACCAGTGTTAACTTTATATGATAGTTAACTAGTGGTTTACACGGTGTATAATAAAATATGTTATTCACTTTAGTAAACTTTCACTTATCATTTCCATTTTAGGAAAAATATATCTTCCATTTCTGGCTTAGCATATCTTTGCACACTGTGTTAACTTTGATCTTCCTTTGTCAGTTAATCTTCACCATTGATCTTGCACATTCTCCAAACTGCTTTTTGTAGACTTGTCAATCCAGCTGATTGGATTGTTTGTTGATTATTAATCTTGGATATTGAACTGGTCTGCAATTTGCACCTTGAGATTTTACCTCGAGATCTCCAATTTTCCTTATAGAGATCTTGACATCTCGATAAGAATATTGACTTATCGAGATCTCTAATACTCCATAGTAAATTTGATTTGTAGAGGTCTCTGAGTTCTCTATAAGAGAATTTAGCTTGTCGAGATCTCTCATATTCATATCTTCACTTTGACTTATCGACATTATTGAGTTCTCTAGTAACTTGTTGACTTGTCGATAACTCCGAGTTCTCTAGTGAAATTTGACTTGTCGATAACTCTGAGTTCTCTAGTAAACTTTGGCTTGTCGATAACTCTGAGTTCTCTAGTGAAGAAATGACTTGTCAATATCTCCAATCTTCATGTCTTCAATTTGGCTTGTCGATATCTCTGAGTTCTCTAGTAGTTTTCCTGAGTTCTCTATAAGTCATTCTGGAGTTCTCGAATGACTTCTCTATAACATTAAATATGTGACTTGTAAAGATCTTGACTTAAAATATTTTTCTCAAAACATATTTATTCAACTCCAAACTTCTTCATAATTCTTCTGAGACATGATCTTCTTCCCGATAGAATTCTTAGGCTTGATACTGTTTACAGAAAAAGACTCCAGTCTGCTTTTTGACATTTTTACAAAATTTAAATGTTACAAATACAAAATGCAAACTAAGATTACAATACAACTTACTTAGGGTTGTCAATTTGACTTAGTCTTGTTAAAGTACAGGCATGTCTTGCACAACAATCTCCCCCAATTTGTGAGAAGATTACTTAACACAAATTCATGCCTGTTAACAAGACTAACCCCAAGTTATAATGGAAAATAAGGCTAATATAAAAATTGACACAATTACAGCAATTGTACATTAGATGATTTTGAGTTTGGGTTTCTACAAGCATCAGACAAAGATTGGAACTTCTGATTCTTTTCTCACGAGGTCTTTTAAATATACAAGAATCTCAAGTTCCTCTATAATTGGAGCCCCTGTTAGAGCTTCTATCAAATTGAGTCTGTCTTGCTTTAGATAACCATCAAACATTTCAATTCTGAATCTTGAAAATGAGCCAGCTTTTACATTTTGAAATCCTCCATCTTTGGAGATTCTGCTCATCCTTTTTGCTTTGAGTTCTTCAGATCTTTTGATATGCATTTCAATTTCCTAATTATACTTCCTCTTTTTCTCCTCATATTCTGCTCTACTCCTGGCTCTTGTATCCTCCCTTACAATCAACCATTCAGCTAAAATAGGTCTCCATGCTCTTGTAGCAGTATCCTTGTCCTTCATCAAACTTATCACTTTTTTGATTTCTGTTGAAGAGAGAGAGTCCATCAAATTGCTGCCAAGAAAAGTGAAAGTCCCATCTTGAAAGTAGATTCTCACTTCCTTTAGAGTGACAACCCAGACTCTAACCATTTTCTCATCCAGTTGTTGAAAATAGTCTTCATCTGAACATCACCAGTTTAAAGGTAGAAAATCATTCTCCTTGAAACAATTCCTGATGGCCCTTTCAGTAACTTCAACTTTTTCAGTAGGCTTAGCTTTCTTAGGTTTTCTCCCAACAGACTTGAAATGAGTTTTATGTGATGGTTTGACATAAGATAGGTCTATGATTTTCTTGAGAGATGTTTGGCTTGTGGTGATTGGAATTTTTAGAAAAGAGTTAGCAGTTTCTTTGTATAGAAATTTGGGCTTGGAGGTTTGAGGTGGTTTGATGTTTGAGATTGTTGACTTTGAATGTTGAGCTAAAGGTTGAGCTAGAGTTGTTTTGGATTTTTAGGGTTTGGTGTGGTTCTGAGCCATCATGATTCGTCTTGCTTCTCCTCTCACTTCTTCTTTACTTCTCATCATCCTTCTTTTCTTCTTGCTTCTTTTCTCTGTTACCAGTTGCCTTGGAGATTTGACTTGGATTTGCACCAGTAGGTTTTTGATTGTCATCCTTCTGCTCATCATCATCTTTGTCATTTCTTAAGTTGTATTGAGTATTTGGCAACATGGTGTCAGGATTCAAGAGATATATGTCCAAGATTTTTATCATTTCAACATCCTCATGCTTCTTGTTCTTTTTGTACTTCAAATTAGACTGCAATGTCATGATCAACCTCATATTTGATCTGACACAATGTTTAGGAACAAGGAGATGTCTTGCTTGCTTGGTTGTTGGACAGACATTAACTACTCCCTGGTTTGGATATAGATAGGCTTCTAGAAAAGCTGCTATATGTGCCTTTTTGAGCTCTTGGAGAAGTTGAGTGTCTTCTTGAATAACTGGATTCACCCTGTCAATCATTACATCCAGTTCAGATGCTCTTAAAGTCTAAAGATTTGAAAGAGTCACCTGAATGCACCTATCCACACCACCATCATTGATGCTCGTGATAATCCTTTTCTCTAAAAAGTTATCAACTTTCATCACCACTGCCCTTATGAAGTTGATGTTCTTGGCCAAAGCTTTCTTGCAAGTCACATAGTTGTTTTGAAGAGACACTCTTAGTGCTGCAAGAAGGTCATTGAATTCATGATCTTGATTTGGTCCTTCTGCAGCCCTTTGAAGTCTTTCTTTTCCAACATCAATTTTAGCACTTGAACTTTGACCAACCTGAATAGGCTCTTTAAATTTTGCCTTAGCATCTCTAGATTGCTGAATCCTAGCCTCAATCTCCCCCTTAGTCTTGATGATAAGCATGCGTAGGGGAGTTAGAATTTTTGGCCTTGTTTGTTCAGGTAAAGAGGGCATTGGTATGTTAAGCTTCCCCATGATGGCCCCCAAAGCAACAGAATTCTGCATTTGAGAATGCTTGTGAGAGCCCACCAGGGTCTAGATATCTGATTGTTGACTTTTGACTAGAGAAGTCAAGGCTTGGACTTGTGCATTGAGAGAAGCGTTAGAGGTATGCAAGTCTGAGACTTGTTGTTGAAGAGATTGGATTTGAAGATTTTGTAGAAGTGGAGCCAGGCTGATGAGAGCTTGTAGATATTGAGGAGCCAAAAGTTACTTCCACAGCCTGTTTGATGCCATCCATGAGCAAAGCTGAAGGCTCATATCTGCTTTGGTGAAGTTGTTCCAGCTTGACCTTTGTGTCATTTGAATGAGTGATTTGTTGTTGGACAACTGCATGAGGAGTAATGAAGGATGTTTTGAGATTTTTGACTTCTTTTTCAATGGAAGTAAGATCCATCATTGACATTTGATCAGCAAAAATATTTGAACTTGGAGATGATCTGTACTTGGTGAAAAGCTTTGAGTTGAGCTTTGTAGACCTCAGTGACTGCATCATAGACATCCTGTAGAGTCAAGGCCTTGGAATTGCTTCCAAGAATAATGATATATTCATCTCTAAATCTGTCCAAGACCTGATCCATCTCCAACACAAAGTCTTTAGATAGTCATGCATCCACATTCCCATCTATTTCTGCATCATTCACAATCTTCTCCTTCTGTTTTTCAACATCTTCATTGTATGTGAGCATAATGGCTTGATAGTCTTGATTGCTCATGTCTGAAGTGAGTAGATGTTGTGAGATATTTGCTAATCCAGAAATCTGCTCAACTAGAAGATCATCTCCAGATGTAGGTTGAGAGTCAGATTCTTGCAGCCATTGAGAGAGAATGTGTTGTTGTTGAGGTTGTGAGGTTGAAGGTTGAGCTGTTGAGGGATCAACTTTTTCAGTAGGCTTAGCTTTCTTAGGTTTTCTCCCAACAGACTTGAAATGAGTTTTATGTGATGGTTTGACATAAGGTAGGTCTATGATTTTCTTGAGAGATGTTTGGCTTGTGGTGATTGGAATTTTTAGAAAAGAGTTAGCAGTTTCTTTTTATAGAAATTTGGGCTTGGAGGTTTGAGCTGGTTTGATGTTTGAGATTGTTGACTTTGAATGTTGAGCTAAAGGTTGAGCTAGAGTTGTTTGGATTTTTAGGGTTTGGTGTGGTTCTGAGCCATCATGATTCGTCTTGCTTCTCCTCTCACTTCTTCTTTTCTTCTCATCATCCTTCTTTTCTTCTTGCTTCTTTTCCCTGTTACCAATTGCCTTGGAGATTTGACTTGGATTTGCGCCAGTAGGTTTTTGATTGTCATCCTTCTACTCATCATCATCTTTGTCATTTCTTAAGTTGTATTGAGTATTTGGCAACATGGTGTCAGGATTCAAGAGATATATGTCCAAGATTTTTATCATTTCAACATCCTCATGCTTCTTGTTCTTTTTGTACTTCAAATTAGACTGCAATGTCATGATCAACCTCATATTTGATCTGACACAATGTTTAGGAACAAGGAGATGTCTGGCTTGCTTGGTTGTTGGACATACATTAACTACTCCCTGGTTTGGATATAGATAGGCTTCTAGAAAAGCTGCTATATGTGCCTTTATGAGCTCTTGGAGAAGTTGAGTGTCTTCTTGAATAACTGGATTCACCCTGTCAATCATTACATCCAGTTCAGATGCTCTTAAAGTCTGAAGATTTGAAAGAGTCGCCTAAATGCACCTATCCACACCACCATCATTGATGTTCGTGATAATCCTTTTCTCTAAAAAGTTATCAACTTTCACCACCACTGCCCTTATGAAGTTGATGTTCTTGGCCAAAGCTTTCTTGCAAGTCACATAGTTGTTTTAAAGAGACATTCTTAGTGCTGCAAGAAGGTCATTGAATTCATGATCTTGATTTGGTCCTTCTGCAGCCCTTTGAAGTCTTTCTTTTTCAACATCAATTTGAGCACTTGAACTTTGACCAACCTGAATAGGCTCTTTAAATTTTGCCTTAGCATCTCTAGATTGCTGAATCCTAGCCTCAATCTCCCCCTTAGTCTTGGTGATAGGCATGAGTAGGGGAGTTGGAATTTTTGGCCTTATTTGTTCAGGTAAAGAGGGCATTGGTATGTTAAGCTTCCCCATGATGGCCCCCAAAGCAACATAATTCTGCATTTGAAGATGCTTGTGAGAGTCCACCGAGGTCTGGATATCTGATTGTTGACTTTTGACTAGAGACGTCAAGGCTTGGACTTGTGCATTGAGAGAAGCGTTAGAGGTATGCAAGTCTGAGACTTGTTGTTGAAGAGATTGGATTTGAAGATTTTGTAGAAGTGGAGCCAGGCTGATGAGAGCTTGTAGATGTTGAGGAGCCAAAAGTTGCTTTCACGGCCTGTTTGATGCCATCCATGAGCAAAGCTGAAGGCTCATATCTGCTTTGGTGAAGTTGTTCCAGCTTGACCTTTGTGTCATTTGAATGAGTGATTTGTTGTTGGACAACTGCATGAGGAGTAATGAAGGATGTTTTGAGATTTTTGACTTCTTTTTCAATGGAAGTAAGATCCATCATTGACATTTGATCAGCAAAATGTTTGAACTTGGAGGTGATCTGTACTTGGTGAAAAGCTTTGAGTTGAGCTTTGTAGACCTCAGTGACTACATCATAGACATCCTGTAGAGTCAAGGCCTTGGAATTGCTTCCAAGAATAATGATATATTCATCTCTAAATCTGTCCAAGACCTGATCCATCTCCAACACAAAGTCTTTAGATAGTCATGCATCCACATTCCCATCTGTTTCTGAAAGAATTTACGGATGAGCGGAAGCGTGAAATAACAATTATTCCGTAAAAACCATATACCGCATATATAGAAAAACATGTAAAAGGGAAAAACCGAGGAATCGAAATCATACCTCGTGAATCGAAGCTTTATAATGATTGGAGTGCTAGCCGTTGCTCCTTAGTGTGTGAAGCACTCTAACGGTATCCACCAAGAACGATCCGCTTCGATGAACCTTTTTATAAAACTAAGCTTTTATAAAAATGGAGTTTTGGGAGAGAGAGAGAAGAAGAAGAAGATGGAGGCTAGGGTTTTCATAAAACCAAAATTGTGTGTCTTGTCAAATGAGCCATCCATCTCATTCTATTTATAGGACTCTCCTAGGGTTTTATAATATATCTTTATATATTTTAACCCCCACATTTTATCTTCATAAAATGCTTTAAAAATAATTAAAACTATTTTAATCATTATTCCTTTTTCTTAACTATTTAGAAAAATAATTCTCTCTCTCATTATTCATCAAAGGAAATATTCTTTTATGGTGTGACCCTGTAAGTTCAATATTATGCCGGTAGTAGAAATAAATAATAATAAACTTTTTATTAATTATTTATATGAATATTAAAATTTACTAAATATAATTAACTGATTAATTATATTTATTCTACATCGTGAGTGATGCTTCTCAACATATCGCGACTATCCGGATAATATGAATTCACTGCTTAGAATACCAAGAACCTGTCAGTGAATAGTTACCGTACAATTAACTCCTTCTACCCACCAATGTCCTGATTAAATACAAGGCATGGATCTTGTGTCAAGCCTATCTAATTTAATCATTTGCTTTCCCACTTACTATGCTTAGTTCTATGTAAATTAGAAACTCCTTTCTAATTTCATTCACTCTGGCCAGAGATTCCTGAACTAGCATAAGTGGATCAGCTTTGAACATTCTCTTCCTTCACTGGAAGGGGTAGATCCTTTATTGATCATACACTATCTTTGTGTACAAATTCCTATACCCAGTAGAGCCCTAATAATTGTCCCTGGAGACTAAGAACTAAACCAAAGCATAGTTCAGTGTACACAAGATGACTATGATGACCTCAAGTCTAAGGATACTTGTACAACTATCACTATGTGAACAACTGCTGACACGTGAGTGAACTCCATCAGTTGTTCAGCTGTGCGAGTCATGTTCAGTGAACTTATTCTATAATAAGCACCTTCATACTAGCTATAGTGTCACCACACAAATATCTATGAGAATAGACATCCTTCATAATGAAGCAAGCATACTATGTACCAATCTTTGCGGATTATTAATTACCAGTTAGTAATCCTATGACCAGGAACTATTTAAGTTTAGAGTTATCATCTTTTCTGTCTCACTATTATGATCTCATCATAATCCATAGAAAGCTTTACTCTAAACTATGGTATATCTTATTTAACCACTTAAATAGATAGAGCCCGTAATAAAAACAAAACAAGTCTTTTATTAATATAAATGAAATCAAAGCAGATTACATAAAAGTTATTCCTAAATCCTCATACTTGATTGGACTTAGGACATATCTCTTTCAATCTCCCACTTGTACTAAAGCCAATCACTCTGGTATCTAATACCCATCTTGTCTTTATGACGATCAAAGTGACTTTCAGAAAGTGGCTTTGTGAGTGGGTCTGCTATGTTGTTATGTGTGTCAACTCTCTTTCAATACAATACAAGAAATGTTACCGCACTCCCACTAACCCTTTTGTAGACACATGGTTCATCTACGTTTTTGATAAAACCAAACTCTTTGATTGTCTCATCAAAACGGATGTTCCATCTATGAGAAGCTTGCTTTAAACCACATATGGTTCGCAGCAGCTTACACACTAGGTTTTCATTTCCCTTGAAAAGAAAACCATCTGGCTATTTGCCAGATCTCATAGTCGTAGTAAGCAGCATTCGCAAGCAAAATCCGAACTGATTATAACAGGGCTACAGGTAAAAGGTTTCATCAAAGTCAATCCATTACCTTTGTTTGAATTCTTTTGCCACAAGCCTGGCCTTAAAGGTCTCCACCTGGCCATCTGCTCTAATCTTTCTTTTGTATACCATATACATAGATTCCATTTCGGATTTCATGGCACTTTGCCATTTCTCTGAGTCAACACTACTCATAGCCTCATTATAGGTCATAGGGTCGTCATCATCAATGATTGACAACTCCTTGTCATTCTCAATGACAAGGCCATAATACCTCTCAGGTTGGCGAGACACTCTCCCTGACCTACAAACGGGCTGTTCCACAGAAGGTTGTTCAGTCTGAACAGGTGTTTCCACTTGATTCGTAGTAGTTTGTGCTTCTTGAACTTCATCAAGTTCAATTTTGCTCCCACTGTTTCCTTCAAGGATAAACTCCTTTTCCAAGAAGGTAGCATGTCTGGAGACAAACACCCGATGATCAGTGTAAAAGTAATACCCCAAAGTATCTTTAGGATATCCCACAAAACTACATTTTACGGATCGAGATTCCAGCTTATCTGGGTCAACTTTCTTGACATAAGCTGGACATCCCCAAATCTTAATGTGTTTAAGACTCGGTTTCCTTTCTTTCCATATCTCATACGGAGTTTGAGGAACAGATTTGGAAGGTACCTTATTCAGTAAATATGCTGAGGTTTCCAATGCATAACCCCATAAGAATACTGGAAGATTCGCATAGCTCATCATGGACCGAACCATGTCTAACAAAGTTCGATTTCTCCTTTCAGATACCAATCTGGAGGAGTCCACTGGGAGACTATACCCTTTTCTTTGAGATAATCCAGAAACTCTCCATTCAAGTATTCACCACCTCGATCTGATCGAAGAGTTATAATACCATTTTTGGTTTGTTTCTCCACTTCATACTTATACTCTTTGAACTTTTCAAAAAGCATCAGACTTGTGTTTCATCAAACACATATCCGAATCTAGATCTATCATCTATGAAAGTAATGAAGTTTGAAAATCCACCCATGGCTTGCGTAGACATTGGTCCACATACATCCGTGTGTACCAATCCTAGCAAATCTGCAGCCCTCTCTCCATGTCCACTAAATGGAGACTGCAGTGCCACAATGAAGTGAGATCTTCATCATCCCTTTTCTTTTATTAGTTTATTCAATCTGAAGTAAATTATGTCACATTTATACAGACCATTATTTAAAGTACCACGTCCATAAAAAATATTATCTCTAAGAATAGAACATTCATTATTCTCAATAATAAATGAAAATCCAGCCAAGTCTAACATGGGAATAGAAATAATATTCCTCACAATTGAGGGAACAAAATAACAATTATTTAAAATAATAGTCTTGCCCGTAGGCTTATGTAAATGAAATGATTCTACATCTTTAGCAGCAACTCTTGCTCCATTTCCCATCAGTAGAATCACCTCCTCTTCCTCAAGAGTCCTACTTCTCCTTAGTCCCTGCAACAAATTGCAGATATGAGAACCACAGGCGGTATCTAATACCCAAGTAGAAATTTGATTTAATGACATATTCACTTCTATCATGAACATACCTGAATCAGAAGCGGTAGTCTCACTACCCTTCTTCTCCTTCAATTCTGTAAGGTAAACCTTGCAGTTCCTCTTCCAGTGCCCCACCTTGTTACAGTGAAAGCAAACAACTTTGCTCTTGGGGTCTTCAGCTTTTGGTGGAACCGGCTTTGCTTCACCTACTTTCTTCTTCTTGGAAGGGTTCCTTTTCCTTTTCTTAGGATTGAAACCTTCACCAATTAGAAGAACAGAACTCTTCTTAGGGGAAAATTCGATTCCGCAGTCTTCAACATGTTGTGGAGTTCAGCCAGGCTGACATCCAACTTATTCATGTGAAAGTTCACAACAAACTGCGAGAACGAACTCGGAAGCGATTGCAAGACCAAGTCTTGGCTCAGCTCCCCATCCATGGCAAAACCAAGTTGTCCAAGACGTTCAATCAAATTGATCATCTTAAGTACATGGTCATTCACGGATGATCCCTCAGACATCCTACAACCGAACAGCTCCTTCGATATCTCATATCGAGCTGTCCTCCCTGCCACATCATACAACTCTTGTAGATGCATAAGGATAGTGTGAGCATCCATATGCTCATGCTGCTTCTGTAGCTCAATGTTCATGGAAGCTAGCATGATACATTGAGCAATATTTGCATCATCTATCCACTTACGATACACAACATGTTCATCATTATGTGCATCGTTAGCAGGTTCAGTAGGCTTAGGTGAGTCAAGCACATATTCCAGCTTCTCCACCCTGAGAACAATTCTCAAGTTTCGAAGCCAGTCAGCAAAATTAGGACCAGTCAACTTGTGAGCATCTAGTATACTCCGGAGTGATAGTGCAGAAGATATAACGAATATAGTAAATCTGTGAATGATAAACACATAACAACACTTAGCAAATATTCAATTTCATTTCAAAACACTATATGAATTGGGTCTTTATTCATAAGTGGCTCCCACTAGTTTATCTAATTTATTCAACCCCCTACATGAAAAATTAAGCATTCATAATGCTAGTGGGAATAGGGATCCTACATTCCATCACACAACCTCGGCTGTGGCACAAAACGTCATGTGATGTTCAATAGGCAGACAACTCTTGTCAATTACATCTTATGTTATTCCCTAATCAAACTTTAGCCTCTTGAATACTTGAGTCACGGCTGTGGCACGACAAACTCAATATTCTAAGTCAAGTCTAACCCAACATTCCGTACAATTGAATCAGTCTCCAACGACCCACGGCTGTGGCACGTAACGACCTTTAGATTCTAATTCAATGTACACATCTCTATGTAATAGACTAGTATTTCTTATTTTGAAATCAAAGCCCTCGGCTGTAGCATGAAACGACAATGATTTAAAATATAAGAACCACTTTCTATCATGTTGGAAGGCTATGACCGACACAAGCCCATTGTGTCATTGGCCAATTACTACTTGATATTATTTAATTTTAGAGGGATTATATTACGTTACAATCATAATCATATTATAAAGAGATTTTTCCTTTTAAATTAAATATTTCAAATCAATAATCGATAATCAGATGATTCCCAGATCGGGTGGAGCATTGTCAAGAGGCGTCACTTAATAACCCTTTCTTACAGATAGAAATCTGTTGTTGACAGAATCATCCTTTCTCTCAAAATTGAAAATTCATATTTAATTACGTGTTTCATAAACATAAGAATCTCATGATTGTATTCATAATATTATTGTTAAGGCAAGAAACGATTCCTATTCTAGATTTTCTAGAGCACACCTTATATTGATTTAAGTTCACCTAAATCTATCATCGCATGGTAAATACAGGCATATATCTCATATATAAAAATAAATAAACAAGTAAGCATGCAATTAATATCATGTCACACATTGATATAATGATGTATGGATTTATTATAGCATTTAAAAGCAATTAAAATAATTAAAACATGCCTTAAAATACTTTCGGGAATATAAACAGTTCAAAACTTTTATATAAAAAATATTTGACCACTCCATTAGATTCGTCTCGGAAAAACGAATCCAACGATATATTGCACGCCCAAAATGGAGTTACGAAACTCCCAAAAAATCAAATTTAATGTGGACATACGGGCTGTAACACATGTACGTAATGCGTTACAACACTGTTGAGCCATTTACGCGTGTAACGCATTCCGTAAATGCGCAACAGTTGTGTAACACATTCACGGAATGCGCAACACACCCCCCCCCGCCCCGCGTGCGCTGCACGCACCTGCAGCAGCCGATAGCAGGTTTTCAAAAAAAAAAAAAATTTGTTGTTACTCCCTACCATGACCTTTTTGCTTCCTGCTGCTGTTACAAATTAGGAGAGGTAACCCCCTTTCCTTTACTCCCTTATTAATAACTCTTTATAAATAATATTATTATTAATAATATTATTATTTTAATTTTATTATTAATAAATTAATTAACAGTTAATTAATAAATTAATAAAAATCAAAATAATATGATTTCTTAAATCAGGGAGTAGCAGAAAAATACCAGATCAGCCATGGGTCCTTGTGCAAATTTTAATCATAATTATTCACATGCATAATTATTTTATGAATTTTAATTAAAACAAATTTTAAAAAATTCATAACAAATAATCTACACATCACAAAATTATGAAAAAAATATCTAGATGATCTACAACACTTGTAGAACCCAGATCAGTAGTCAAAATCTCATGCAAAA
Source organism: Apium graveolens (assembly GCF_009905375.1). NCBI lineage: Eukaryota > Viridiplantae > Streptophyta > Magnoliopsida > Apiales > Apiaceae > Apium > Apium graveolens. Next base: position 113,535,803 of record NC_133651.1, on the reverse strand, counting down.
ATTATTTCGAATTAATTCATAATTAAATCCAAATAAACTTGCAAAAATCATAATAAATCCATACATGCATTAAAAAATCTGAAATTTTTTATATGAATCTCTATATGCAGAACCTTGCTCTGATGCCAATGAAGGAATTTACGGATGAGCGAAAGCGTGAAATAACAATTATTCCGTAAAACCCATATACCGCACATATAGAAAAATATATAAAAGGGAAAAACTGAGGAATCGAAATCATACCTCGTGAATCGAAGCTTTATAATGATTGGAGTGCTAGCAGTTGCTCCTCAGTGTGTGAAGCACTCTACCGGTATCCACCAAGAACGATCCGCTTCAATGAACCTTTTTATAAAACTAAGCTTTTATAAAATTGGAGTTTTGGGAGAGAGAGAGAGAGAAGAAGAAGATGTAGGCTAGGATTTTCATAAAACCAAAATTGTGTGTCTTATCAAATGAGCCATCCATCTCATTCTATTTATAGGACTCTCCTAGGGTTTTATAATATATCTTTATATATTTTAACCCCCACATTTTATCTTCATAAAATGCTTTAATAATAATTAAAACTATTTTAGTCATTATTTATTTTTCTTAACTATTTAGAAAAATAATTCTCTCTCTCATTATTCATCAAAGGAAATATTCTTTTATGGTGTGACCCTGTAGGTTCAATATTATGCCGGTAGTAGAAATAAATAATAATAAACTTTTTATTAATTATTTATATGAATATTAAAATTCACTAAATATAATTAACTGATTAATTATATTTATTCTACATCGTGAGTGATGCTTCTCAACATATCGCGACTATCCGGATAATATGAATTCACTGCTTAGAATACCAAGAACCTGTCAGTGAATAGTTACCATACAATTAACTCCTTCTACCCACCAATGTCCTGATTAAATACAAGACATGGATCTTGTGTCAAGCCTATCTAATTTAATCATTTGCTTTCCCACTTACTATGCTTAGTTCTACGTAAATTAGAAACTCCTTTCTAATTTCATTCACTCTGGCCAGAGATTCCTGAACTAGCATAAGTGGATCAGCTTTGAACATTCTCTTCCTTCACTGGAAGGGGTAGATCCTTTATTGATCATACACTACCTTCGTGTACAAATTCCTATACCCAGTAGAGCCCTAATAATTGTCCCTGGAGACTAAGAACTAAACCAAAGCATAGTTCAGTGTACACAAGATGACTATGATGACCTCAAGTCTAAGGATACTTGTACAACTATCACTATGTAAACAACTGCTGACACGTGAGTGAACTCCATCAGTTGTTCAGCTGTGCGAGTCATGTTCAGTGAACTTACTCTATAATAAGCACCTACATACTAGCTATAGTGTCACCACACAAAAATCTATGAGAACAGACATCCTTCATAATGAAGCAAGCATAGTATGTACCAATCTTTGCGGATTATTAATTACCAGTTAGTAATCCTATGACCAGGAACTATTTAAGTTTAGAGTTATCATCTTTTAGGTCTCACTATTATGATCTCATCATAATCCATAAAAAGCTTTACTCTAAACTATGGTATATCTTATTTAATCACTTAAATAGATAGAGCCCGTAATAAAAACAAAACAAGTCTTTTATTAATATAAATGAAATCAAAGCAGATTAGATAAAAGTTATTCCTAAATCCTCATACTTGATTGGACTTAGGACATATCTCTTTCAGTTTCTGCATCATTCACAATCTTCTCCTTCTATTTTTTAACATCTTCATTGTATGTGAGCATAATGGCTTGATAGTCTTGATTGCTCATGTCTGAAGTGAGTAGATGTTGTGAGATATTTGCTAATCCAGAAATCTGCTCAACTAGAAGATCATCTACAGATGTAGGTTGAGAGTCAGATTCTTGCTGCCATTGAGAGAGAATGTGTTGTTGTTGAGGTTGTGAGGTTGAAGGTTGAGCTGTTGAGGGATCAGAACCATCTTTGACTGAAGTCACAATTTTACTCACAGATTGCTCTGTGTTTATGACCAGTTGTTCCACACTAGTTATGGGAACCTCTAATTGAATTGTAGGGGATTTGACTGGGTTACTGTCATGTACATCGGTCTCAAACCCTTGTGCTTCTTGTAAAGCACTGTCACATAATTGTGATAAACTTGCCTCTCCCATGGCAGGGTCATTGGCAATTGTACTCCTAACATCAACTTCTAATGCAATTTACGCTAGGGTTTTAAGGGGAGGTATTCCTTGTATAGGAACCTTCAATTGAATTGGAGAGGATTTAGATAGATCCCCCTCAGAAGTACTACCCTCAAACCTAACAGCATGTGAAGGATGATTTGTACATGAAGGTGCATTTGAGACATCCATAGGGTCTTCAGAAAAAACTGATGAATCCCCCATAGTTTTGATGGTGTCATCAAGGTCTACCCCAGCTAGTATCCTCTCACCATCTAATTGTAGTGTCTGGGTGGTGAGCAATGTTTCTTGAACCAAGTCGTTTAATTTAGCTTGCACTTGAGAATTAGATTCAAGTGCTGTAGATAGAGAAGAAATTTGTGAGATTAGAAGTTGTTGTTCAGAAGTGAGTGTTGGTAGCTCCCCCTGAATGGATGAAGGAGCTTCAATAGATGTGCCTTCACTGTGTGTGCCATCCATATTTCTTCTACCATACACTTGGATTTGATCAAGTGCAGGCTGTGCAGACTCTATACAAGATGCATTGGGGTGAATGCTCTTTTCAATAGACACACCCTATTGAGAGGATGTATCTAGAGTCTGTTTAGTACTCATTTGTACAACTGCATCCTTTTAGGAGGATACAGAGGTGGCTTGAGTGGTCAACTCAGATTTCTTGCTCTTCTGTGTTCTCTTGACCAATGGTGACTCAGCTTATGTTTGGTCCTCACCACTCTCAGTTAAAACAGTTAAGGTGATCTCCTTTCGCTTCTTTTTACTCACCTTATCCTTTTGGGAAGATGAGGTGGTTGGTTTCGTAGCTGCTATTGGTTGGTTTGAAGAAGTGGTTTCAGCTTGGAAAGGTCCCTGTGGGTCTGTGTTTGTACTTCCACAGGTGCAGGAACCATAGATGTGCTAGATTGTGCATTGGATCTCATGTCAGGCATTGGGTAAGTCCTAAATCTCTCCATCATAAATGGAGTGATTTTCAGACTCACATTTACCTTATCCTTTGTAGTAAGTTAACCAAATATTATTTTGGACACTTTCTTACAATTGCCTATTTTTGTGTTATCTATACCATTCAACATATGTATGTCTATTACTTTATGATTTAAAGTAGACATCATGAACCTAGGAAAAAAAATTTCCTTACCTCTAGCAGATTGGGGCATGGTTAGCCTGGTTGCAAGTTCTTTCAGGATCAGTAGACCAACATTTAAGTGTCTGTTGTGGGCTATAGAGTACACCAGTTTTTGCACCACACTTGAAATATTGTCATACCCCGTCTTCCTACATGTGAAGGCCCTCACTACATAATCAAACACAAAAGACCATTTTTTCCTTAAGTTTGTCATGTTCAAGCTTGACAAGTTGATTCTCCCACCATAGTTGATGAAGTCCATAAACTCAGTCAATTCATCCTGGGTTGGCACCTCCACTAAGTTTGCAGTTGGAAGACCCAAGGTTATGTTCACATCTTGCTCATTAAACTCTATCTGTTGGCCTTGAAAGGAATATGTCCTAAGTCCAATCATGTATTAGGATTTAGGAATAACTTTTTATATAATCTGTTTTGATTTCATTGATTTTAATAAAAGACTTGTTTTGTTTTTATTACGGGCTCTATCTATTTAAGTGTTTAAATAAGATATACCATAGTTTAGAGTAAAGCTTTTTATGGATTATGATGAGATCATAATAGTGAGACCTAAAAAGATGATAACTCTAAACTTAAATAGTTCCTGGTCGTAGGATTACTAACTGGTAATTAATAATCCGCAGAGATCGGTACATACTATGCTTGCTTCATTATGAAGGATGTCTGTTCTCATAGACATTTGTGTGGTGACACCATAGCTAGTATGTAGGTGCTTATTATGGAATAAGTTCACTGAACATGACTCGCACAGCTGAACAACTGATGGAGTTCACTCATGTGTCAGCAGTTGTTCACATAGTGATAGTTGTACAAGTATCCTTAGACTTGAGGTCATCATAGTCATCTTGTGTACACTGAACTATGCTTTGGTTTAGTTCTTAGTCTCCAGGGATAATTATTAGGGCTCTTCTGGGTATAGGAATTTGTACACGAAGATAGTGTATGATCAATAAAGGATCTACCTCTTCCAGTGAAGGAAGCGAATGTTCAAGGCTGATCCACTTATGCTAGTTCAGGAATCTCTGGCCAGAGTGAATGAAATTAGAAAGGAATTTCTAATTTGCATAGAACTAAGCATAGTAAATGGAAAGCAAGTGATTAAATTAGATAGGCTTGACACGAGATCCATGCCTTGTATTTAATCGGGACATTGTAGGGTAGAAGGAGTTTATTGTACGGTAACTATTCACTGAATAGGTTCTTGGTATTCTAAGCAGTGAATTCATATTATCCGGATAGTCGCGATATGCTGAGAAGTATCCCTCACGATGTAGAATAAATGTGATTGATTAATTAATCATATTTAATAAATTAGAGAATTTATATAAATAATGATAAAATAGTTTTATTATTATTTATTTCTACTACCAGCTTAATATTGAACCTACAGGGTCACACCATAAAAAGAGAATGATTTAATGGTGGAGGAATTAATTAATAATGGCTAATAATTATTTATTTGTGAAATAAATAATTAATTGGCAAATTTAATAATTGATTAAATGAGATTTAATTGATTATAAATTTATTAAGAAAAGTTCTTAATATTATTAATTAAGGATTTAATTTTTGGAAATTAAATCAAGAGAGAGAATTATTTCTAAAGTGTTTAGAAAAAGGATTAATAATTAAAAGGTGTTTTAATTATTAATGAGAATAATAAATGGGATAATAATAATATTATTTATGGAAAAATTTCAGCTGAAAATTTTGCCGATAAATATACTATTATAGACCCTATTTTTATCATCGAAACACAAAACCCAAAAAGTTTGGAAAACCCAATTCTCTCCACCTCCTTCCTCCTCATTAACATCATTTTCTTGGTGGATACCGGTGGAGTGCTTCACACTTGAGGAGCAACTGCTAAGGATCTCTGATCGTTGTCTCCGAATTATTTTAAAAGGTTAGATTCGATCCCTCGAATTTTTATTCACGATTTATATGCTTTTATTTGGATTTTGTATGTGTAAAAGTGTTTTACCATGACCCCGCTACGTTTAAAATCCAACAATGGTATCAGAGCATAGGTTGTATGCATATAGATCCGTGGTAAAAATTTCAGAATTTTATGTGCTTGTATGAATTAATTATGATTTTTACAAGTTATATCATGGATTAATTTTGTCTGATGAGAAATCGTTTCTCAGAATAATTTTGAATGTTGATCTGGGTTCTACAAGTGTTGTAGATCGTCTGGGTATTTTTTCATAATTTTATGATGTATAGATTTTTTATTATGAATTTTTGAATTTCTTACAATTAAATTCGTAATTAAATAATCATATATATATATATTAATTGTTAGTAAGTATATATATAAATCTGCTGTACTTCTGCTGTTGCTGTCTGTGCTGCACGGGGAAAAGACAGAGGGAACAGGTCTGGCGGCACGGAATTCCATGGGCGGCGGCGGCTGCTGAAAAAGAAAAAAAAATTAAGGGTGTCGCGCATTCCGGGAATGCGTTACACCCCTGTGGCGCATTCACGGAAGGCGTTACACCTTTGTAACGCATCACCGGAATGCGTTATAGGGCTTGTAACGCGTTCCTGTAATGCTTTACAGCCCGACTGTCCACATTAAATTTGATTTTCTGGGAGTTTCGTAACTCCGTTTTGGGCGTGCAATATACCGTTGGATTCGTTTTTCCGAGACGGATCTAATGGAGTGATCAATTTTAGTTTATATAAAAGTTTTGAACTGATTATATTCCAGGAAGTGTTTTAAAGTTGTTTTTAACTGTTTTAACTGCTTTTAAATGCTTCATGTGATACATAGAGATGTATAATGCTTAGACCAATATGCTAGATGATATAACATGCCTACCTTGATGTTTATTCATGTTGATATATGTGATATATGCTTAGTTTATCATGCAATGATAGATTTAGGTGAACTTAAATGAACATAAGGCGCTTGTTAGACAACCTAGTATATTGAAATTATTTCATAACCTTAATAACAATATTATGAATACAATCATGAGATTCTTGTGTTTGTGAAACACGTAATTGAATATGAATTTTTGATATGAGAGAAAGGATGATTCTGTCAACAACAGATTTCTATATGTAAGAAAGGGTTATTAAGTGACGCCTCTTGACAATGCTCCACCCGATCTGGGAATCATCTGATTATTGATTATTGATTTGAAATATTTAGTTTAAAAGGAAGAATCTCTTTATAATATGATTATGATTGTAACGTAATATAATCCCTCTAAAATTAAATAATATCAAGTAGTAATTGGCCAATGATACAACGGGCTTGTGTCGGTCATAGCCTTCCAACATGATAGAAAAGTAGTTCTTATTTTTGAATCATTGTTGTTTCATGCCACAGCCGAGGGCTTTGATTTCGAAATAAGAAATACTTGTCTATTACATAGAGATGTGTACATTGAATAAGAATCTAAAGGTCGTTACGTTCCACAGCCGTGGGCTTTTGGGGACTGATTCAATTGTATAGAATGTTGGGTTAGACTTGACTTAGAATATCGAGTTTGTCGTGCCACAGCCGTGACTCAATTATTCAAGAGGCTAAAGTTTGATTAGGGAATAACATTAGATGTAATTGACAAGAGTTGCCTGCCTATTGAACATTACATGGCATTTCGTGCCACAGCCGGGGTTGTGTAATGGAATGTAGGATCCCTATTCCCACTAGCATTATAAATGCTTAATTTTTCACGTAGGGGGTTGAATAAATTAGATAAACTAGTGGGAGCCACTTATGAATAAAGACCCGATTCATATAGTGTTTTCAAATGAAATCGAATATTTGCTAAGTATTGTTATGTGTTTATCATTTACAGATTTACTTTGTACGTTATGTCTTCTGCACTATCACTCAGGAGCATACTAGATGCTCACAAATTGACTGGTCCTAATTATGCTGACTGGCTTCGAAACTTGAGAATTGTTCTCAGGATTGAGAAGCTGAAATACGTGATTGACTCACCTAAGCCTACTGAACCTGCTATTGATGCACATAATGATGAACATGTTGTGTATCGTAAGTGGATAGATGATGCAAATATTGCTCAATGCATCATGCTAGCTTCCATGAACATTGAGCTACAGAAGCAACATGAGCATATGGATGCTCACACTATCCTCATGCATCTACAAGAGTTGTATGATGTGGCGGGGAGGACAGCTCGATATGAGATATCGAAGGAGTTGTTCGGTTGTAGGATGTCTGAGGGATCATCTGAGAATGACCATGTACTTAAGATGATCAATTTGATTGAATGTCTTGGACAACTTGGTTTTGCCATGGATGGGGAGCTGGGCCAAGACTTGGTCTTGCAATCGCTTCCGAGTTCGTTCTCGCAGTTTGTTGTGAACTTTCACATGAATAAGTTGGATGTCAGCCTGGCTGAACTCCACACCATGTTGAAGACTGCGGAATCGAATTTTCCCCCTAAGAAGAGTTCTGTTCTTCTAATTGGTGAAGGTTCCAATCCTAAGAAAAGGAAGAGGAACACTTCCAAGAAGAAGAAAGTAGGTGAAGAAAAGCCGGTTCCACCAAAAGCTGAAGACCCCAAGAGCAAAGTTGTTTGCTTTCACTGTAACAAGGTGGGGCACTGGAAGAGGAACTGCAAGGTTTACCTTGCAGAATTGAAGAAGAAGAAGGGTAGTGAGACTACCGCTTCTGATTCAGGTATGTTCATGATAGAAGTGAATATGTCATTAAATCAAATTTCTACTTGGGTATTACATACCGCCTGTGATTCTCATATCTGCAATTTGTTGCAGGGACCAAGGAGAAGTAGGACTCTTGAGGAAGAGGAGGTGATTCTACTGATGGGAATTGGAGCAAGAGTTGCTACTGAAGATGTAGAATCATTTCATTTACATAGGCCGACGGGCAAGACTATTGTTTGAAATAATTGTTATTTTGTTCCCTCGATTGTGAGGAATATTATTCCAATGTTAGACTTGGCTGGATTTTCATTTATTATTGAGAATAATGAATGTTCTATTCTTAGAGATAATATTCTTTATGGACGTGGTACTTTAAATAATGGTTTGTATGTATGTGACATAATTTACTTCAGATTGAACAAACTAATAAAAGAAAAGAGATGATGAAAATCTCACTTCATTGTGGCACTGCAGTCTCCATTTAGTAGACATGGAGAGAGGGCTGCAAATTTGCTAGGAATGGTACACACAGATGTATGTGGACCAATGTCTATGCATGCCATGGGTGGATTTTCATACTTCATTACTTTCATAGATGATAGATCTGGATTCGGATATGTGTTTGATGAAACACAAGTCTGAGGCCTTTGAAAAGTTCAAAGAGTATAAGTATGAAGTGGAGAAACAAACCAAACATAGTATTATAATTCTTCGATTAGATCGAGGTGGTGAATACTTTGATGGAGTGTTTCTAGATTATCTCAAAGTAAATGGTATAGTCTCCCAGTGGACTCCTCCAGATTGGTATCTGAAAGGAGAAATCGAACTTTGTTAGACATAGTTCGGTCCATGATGAGCTATGCAAATCTTCCAGTATTCCTATGGGGTCATGCATTGGAAACCTCAGCATATTTACTGAATAAGGTGCCTTCCAAATCTGTTCCTCAAACTCCGTATGAGATATGGAAAGAAAGGAAACCGAGTCTTAAACATGTTAAGATTTGGGGATGTCCAGCTTATGTCAAGAAAGTTGACCCAGATAAGCTGGAATATCGATCCGGAAAATGTAGTTTTGTGGGATATCCTAAAGAGACTTTAGGGTATTACTTTTGCACCGATCATCGGGTGTTTGTCTCCAGACATGCTACCTTCTTGGAAAAGGAGTTTATCCTTGAAGGAAACAGTGGGAGCAAAATTGAACTTGATGAAGTTCAAGAAGCACAAACTACTACGGATCAAGTGGAAACACCTGTTCTGACTGAACAACCTTTTGTGGAACAGCCCATTCATAGATCAGGGAGAGTGTCTCGCCAACCTGAGAGGTATTATGGCCTTGTCATTGAGAATGACAATGAGTTGTCGATCATTGATGATGACGACCCTGTGACCTATAATGAGGCTATGAGTAGTGTTGACTCAGAGAAATGGCATAGTGCCATTAAATCCAGAATGGAATCTATGTATACGGTATACAAAAGATAGATTATAGCAGATGGCCAGGTGGAGACCTATAAGGCTAGGCTTGTGGCAAAAGGATTCAAACAAAGGCAATGGATTGACTTTGATGAAACTTTTTACCTGTAGCCCTGTTAAAATCAGTTCGGATTTTGCTTGCGATTGCTGCTTACTACGACTATGAGATCTGGCAATTAGCCAGATGGTTCTCTTTCCAAGGGAAATGAAAACCTAGTGTGTAAGCTGCTGCGAACTATATGTGGTTTAAAGCAAGCTTCTCGTAGATGGAACATCCGTTTTGATGAGACAATCAAAGAGTTTGGTATTATCAAAGACGTAGATGGACCATGTGTCTACAAAAGGTTAGTGAGAGCGCGGTAACATTTCTTGTATTGTATTGAAATAGAGTTGACATACATAACAACATAGCAGACCCACTCACAAAGCTACTTTCTGAAAGTCACTTTGATCGTCATAAAGACAAGATGGGTATTAGATACCAGAGTGATTGGCTTTAGTACAAGTGGGAGATTGAAAGGAATATGTCCTAAGTCCAATCATGTATTAGGATTTAGGAATAACTTTTTATATAATCTGTTTTGATTTCATTGATTTTAATAAAAGACTTGTTTTGTTTTTATTACGGGCTCTATCTATTTAAGTGTTTAAATAAGATATACCATAGTTTAGAGTAAAACTTTTTATGGATTATGATGAGATCATAATAGTGAGACCTAAAAAGATGATAACTCTAAACTTAAATAGTTCCTGGTCGTAGGATTACTAACTGGTAATTAATAATCCGCAGAGATCGGTATATACTATGCTTGCTTCATTATGAAGGATGTCTGTTCTCATAGACATTTGTGTGGTGACACTATAGCTAGTATGTATGTGCTTATTATGGAATAAGTTCACTGAACATGACTCGCACAGCTGAACAACTGATGGAGTTCACTCACGTGTCAGCAGTTGTTCACATAGTGATAGTTGTACAAGTATCCTTAGACTTGAGGTCATCATAGTCATCTTGTGTACACTGAACTATGCTTTGGTTTAGTTCTTAGTCTCCAGGGACAATTATTAGGGCTCTTCTGGGTATAGGAATTTGTACATGAAGATAGTGTATGATCAATAAAGGATCTACCCCTTCCAGTGAAGGAAGCGAATGTTCAAGGCTGATCCACTTATGCTAGTTCAGGAATCTCTGGCCAGAGTGAATGAAATTAGAAAGGAGTTTCTAATTTGCATAGAACTAAGCATAGTAAATGGAAAGCAAGTGATTAAATTAGATAGGCTTGACACGAGATTCATGCCTTGTATTTAATCGGGACATTGTAGGGTAGAATGAGTTTATTGTACGGTAACTATTCACTGAATAGGTTCTTGGTATTCTAAGCAGTGAATTCATATTATCCGGATAGTCGCGATATGCTGAGAAGTATCCCTCACGATGTAGAATAAATGTGATAAAATAGTTTTATTATTATTTATTTCTACTACCGGCTTAATATTGAACCTACAGGGTTACACCATAAAAAGAGAATGATTTAATGGTGGATGAATTAATTAATAATGGCTAATAATTATTTATTTGTGAAATAAATAATTAATTGGCAAATTTAATAATTGATTAAATGAGATTTAATTGATTATAAATTTATTAAGAAAAGTTCTTAATATTATTAATTAAGGATTTAATTTTTGGAAATTAAATCAAGAGAGAGAATTATTTCTAAAGTGTTTAGAAAAAGGATTAATAATTAAAAGGTGTTTTAATTATTAATGAGAATAATAAATGGGATAATAATAATATTATTTATGGGAAAATTTCAGCTGAAAATTTTGCCTATAAATATACTATTATAGACCCTATTTTTATGATCGAAACACAAAACCCAAAAAGTTTGGAAAACCCAATTCTCTCTACCTCCTTCCTCCTCCTTAACATCGTTTTCTTGGTGGATACCGGTGGAGTGCTTCACACTTGAGGAGCAACTGCTAAGGATCTCTGATCGTTATCTCCGAATTATTTTAAAAGGTTAGATTCGATCCCTCGAATTTTTATTCACGATTTATATACTTTTATTTTGATTTTGTATGTGTAAAAGTGTTTTACCATGACCCCGCTGCGTTTAAAATCTAACAGGCCTCCAACTGAGCAAGTTACCACCAGAGATACTGTGTTGTCATTCATAACAGTCCTTACCACAGCTGTTGTCCAAAACTCATGCAGAACATCCAAGTACAACAATGGTTAATGGTTAAAGCTCCTGCAATGTAGGATTCATAAAAGAATTTTATAAACCCCTTAAAACTATCAGGGGCTTGGTTAGCATCAGTAAAAGCTAGGTAGTTTGTTCCCTACTCTGGAAAGTTGTAAGTATGTATATGTATCGAGATGTCTGGGTATTTATACTAAAAGCAAATAATTTGTCGAGAAGTCAAAAATAGACGTTTGGGTTATACTTATCGAGAAGTAAATTTAAAGAATGAAAAACATATCGACAAGTCATTTTATTAATTATTGTAGAAAACTAAAAATTAACTTATCGAGATGTCAAATAAATACCCAGTTTATCCAAAATGGACTGAATTAATTCCAACTTTTATTTGAATAAATTCAAAATAAAATCAGAAAAATTTTGCCAAAAATAATTTACCAAAATAATTTATTGAATTAAATTATTTTATTTCTGAGTTATCTATAAGTCTAAAAAGATACTTGTAGAGAACTTTGTAAGTTTAAACTTATAGAGAACTCTACAATGACTTATCGATAAGTCATAATAATGCTTATCGAGAAGTCAATAAATTGACTTATCGAGAACTCACTCGAGAAGTCTCAAAATGACTTGTCGATAAGTCAGTTAGACTTATCGAGAACTCAGTTCTCTATATACTTTTAATCAATTTGATCCTGCCTTATGTTAATTTTACATATTAAAGATGTAGATTAACAACTGAGCAGTTTACTTAGAATTTGAAAAATTCCAAGTTGAAATTTTGAATTTTGAAAAATAAATATGCAGTGATTTCTGAAATATTTATAACTCATATTTCAGTTGATTTCCAATTAAATCAAATAAATGTTGATTTCTTAGAAATTAATCTGCTGCAAAATATTAGCTGACTTCTTGCCTTAGGATGAAAAATTAAGCATTCCAATTTCACCTATAAGTATAGTGAAAGTTGCTTCATCCAAATGTTTAGTAAAAATGTCAGTTAATTGTTTTTCTATTGGAACAAAAATAAGCTCAGTGGTATTATTTATAGCATGTTCTCTAATAAAATGGTACATTACATTAATGTACTTTGTTCTAGAATGATTAACTGGATTAACCACTATAGATATAGAACTAGTATTGTCACACATGATAGGAATTTTGTGTAACACTAGGCCATAATCCATTAGCTGATTTCTAATCCAAAGCACTTGAGCACAACAACTTCCTGTAACTATGTATTCAGCCTTTGCTGTAGAAGTTGATACATATTGTTGTTTCTTGCTATACCAGGATACAAGTCTTTGTCCAAAAAATTGACAGCTTCCACTAGTACTCTTTATGTCAACCCTGCATCCAGCAAAATCTGCATCTGTATAACCAACAGCTTCAAAACCAGTTCCCTTAGGATACCACAATCCCAAGTTTGGAGTACCCTTCAAGTATCTGAAAAACCTCTTCACAGCCATCAAATGTGATTCTTTTAAATTGGCTTGAAATCTAGCGCACAAACATGTAGCAAACATGATGTCCGGTCTACTTCCAATTAAATAATGATCCAATCATTACTCTATAGCTTGAAATATCTACGCTTTTGCCCTTTTTATCTGCATCCAATTTTGTTGCAGTAGACATAGGTGTAGATGCAGGTGAACAATCAACCATGCCAAACTTTTTCAATAAATCTTTAACATATTTTGTTTGGCTGATGAAGATTCCATCACTTCTTTGACTGACTTGAAGTCCAAGAAAGTAACATAATTCCCCCATCATACTCATTTCATATTCACTCTGCATAAGCCTAGAGAATCTTTGGCAAAGCTTTTTATTTGTAGAATCAAAGATGATATCATCCACATAGATCTGAACTAGGATCATATATTCACCATGTTTCTTGTAGAAGAGAGTCTTGTCTATAATACCTCTAGTAAAATCATGTTTAAGCAGGAATTCTGACAATATATCATACCAAGCTCTAGGTGCATGCTTTAGTCCATATAGAGCCTTGAGTAACTTGTACACAAAATCTGGAAATTCTGGATCTTCAAAGCCAGGTGGTTGTTGCACATAAACCTCTTCTTCTAGCTCACCATTTAGAAAGGCACTCTTGACATCCATTTAATACACCTTAAAATTTGAGTGTGCAGCAAATGCTAGAAAAATCCTTCTTGTGAGTAGCCTTTTGCAACCAACATTGCCTTGTTTCTGGTAACTATACCATTTTCATCCATCTTGTTCCTGAACACCCATTTTCTTCCAATTATGCTTCTATTATTTGGTGCAGGAACTAACTCCCAAACTTTATTCCTTTCAAACTGATTCAGCTCTTCCTGCATGGCAGATATCCAATCAGGATCCATTAGAGCTTCTTCAGTTTTTCTAGGCTTTACTTGAGACAGAAAGCATGCATGTAGGCACTCATTAGTAGTTGCACTTCTAGTTCTCACACCAGCAGTAAGATCACCAATAATTGCTTCTCTAGTGTGAATTTATCCCACTTCCTTATGTGACTTCTATCCCGCTTCTTTATGTGAGTTTGTTGACTTGTGCCTTCATCATTTTCTTCATGATTGGTATGACTGGTAGATCCTTCTTCTCTTTCTCCCCCTGAGTTTGTGCTATCAAATTCAGGTGTTTGAGATGAGCTTCCATTCCCATAATTTTCCTGTTCAGTAGTCTCTTCAATTGTTATTTGTTGTGCATTAACTTCATCTTCTCCATTAGAATCACTATCAATGTTGAGGTTTTCAAATGCAAGGGTTTCAGCTCCATTGTCATCAAGGTATTCCAAGCATGGACACTTGTCATCATCAAAAGTCACATCTGTGCTTTCCATAAATTTCTTTTAATCAATCACATAGACCTTGTAGGTTGTTCTTTCCAATGAATATCCCAGAAAAATTGCTTCAAAAAACTTTGAGTCAAATTTTCCCACATATTCAGAGTTGTCTTTTAAGATGTTACACTTGCTTCCAAACACATGAAGATGCTTTATAGTAGGCTTTCTCTTAGACATGATTGAGTAAGGTAATTTTCCATGGGCCTTGTTAATGAGATATCTGTTTTGAGTGTAGCATGCAGTGTTAACAACTTCTTCCCAAAAACTTATAGGCAGCTTGGCATCTTGCAACATTGTTCTAGCAGCCTCTACCAAGGTTCTATTCTTTCTTTCAACTACCCCATTTTGTTGAGGTGTTTTAGCAGCTACGAATTCTTAAATAATGCCTTTGCTCTTGCAGAATTCACTCAATATTGTATTTATGAATTCTGTTCCATTATCATTTCTCAATCTCTTTACTTAATTATTATCTTCAGCCTGTATTTTAATCTTCTTGATGTGCTCAATTATGATGTGTGGAGTCTCATCTTTAGAGGCATGAACTCTACCCAAGTATATCTTGAGAAATCATCCACCATTACAAGTGCATATTTGTTCCTTGAAATTGATAAGACATTTACTGGCTCAAACAAGTCCATATGAATAAGTTGCAATGGTGCACTTATAGAATTCACAGTTTTGACTTTGACTTGATCTCTTCATTTTTCTTTTCTGAAAAGCTTCACAGACTTCAACTTGAGCAAACTCCAGATTAGGCATGTCTCTTACCAACTCATTTTTTACCAAGGTGTTGATTGCCTTGAAATTCAAGTGAGGCAACTTCTTATGCCATAACTTGCTTTGTTCTTCTGATGCCTTGGTATAGAAGCAATAAATTTCATCCTTATTTGTTGAGTCTAAGTCTGCAACAAATAAGCTACCTTTTCTTGCTCCTTTTAGAGCAACTTCACCAGTTTTCTTGCTGATAAAAGTGCATTATTCATTGTTGAATAAAACTTCAAAGCCTTTGTCTTCAAACTGGCTAACACTGAGAAGATTCACTTCAAGACCAGCTACCAGTGTTACATCATCAATGACAATATTTCCAGAAACAATCTTGCCATATCCCATTGTGAATCCTTTATTGTTGTCTCCAAAGGTCACCAAGGGGTCAGCCTTCTCCTCAAATTGTGATAGCAGGGCCTTATCACCTGTCATATGTCTGAAGCATCCACTTTCTATGATCCATATGACTTTCTTCATTTTGCCCTGCACACAATGAGTTTTAAGTGTGTTTAGCAACCCAAGCAGTGTTGGGCACTTTCTTTTTGTTAACTAATTTAGCAGAAGTAGAATGAGTAGTTTCAGATAAAATAGAATTCATTGACTGTTGTGCATTTTCTCTATTTGTAGACCCAATTTTTGTTTCCTTAAGATCTACTCTCAGTTTGTGGCAACTTTTTATCACTTTCAAGTTACAAGGGATACAATCAAATTTGTCACAGAATGAGTAGGGATCATTTGCATATGCTTCATTATATTTTCAGGCTCCTTCAACTGGCTTGCTAACAATCTTTTTACAAAGGTGAGTTAGATGATTCATAGAGCCATATTTCTCACATTTCTTTCTTGGAGCATCTGCAACATAAGCAAAATTGTTGCTTTTGTTTATCCCAATTTCCCATTTCTATTTTTCTTATTCTTTCTTGCATCTTCAGTCTTGGTTTCTTTGACAGGTGTCTTGGGACTTTGTTTGTTCATGAGCTTCTCTTCAGCTTTGGAAGATTGAGTTGCTTCTTCATTTTTCTTCTCATTATCTTATCAACAATTTCTTGCTTGATAATCAACTCTTCTTAACTGAAGTTAACTTCACATGCCTTGAACATAGGTGATACAACCTGTAATAAACCCAATTTTTGGAATTTTTGAAACACGGATAAATAGTAACTTTTGCTGATGATGCTTATTAAGGAAAATTATCAGACCACGCTATATAGGAGTACTTTTATGGAAATTCTAAGATCGTATTAGTATTCCATAAAGTAAATGAGTGTATGTAAAGGTCGTTAGAATTCGAATCCGGACACTTTGATTTTTCCCGAAAATCCACCAGATACCGAAAGAAATGAGTATAAGGTAACATGATTAAAAGGATTTAAATTCAAGGATTATAAGAGAGGATCATAAAAGGAATATAAAATATTGAGAAAGGTTTAGGGGAACCCAAGTAATAAGATCCCAGATATGATCCCTCAAACGACGAACGAGAACGAAAGTTAAGTGAACCGTAAAACAAATAAGCGACCAGGAGACAAGCTTGTACAAGAAGCCAAGGATTGTGACATCATCAAACCACAAGGAAATGACATGTGTTAAAAAGGTGACACAAGCATGGTGACATAAGCATGACAAAAAGAAGTGTGTTGTTGGTTAATTCTTGGCCATGCAAAAGTTACCATGGTAAAAGATCAAAATTTGCCAAGCCAAAAAGGAAATCAACCAAGCAAAATATCATAACACAAAAATTAAAATTTTGACTTTGCTCCCATGAAGAGAAGCTCTCGGCCAAAACAAACCCAGCAACTTGAAATTGTCATATCTCCTTCAATACTCACTCAAATGTTGTGTTCTATAACTCGTTGGAAAGGTATTGAGATGGCCTACAACTCTTGTTCACAAGTATCGTCCAAATAAGCATGGTAAGACCCTCATTTTTAGTTCTTTCAATCGTACTTTTAGAAATTTCAAAGCCTAACTTTTAAGTAACGGCATTTTACGAATGAACTTTTACCCCTCACTTTACTTTGAGACCTTGGTTAAGGCCCTTAAATGACTAATTAGAGTATGAAACAATTATGTAAAGTGGATTAGGCAGTTGCTAGAGTACTCGCGAAAGAATCGCCTTAAAATTCTTAATGGTTAATTTATTAAAAATGGTGGAGCCGAGGGTACTCGAACGACTTTTGTGATTCGTTAAGCGTAGGAGTGACCATAAGCGAACGTTAGGGTTCAATTGGTTAAAGTCTAGTTTCTTAAGCGACCGGGGTTTAATTCCGACTTATGTTGTTGTTCATGGGTTATCGGACCCACTCTAAGCTTAAGTCTATCCGGGAACACTCAGGCAAGTTTTCTACCCGTTATACTGTTGTTGTGATGTATACATATGTATATGCATTATCTTGTGATAGATGCATGGTGATTGTGTTACGAAAGTAGTTTCCCTACGCTCTGGTATTGGTTAACAACGGCTTTTTGTGTGTCTCCCATAATAAAGTGTATGTATGGGTGAGTAATTATGTATGTGTCAGGGAATGTGTGTGAATGTGCATGTGTGTTATAGGTAATTGTGATTCTTCGCCATGCCCTTATCAGGTATTCTCGTCCTTTTACTTTGTCATTTTTCTCTCTGTTAGATATGTTTGTGATGTCATGTCTAATAGTGATTTGTGTTTAGTTTTCAGATCTTGACTAACAGGACAAATCAGGACTTAACTGGAAATCAGTACCTATACTGAAGTTAGAACTTAAGATATCAGAACTTAAGTTATCAGAACTTAAGATATCAGAAGATATTTATCAGGAGATAATATCAGGACTTAAGAAGACATTCAGATAAGGAAGACGGCTGATTGAAAGGAAAGAAGAACAAGACTAGAACAAGAAGAGATATGCATGGAGAAGAATTCTTTGAAGAATAGAGTACTTGGAGGAAAAGATAACTAATTGATATATTTTAGGATGCAGACTTATATTCGATATCAATTAGAAGATTATCTTGTAACTGTGTGTCTATATAAACATAGCATAGGGTTTACACTATATATGTTATCTTAATCGAGAATATTATTCATTGTAACCCTAGCAGCTCTCGTGATATTTGTTCATCACTGATAGAGAACGGTTTCATTGTAATATTGTTTTATTAATAAGATTATTCAGTATTTCATACTTGTGTTCTTTATTCAATTTGATTGTAGTATACACTGTATTCAACCCCCTTCTATAGTGTGTGTGACCTAATAAGTGGTATCAGAACAATTTGTTAACACATATACAGTAAAGATCCAAAACAATCATGTCTGAAGAAGAACAAACTCCAACCAAGCCCACCAAAACTGAAGAAACTCCAAAAACTCAATTCCATAATCGATATGAGACTATTAGGGTTCCCATACTGAAACCTTCTGAGTATCCCATATGGAAAGTGAGGATGACTATGTTTCTGGAAGCTACAGATCCAGAATACCCTGACAGAATTAATGAAGGACCACATAAGCCAACCAAGCTCTCTGTTGTAGTTGCAGATCAGCCAGCAATGACTATACCAAAGGAGAAAAGTGAATATACAGCTGAAGATATCTCATCTATTGCCAAGGATGCAAAGGTAAGGCATTTGCTGCATAGAGCCATTGATAATGTCATGTCAAACAGGGTAATTAACTGCAAGACTGCAAAGGAGATATGGGATGCCTTGGAAATAAGATGTCAGGGAACTGATGCAATTAAGAAGAACAGGAGGACTATACTCACTCAAGAGTATGAGCACTTTGACTCAAAACCTGATGAGTCATTAACTGGTTTATATGACAGATTTGTCAAACTCTTGAATGATCTGTCACTGGTGGATAAGGAATATGATCTTGAAGATACTAATCTTAAATTCCTTTTAGCTCTTCCAGAAAGTTGGGATTTGAAGGCAACTACTATAAGAGACAACTATGCTCTTGATAAAAGTACTCTTGATGAAATTTATGGTATGCTCAAAACTCATGAACTTGAGATGGATCAAAGAAGCAAGAGACATGGGAGAAAGTCAAGAACAGTTGCTCTTAAGGCTGAGGAGGAATCCCCCAAAGTGGCTGCCTCAAAGAAAGGCAAAGGAAAGGCTCTCATCACAAAGTCTGATTCAGATTCATCAAGTTCTGATGATGATGAGGATTCAGAAACTGAAAGTCTATCTGAGATGGATGCTGATGAAGAGATGATGAAATTGTGTACTCTTATGGTGAAGGGTATCACAAAGATAGCCTACAGGAAATTCAGAAAGGGAAGGAAGTTTTCCAGGAAAAATGGAAGTTCTGATAAAAAGGGATTCTGAAAATCTGAAGGCAAAACAGGAAAGTCTGACAGAGGAGATTACTCAAATGTCAAATGCTACAATTGTGGTGAGAAAGGCCACATATCTCTTGATTACAAGAAAGGAAAAGTAACAAAGGTAAGGCACTTGTCATAAAGAAGAAAAGTTGGACAGACACTTCAGATTCTGAAAATGAAGTGAACTATGCCTTGATGGCAAATGCTGATAGCAGTTCTGAAGCTGCTGAGTTAAAAGTACCTCAAACAACTTATGCTTTTCATACTGATGATATTACTGAGTTGAGATCTTATCTTAAAACCATATTCATTAGCTATAGAGATCAGACTTTAACATGTGATAGGTTAACTTCTAAAAATCTGGCTTTTAAGAAAAGGAATGACTATTTAGAAAAGGAGTTAGTTATGTTCCATCAAACTCAAAAAGAAAGAGATTATGCTTTTTATGTTAGAGATGAAGTGTTAAAATTGAATCAATCTCTAAAAACTGAGTTAGAAAAAGAAAGAGAGATTATCAGGACTTGGACTAACTCTGGCTAGACAACTCAGAATTTACTAAGTAGTGGAAACTGGAAAGAGGGCTTAGGTTATGGAGATGATAAAAGTGAAACAAGAACTAAACAAATTAAGCCAATTATTGTTAAACAGAATAATAAGCCAAAGGTAAATCCTGTTAAGTTTGTAGCTAAAACTGTAAAGTCTGATTCTGAAAAGATGAAAGATACTGAGACAGAAGTTAAGGCAGAGTCAACTTCTGACAAATTGAAACTGGATAAGCCAATTGAAGTTAACATAGGCTTAATGACAAAGAAGCAGCTTAAGTATAAGCTGAAAGAGATTAAGAATGTAAACAAGGTAAAGCTGATAAGTGGCATTATATACCACTCAGAACGTCTTATAATAGCTTAATTTGGTGTCTTGAAATCAAGTATTTTGTGTATTTGATGCGTTTTTCTAATATTTGTGCATTTCAGGGTATTAGTTGCATTTCGGGAGAGAATTCATCAATAATAAGCCTTGGCATGTGTTCAGCATTGCAAGTGGGAAGATAGGAGTAGATTACAGCGAAGAAACGGAGCAAAACAGATCATTTTTCCAGAAGGGGTCTGAGCGCCCGCTCAGCTCTGCTGAGCGGCCGTGCAGGAAGCTGAGCGCCCGCTTAGGAAAACTGAGCGGACGCGCAGGGTCGTAATTTTAGAATAAATATTTTAGACTTCTATTTCTGTTTGGCTTCCAACTTCTGAGCTATCTGGGTTTTATGGGACTCCTATATAAGTAGATTTCAGAGACGTTTCACAAAGGTTGGATCGTAGTATTAATCAAGGAGCGAAGGAGATAAGGAAGAAGACCGTTTTAGCACACCGCAACGAAGATGAAGCATATTTTCTTGTGATTCTTTATTTCGTTATAACGTTGGATGCTAGTTTTCTTATTTTGAACCTATTTACTCTTGTGACGTACTCTGGTTTAATATAAGTAGTTTTAGTTATTGTTCTCTTGTGTTTATTTATCATGTTTTCATATAAACCCATGATGACGATGAGTGCTATCATGGGCTAACCGTGATCATGGGATCGTAACGGATTTACTATGGAATTCTTTAGTTAGATTTTTAATACCTTAGTGTGTGATGATTGTATGATATCTAGTATTGGTTGTGCGTATTCGTCTTATGTGCATCGCGAACATATAAGATAGGGTGTTAAAGCGACGGTGGATCTTAACTACTTAGTAATCATTAACTTTTATTACTCAGTTTTTTTTTGAAAAATTGCATGTACATAGTAATCATTACTTATATCCCGTGCCCATTAACTTTTATCTTAACTACTGCATGCCTGACAGGTGTAACGTCTGTTCCACTTCTCAATAACTGTTATCACATGGGGTGTCTAAGTAAAAGAGATAAAAGATTTTCAAATCTTTTATTTACATTTCTATTCTACTTACTCTCTCTCTTTTTCTTATTCTCTCATATTTTCTGACGGTTTACTATACAGACATTTTACCAAACACTTTTCAGGCATTCTAAATTCTCACTCATTTTCAATGGCACCCAAGGATATAATCTTTAATGGAGTAAAGTTCGTCCCCAACAACTATGCTGCCATTCTCACTAAGAGTGAAGCTCCTTCGGAACTTCATTTTATCCAGGATTTCTTATCTCATAGTGAAATTGGGTTCGTATTGACACAACCAACCAGTATATCTGGAACTCAAGTTCTGACATTCTGGCATACTGGACATTATGATGATGGTGGTAAGAATGGGACTCCAAGCATCGCATTTACAACAAATAAGGTTGAGTATGTAGTTACTCCGGGAGCAGTTCAAAAAGCTCT
This sequence comes from Apium graveolens, assembly GCF_009905375.1. NCBI lineage: Eukaryota > Viridiplantae > Streptophyta > Magnoliopsida > Apiales > Apiaceae > Apium > Apium graveolens. Next base: position 113,513,896 of record NC_133651.1, on the reverse strand, counting down.
ACACCTTCCTGAATCCTATCAATTTAGTTCTGCTGTTGAGGAGCCATTACTACAACAAATGATGGCAAGTCTTGGATATGAACAGAGTTTGGCTAAGTTGGGTCAACTCAAACACCCATATATTCGAAGGGAATGGAGCTTCTTCTTTGATTGCATCACGAAGATGTTTGCCAACAAATGCTCCAACTTTGATGCTATTCCCATTCCGAGTCAGCAAATTGGGTATGCACTCCTAAACCAGTCTCATTTTGATTATGCAAAGACTGTTATGTTTTATAGGATATAGAATGAAAGAGGACAGGAATGTAGTTTACTTTGCTAGGTTCTGTCAGTTAATTTATAATTACTGTACATCAGATGAACCAAAACTAGCAGGTGAATTCATAGAACCTTTTAGGTTAGCAAAAAGGGCTTTTATTGATCTTTTAACTGCTGACAACAAGAAGGGAGTTTTAAGACCCCTTAGAATTTCTTTATCAGTAAAGCAAGCTCTTGTAAATGCCAATGCTGCCACCTATTCATTGCTATATCCTGATGTCCAACCCACTAACACACAACAGCCACCAGAACCAACCATCACCCAACCACAACAACCACAAACATCAGCACATGCCAATCAACCATCAACACCTACAATGCAGCCTTCTTCTTCTAGAGCAAAGAGGACTAAGATAGTACCTCAGTCACAACAGAAAAGAATAAGGATGATTCTGAGAGATGAATCAGAAGATGAGGCACAAGTTCAAACATCAGAACTTGTTGCAATAGCAGCTGAGGAAGTGTCTACTTAGAAAATAAAGGAAACTGGGAGTTCTAGGCCCTTCAAAAGGCTTAGAAAGATACATTCTGATGATAAAGCTCCCAAAGTCTTTCCACCCTTGAAGAGAGTGAAGAAACAAAGAGCTAACAGGGACATAGTTGAGTCGGATTCAGAGGATGTGGAAGCAGCAGCTAAGGAAGGGGATCAGGAATCTCTGATCCCAAAGGAGCCAATTGTGATGGAATCCCTTCCATCTATACAACCAGAATTTGCTGAAGCCATTGAATCTACACCTCCACTGTCACCAATTCAAGCTGAAGAAACTGCTCAAGACAGAGTGCCTACACCTCCTGTGTCTCCTATCATTGAACAAGTACATGCCGAAGACCCAGGTATAAGTGCTGAAATAGATATTCACAACTTGGTTGTGCCTGAGGTTCTGTACTTAGAAGCTCCAACCATTCTTCAACATACTCCACCAACAACACCAATTTTAGATGCTGATTTTAATGCAGATATTCCAACAACACCTCTTCTGAATCTAGATGATGAAGATCAGATATTAGGTGAGCATCAGAATTTGGATGTTGATCAGAACTTAGAGGATGATTTTGAAACCTCTATAGCCTCACACATTATCATTTTATCAGAGAAAACTGATTCTGCAAGTTCTGATGCTACAAATACTAAAAATACTGGTGAAGCTGCTACAAATGTAAATGCTGATGCAGCTGGTCCTTCAGGACATGCACCTCTACAAACAGGTAATAAAGCTGATTTGATTAAAAAGTTTGTGAGATCGGATGCACTAGTACCTTGGAGTGAAACTCCAAGAGGATAAGAATGGATCAAGGAGTGAAACAAAGTTGATTTTGTTCCTACTGCAAATATTCTTGCTGAGCACCTGGCTAAAGCTGATGAGATGCTGGTGAATAATGACTTCAAAGCACAGCTCAGAGTTACTGCATTGAGTACCAAGCACCTTCATGGTCAACACTCAATAACTCAAGCCAAGGTGAACAAAATTCAAGAAACACTAATTCAGCAAGACATGAATGTCAAATTGGAAAAGAACAAGGTTTTTAAGCCAGCCTTTGACCGCATTGGGTATATAGAAAAGACTCAAGAAAAGCAGCAAGCTCAAATATCTGATATTTAAAAGAATCAAGCTACTCAACAAGATCAACTCAATGAAATCCAAAACTCTGTGGAATTGCTTGTCTCTCTCCTTCTACCAGATGATGCCAAAAAGGGGGAGAAAGTGATTAAGTCCAAATACAAAATTGATCAACCACTGAAGGGTAAGGATGATGGAAATGAGGACCAGGGAAACTCTGAAAAGAGTAGAGGTCATGAGGTCAAGGAAAAGGTTCTTCATCCAGGAAAACAGGAACTTCTACACAGAGATCAAGCTCTGATGCTGATAGAAAAAAGAGTTCTGATAAGCAAGTTCTGACTAAGCCTGATGTTCTGATACAGGGTGAGAGTCAAGAATCACAGAAGTTTATGCAGACACTGAAGCTTAAGGGGAAGGAAATAACAGTCTACTATCAAGACCCCAAGTTACAGAAGCTGGATGAAGAAATTTCAAAAAGACTATTTCTCAAAGACAATCCAGGAATGGACTTTGAAAGTCTGAAGAAAGAAGAAGCCAGACTTAAAGCATAAAATGTCAAATCCAAGTCTAAAGCTTCTATTACTGCAAAGGAACCTCCAAAGCCTAAGGGCATTGTGATTAAAGAGAAAACAAACTCTGAGGCAACCAAATCTGAATCCAAAGCCAAATCACAAGTAGAGGTAGATCCAAGATTCAAGGGCAAAGCTAAAGTTGATGATTCTATAAAAATCTATCTGCCAACCATGGATGAACAAGTAAATTCTGATGAAGATACTAGTCTGATTTTGAAGAAGAAGAAGAATATTCAAACAACCCCTGACATAGCTCATGTTGTTCAAAAGCAGGACTTAGTAAGTTCTGATATGACAATGAAGCAAGCAACCTCTGACAGAGCTCAAATTGTCTTGATACCAGAAGATAAAGGAAAGGAAACCTCTAACATTGCTCATGTTAAACCTTCAAAAATTCTACTACCTGGGTTTACTAAAGCTCAACAATCTACTCAACCTTTGAAGACTACATCAAGTGGTTTTGAAGCAAGAGTTATTCGAGAAAAGGAAGCTAGAGACAAATCAGGATTGGGTAGTTCTGAAGAAAAGAGAGTAAATAATACTACCTCTGATCCAACCTCTTTGAGTGAACCAAAAGTGGGAACAACTCCTAAAAGATTGAATCAACTGCAGTCTGTATAAATGGTCTACCTCTCTGTGCTAAAAGAAGATATCATATTATATTTCATGACAGATGGGAGCGTATTCCATATAAGAAAGGATGTTATTCGTTTGAAGTACTTTGAAGAATTACAATATGTGCTATTTCTACTTCAAGTGAAGAACATATCAACAGATGGTGCTTCCAGATACATAAGGTCTAATATTGAAAGACAGAAGAAATTATACTCTGTAAAGTCTGACAGGCCATACTAGTTGAGATGAAGCCTAATACCGCCAAAATCACTACATTTCTTGGTATTAAAGGACTTGAATTTAATCTAGAGTCTGATAAAGCCTATATCATCAGACTAGATCAGGAGATAAGAAAAGCAAAAATAAATGATCTCAGGGCTGCTATCTTTCAGACAGGAGAAGATACAGTTATACTTAAAGATGTAAAAAGGAGGATGCAGAATGAACTTGAATATGCTGAGAGAACTCTATTGAAGAACTATCTCAGAACAACTCCTGACATTAAAGAGATCACACACTGAAGCCAAGTCAAGGACTACAACTGTTAAATTCTGAAGTATATACAGGCTAAAGCTGATATCGGACTTTAAGGATGGTAAAAGCTACAAGGACTGTGAATTGTAGTTATCAAGTCAAATTCTTATATGCATTTGTACTTAATGTTTTTGACATCATCAAATATCTATTGAACTTATATATTATGCTAATTTACAAGTTGGGGGAGATTGTTAGATATATTTGTGATGTCATGTCTAATAGTGATTTGTGTTTAGTTTTCAGATCTTGACTAACAGGTCAAATCAGGACTTAACTGGAAATCAGTGCTTATACTGAAGTCAGAACTTAAGATATCAGAACTTAAGTTATCAGAACTTAAGATATCAGAAGATATTTATCAGGAGATAATATCAGGACTTAAGAAGATATTCAGATAAGGAAGGCGGCTGATTGAAAGGAAAGAAGATCAAGACTAGAACAAGAAGAGATATACACGGAGAAGAATTTTATGAAGAATATAATACTTGGAGGAAAAGATAACTAATTGATATATTTTAGGATGCAAACTTATATTTGATATCAATTAGAAGATTATCTTGTAACTGTGTGTCTATATAAACACAGCATAGGGTTTACACTATATGTGTTATCTTAATCGAGAATATTATTCATTGTAACCCTAACAGCTCTCGTGATATTTTTTCATCACTGAGAGAGAACGGTTTCATTGTAATACTGTTTTATTAATAAGATTATTCTGTGTTTCATACTTATGTTCTTTATTCGATTTGATTGTAGTATACACTGTATTCAACCCCCTTCTACAGTGTGTGTGACCTAACACTCTCATTTGCATTCATTGAGTATAATGCATGATTTAGGTATGGGGGGGGGGGTTTAGTAGTACTTACATATATATAAAAATCCAAAAAAATTGAAAAAAATGAAAAAAAATCCAAAAAAATCAAGGATATTTTAGCTAAGTTGTCCAGTCCACTCTTGAACTTTAATACTAGTTGGTGTTAGCAGTTTTTCAAAATTTATATATATAATACCTTGAGATGATTTGAACGTAGTTGAGTAAGGTTATCTTCATGAAACTTGTGTCGATGGCACATTTGCACAAGGTCTTTGTAGGAAAGATTGTTTAGGGAAGTTTTCGATATCTAAGACAGAGCCCACATGTTGAAACAATTTTGAATCAAATTTTTGCGAAAAAAGAAAAAAAAGCAAAAACAAAAGAGATGCTTGAATAAACTACTTTAATACCCAATATTCCTCACAAATAGAAAAAAGAAAAAAATTGAGATGATGGGCACAAGTAGTATAATTGATTAGTCTTGTTTTGTGGCCTTTGTTACTCGAGTAATTAAGTCCGTAGGGGTATTTCTAAACCTAGTGCCCTAAGACCATCTGGTCTGGGAGTCATTGGCCCAAAGCTAGCTACATGGATAACATAGAAAGCCTAAGAAAACGGACATTGCACAGTCAGTTAAATAAAAAAAAGAAAAAAAACTGTGAATTTTGGCTAGATACTTGTTTTGATAGAGATTGGGTCCGTTCAATATTGGTTGAAAAAGAGGAAATGTACTTACTCAATTGATTCTTTAGAGACCTATTTTCACGACACACCTTGAGATTTTTTGTAAACGTTTAGAGTCGATATAAGTTGATTGTTGATACCTACATCTGGGCTATTTTTAGAAGAGTCTTAAAGGCATGTATTTTCCTAAAAATTCTTGTGTTGACACCAATAAATGTTATTGTTGATAGAGTTTGGACACTTGCTAGAGTATTTCACATATTATATGTGTATATCTTTTGTAAACCCTTAGGAGACAACACTCCTCTTGTAGAGATCGTCTATGAGTTTAACGGGTTGATAAACCTAAAATTTCCCATCACGCCTACGAAAAGGAGCATATGACTTTTCTTAGTTAGCATTTTTCTTTTTGATTTTTCTCGAGGACGAGCAAAAGATAGGTATGGGGGCATTTGATAGGTCCATATTATTGCATATTATTAATACCTATTTTTATGTCCATTTTCGTAATTTTATTAATAAATAAATTGTTTTACTTTGTTTTATAGGAAAATAAATAAAATCAGAATTTGAGTTGGAAAATGAGCAAAAAAGCAAGGAGGTGGACTATTCCAGAAGCCAAAGGAATTGGAAGATAAATAGAATACTTCTTGGAGAAGAAGAAGGAAATACTTTAAGAATCCTACTTGTATTCCAAGAACCCAACCCTCATATTTTCCCTATATAAATGGGTCTCCCCTCTTGTATTTTACACATTCAACATCCAACACCCAAGACACCCAATTAATTATATGTTTTTTTCATCTTTTTATCATGTGTAGCTAAATTTCTTCCCTAGGATAAAGATGAAGTTAATTTAATTGCTTTGATCTCGTTCCTATTATTTGATTCTCATGATTTTTCTTGGTGCTTAATTGTTTAGTTGACGAAGTGATTTTGATATATTATTTTTACCGGATTTATTTTTCATAGCCTATGCTTGCTTCATGAAGTTTTGATGGGTTATTGTTAGATAACAAGTGTCATAGTATATGTTTGTCTCGTTAATTAAAATTTATTTGTGAAGAAAAGAGAATTAATTTTAGGGAGAGTTGATATTAATTGTGATTGATTAACGGATTCGGATTCCTAGGTTTTCCATATTAATTGATCTATTTGCTAATTAAGTTAATTCAAACTCCTCTCAAATCTTATTGTCTAGTTCGCCTGATTTAAATTGTTAGGGTTTTGAAAATTCATAGTCTCTGTGGATCGACCTGTATTTGCTACAATTAACCACTGTGCACTTACAGTTATTTTACACATCAAATATCTTAAGAATATTATCTTCTAATGTAAATATATCAAAATAATAAATGCAAAGTTTTGAATTCTTCTCATTAAATAACCACATGCATTATGACCTTAATAGATTTGACACATTCATTTACGTCCCTCCGAGCTGTAATTGTTGGATGAATCTACGTTTCTGCTTGTTCTTCCTCCGTAGGATACTTCCTCTAGTGGAACGATTGCTGGAAAATTTACTTGCTCATTAGATTGAGGGGCATGTTGTAACCAAGCCAGTTTTAGGCTACGAGTTAAAAACCATTTTGACTAAAAGATTCCTGCTGCCATCATACGTGGTGTTCTTCGTGGTGATCTTCTACCCATACTTTTCAACATTTTTATATCTTTTCTGAGTTGATGAATTCAGAAGATATTAACAAAATAACATAAAAACCATTTTGTTGCATCCGAGTGAAGCGTGGCATTGCTCGAAGGCTCCCAGGAAGGTTTATACATATTTATTTACTTCCACCGAGCTAATAATATTAATTATCTGTAGTGGTAAAGGTGGAGAGTTGAGACCGGAGATTAAAAGAGCTACCCGGCCTTCATCGAGTTTCCGTCAACTAGATACGTAAACACTATATGCTTTTTGGGGTGGTGAAAATAGTTGACAAAAATACTCCCTCCATCTCATATTATGTCATGTTTTGGCTAGTCTATAGTCAACTTTATCAACTTTATCATATTTGATCGCATATAACACTTAATTTATTATTAAATAAATTTAAAAATTTACATCATTAGAAAATATATTCAATTTTCTTTAAAATATATTTTCTAATTTTTTAAAATGATACATAAATTTTTCTTAATTATCAGTCAAAAGCTAGTCAAATTGACTACATAAAAGTCAAAACAGGACATATGGAAGGAGTAATATGTTTCATGTTTTCTACGGCCCAATATACTGTCCGTTTAAACAATTAATTCTGTAATGAAGGTTGTACAATTGTTAGTACTTCTATACTAAATCGATATCCCAATTAATATCTAGCCCCTCCCACTTTTTTATCCCTGAGTAAGTAAACATTTATGAATAGAAGCTTAAGTTATAATGGCGCCTGTACTCTTCAGTTTGGGAGATTACCGACTTAACTTCGGCACACTATTTCAGGATAATGGACAAAGATAACCTCCTTCTAAGTCCACCTGATTTTCAATGCACTCTTGGTCCCGTATAAATTTTTCATTATAAACCAATTAGGGTTTTCATGTCAACTCAAACTATTTTGGAGATAAACAAGCATGTATAAATTTTTTAATATAAAACAAGGTTAAATTATTTTTTTAGTTTGATGGACTATAAAAAGTTTTTTGCTGTAATTTTTTAGATATGAACTTATTTGCTGATAATGAATACTTAACTTGAAATACAAATTCCATCACATAACATCAGTTACATAATAACACACAGTTAAAAAACTGTGCCTAGTTCAGTACACAAATAACACGATACATGAATATAAATGAGTACGATGCAACAATATAAATATTAAGAACCAACAATATATGAACCAGATCATTCATCTGTATCATCGGAGTCATCATCATCTTTATTGATGTTCCAGGTATGGGACTCGATGAACGCCTTCATTCTCTGCAATTCCCTCGTTGACTCCTCATTTTCACGCTGCAACTCATGAATTTCTGCACAGTGGGCTACATTCTCTGTGGTAATTTCTTCCCTAAGAATTTCAATGAGAACTGCTGCACGGGGTTCAAGCGGCTCTTCGATCCAACGTTCGTAAATGCAAACACCGTCAGGATATTTGATAAACCGCCTACCTGCATCAATACCCTTCCATTAATGCGCTACAACAGTTATTTTTTCACAAAAATAATAATTCAAATTTGGGAGTGAAGACATAATTACTTTTGAGAAGTGTGACTTCATGAGGTTGTAACTCTCTATTTATAAGTGATTTGGTAAAGAAGAGATAAGCTACTTTGAATGACAGTTCATGTGCCAAATATACTATACAATTACAGTTCATATTTTAAAAATTAATTGTGACTTGTCATTGTTGCTCTCACCTGCATTATTTTCAAAATTATGGATTCATTATTTGCTGTAAAGTGACATCGATACTTTGTAAATGCAATGACTTTACATGCAAAGACTTATATTTTCCTCTGTATTTCATTTATATGATTTGACTTGTCATTACTGTTTTTCATGTGTCCTTCCACTTGAATTTTTTCAGTGTTTATCTCAAATTATTGAAAATGCTTGCATGTGGTTTCAACTGTTTACTAATACCGAACAGTAATTCGAAACAAAACTGAAATGAGAAGGAAACTATTAATGATAATAACATTACAATAAAGAAAGATACAACTCATATAGAGCTAGAATGCATAAATCCAAAAAGGAAAAAATGGCACTCAAATCAGAACACAATAATGCTTGTCAACATGCTACGATCGAGGTTCAACATCACTATGATCATGCGTCACCAATACTTCGTATCCACACAATAGGTGTATTATAACCCTAAATCTACAACATAACTCATTGTCTTCCGCACTTTGACGATTAACGTAAAACCTGGTTGAAGCTGCATCGGTAAGCCAGGTCTCTCCTGTATCAGTGTCAAGGTTCATTTTGCAATCAGAATTGGTGATGGTATATGGGTGTAGACGTTGCAGAGCAATGAAGTTCAACTCCATATTAACCGGTACAACATTTGCTTCTGAAAAGACAACTTTAACTTTGTTACTGCAATATACCAGCTATTTTGAGGAAACAGAATATATATTTTGATAAATCTTTGCACAAGGATGGATTTAACTTATTTTTCTTACATTTCATCACCAATAACCATTTTCAAAGACCTTTGTCGTACATTTCTTGCATTTGTAACTTGTTGTACATTGTCTCGGTCAACAGTTAATCCAACCACATCTACAACCCAAAGAAGAAGAAAATATTAATATATAACAAAATGTAATACCAAAAGGTTCAATGAAAATGGAGTACAATGATTACCAACGCAGTGATCATTTTGGAAGTGAACCTCATCAATTGTTGAAAGATCAACAAAGTCAAATACATCTTCATAAGTGTCGGGAACTTCAGTAATTTGAGTTAAATAACAAATGATTCATATCCCCTTCGACACATTTATAATTTCCCTCATAGGGTGTGACAAGAAAATTTGAAATATTATAAGTTTGACCTTCGACAATTCGACCATGAAAATGACCTACCTCCCCAAACGGTATCCATGCATGCATACAGTTGCGCTGTACGGACCCATGAATAGATTTATGAGAACCATATAAATGAATTTGGTGATTGAAAAGATTAAGTTTTTAAAGCATCTTACATATTCATCAACAAGTATCATCTGCAAACCTCGATACGCTACGTTGTTATTGCTATAGTCATCCCATTGTCGTGATACTTGAACTTTGATTCTCCACTGAATTTGACTTACAGGCCGGAGGTTTCTTAGTGATGTGTATTGTACTGAATCCATTGAAATGTAGTATAAATGGTTTGTAACTTATGCAATTGTAAAAGAAATGCAATATGACCTATGGTCGCGTGGGTTTTAATTTATAGACCCTTATCAGTAAATGAGTTAGGTATCCCATGAGCACACAGTATAAGGCACATGCAAGCATTTTAAATAATTTTGAGAAACGATAATGACAAGTGAAATACTGAAAAGGTTGAAGTGGAAGGAAACACGAAAAATAAAGTAAATAAGTAGTCTTGTCAAATGCAGCAAAATTTGGAAGGGCGTGCCGCTGCTAGATAGCCACATACAGTATGCAACGAAGTGAATGAGTAGCCACATGCAGTATGCAATAAAGTGAATGAGTAGTATGTAATTTTTATTTTAGATTTTATTTTTTTGTCTGGTTTTAGTTGCTTGGAATAGTGTATAAACTGGTAATCAAGCATTTTAGAAGTGCAATGGTACATAGTTTATAAAATGTAATTTATAAAAGTGTTCTTTGTTTGACATAGAGTATATTTAGTGTGTTGTGAGCATTAAAAATAAAAGTAATTTCAATAAAGGTAGAAACCGTAGCAATTTGTATCGTCTGAAAATGGAACTGCAAGTGTGAAATAGTTCATCCATAAATGAAAAATGGAACTATGAAGTGGGAAGGACATTCATGAAACTGTTGGAAGTAGTAATATAACAAGAAAAAGAAGGAAAACATTTAAGTCAAATTTGTTCATCAGACATGTAATAATCGAAAATGTAATCCTCATTTTGTAGTAGTCTGTGTTGTTCTGCTTCCGTAAGCTCTCTACCAGAAGCACGAACTGAATCTTGTGATAGTTTAAACATATAATAACGACTCATACACAATAATATTCAGTTATTTTCCCGCCGAATACGGGTCACGGCTTTAACCACTTTTTGCCTAAATTCGGATGAAGGAAGATTTTCCTTAGGGAGAGGATATATGGATAGGGAACGATGAAGCGGAACCCTTACATTCATCGCGATCAGATCATATGTAAGACTTTCAGATTCTTTACGTCGAAATGCCCATTCTCGGCGTACTTCAGCAAAGTACTCCACTGGATCACTTACCCTAAGACTACGGTATTCGTCATCTCGTTCTTGTAGCAACCACTTGTAATTTGTGGACGATGACATCGTAGTACTATTTGGATGAAATATGTGTGAGGGTGTAAAATTTATATAGTGTAAGTAGTTGGGTGATAATGAGAAGTTAATAAGGCTAAAAGTTGTGGATGAGAAAAGTAATGAAGATGTACAGGCTATTAATTTTGTTGATGTACGTGTCATTACTGCCAACTATGTGAAATATGGCAATAATTCATATACCCTTATCCCTTGAGTATTAAGTAGAAACCACATGCAAGCAATTTCAATAATTTTGCAGGAGGAATATTGAAAAGGTCCTTGTGGAAGTCAAATCATATTAATGAAATACAGAGGAAACTATAAATATTTGATAAAAGTTATCACTTTTTGCAGATGAAATGAATTAAAGTCATTGCATTTAATTGTATAAGTGTCAAGTCATTTCGTGTTTTTATGACAGACAGATGAAAGCCTGAAATTAGGCCAGAAGTCACATATAAACTTATCCTATTAATATCTTGAATCTCCTATTACAACCACATATTTGTAACACCCCCAAATCCGGGGTCGGGGATTCGAGTTGTCATGAGTTCCATTTCCCTTATCCATAATTAATCTTAACAGTCAACCAACTACTGCATACTGTGACCCCACAATAAACACACACACACCACAAGTTATAGTCTCAGAGATGAATACCAAAATAACACAAGTCATTTTATTCCACAATTATAAACCATTTTACCTTAAAAAGGGTTCCTGAATAATTTACATATTCTTTGCCATTATTACAATTCATAAATATACATAGTCTGGTACATCAAAAGTTAAAAGCCTAGTCTATTGGTAGATCCTACCTCAGCTACAACGACATCAACGCCTACAGAAAACTGGGGAATGTTTCCTAACCGCTTGCGAATTGGGAGCTTGGTCCTGTTCATCTTTTCTATCTGTTCTTGTGTGATGAAAGAAGAAAGCAAGGGTGAGCAACAAGCCCACCGAAATAATATGTATAATAATTAACAATATATGAGCATTCTCATAGTACTCATGAAAGTCTTGGTCAAGAAGAAATGAACCAAGCTGATATCTTAACGTGACCAAGTCGCAAAATATTCAGTATATATATATATACATATATACTTTTCACAATCTTTGAAATCCTCTGACATGTATAATATGCACAGAGTTCCAGTTTATAACTGTATAAAATATCGTTGCAAGGTGATCTCATATATCTAACCTTGTCTCAACGTTTTTCTGAAAATCTTTGGCTTGCATAAGATAATCATTTACTAGATATAAGTTTAAAAGATGAAGTTACAAGATACTCCATTATACTTATATCTTTTCCGAATACTACTTGAACTACCACCGTTCAAGTTATAATTAGTTTCAAAACTTCATCACATAGATGAGACTACAAGATAAGATTTGAATAGATTCAATCCTTGAAATATCATTATAAATAATGAAGTTACGAGATACTTCATTAAGTCCCGATATATATATACACCTATATATATAAACATTCAATACACTCCTTGAATACCTCTGTTATGAAAATTAGAAACAGAGTTTTAATATCCAATGAATTTGGAAAGGAGAAAACCTTGGCATAAACCTGATATCTTGCTGATCAGGCAAAAATACCAATAAGTAACCTTTTCTACTAGTAGATGGACGAATTCCCCACTGGTCATCACCCTGGTCGCAATAGGACATTATGCTGGACTGCCACTCAGCCACTTACGTATTTGATGGACTCCCACTGAGCCACTTACACTTTCATGGACGCCCACTGAGCCCATGTTGCTTATGCCGACTCAATAGATGGACTTACTTCCCGAATGTTGGGCAAGTAATCAATTCATTTATCAAAACAGCAACCTCGTTACGAATATAAAATACACCACAGAGCCGGATCCCTCAGGTTTTGAGCGAGTATTTAACTCCCCTTTGAAAGGAAGATCTTAAATATAAAAATGAGTTTTGGGATCCGCTCTAACTTTTAAAATCATTTTGAAGACTCGAAAACATTTTTAAGAATGTTCGGGGTAATGCTGATATAATGAAATAAATCAGTCTCGATATATTAGAAAATATCTGAATATTATTATTTAAATAATATTCCTATAAGGATAATCTTTATAAAAATAATTCGAAGTACAAGTTTTAAAACTCATACTTGAAATGAATAATAAACCACCAAAGATATAGTTATACGCAAGTACGATCTTTATTTGAATAATCGAAAATAAGTTTGATTATCGAAATATTATTCTTTAATAAAATAAAGAGCATTATTTAGTAAATAAGCGGAGTCATAAGTCCTCGAATGAATATTCAAAATAATATTCATTAAATAGAATAAACAGAGTCATAAGTCCTCGAATGAATATTCAAGATAATATTCATTAAATAAAAATATAGTTATCGAATAAACCTTATTCGATTAATAGTTTTGAAAACTATATATATATAAAAATATATATATATAATATACTCGGGAACATCGACTCCCGGTTTTAGAAAATGTTCGCCTTTGGGTCCCCTATACTAAGGGTATACGCAACTACTGCTTATCTCTAGCATAGGTAATATGCAATTATAAGCATTGGAATCAACAGATAGATATCAAAATTACGAAACAGACATGCATATAAACCATATCAGCATGCTCCAATATATCGCAAGATTTGCTAATAACCATCATGCATCTATCACAAGATAATGCATGTACAAATATACATCACAACAACAGTATAACGGGTAGAAAATTTGTCTGAGTGTTCCCGGATAGACTTATGCTTAGAGTGGGTCCGATAACCTATGAACAACAACAAAAGTCGGAATTAAACCCCGGTCGCTTAAGAAACTAGACTTTAACCAATTGAACCCTAACGTTCGCTTATGGTCACTCCTACGCTTAACGAATCACATAAGTCGCTCGAGTACCCTCGGCTCCACCATTTTTAATAAATTAACCATTAAGAATTTAAAGGCGATTCTTTCGCGAGTACTCTACTAACTTCCTAATACACTTTACATAATTGTTTTATACTCCAATTAGTCATTTAAGGGCCTTAATCAAGGTTTCAAAGTAAGGCGAGGGGTAATAGTTCTGTCGCAAAACGCCGTTACTTAAAATGGTCGTTTCTCCTAAACCGTACATCGGATTCAAGCGAACCACATATCAAAACGAAGCTCGTAACATGAAATATCTACTCATGGAAATGGTCAAAACCTAACAGTGAGTTTACGGGTCCTGATGTTAAGAACAAAAGCAGTCTAAGGTAAATCGGGCATTACGACGGCTATGTTTACGCGATTACCAAATTTATACCACTCCAAATCAATCCACAATCAACCCACAATCATTACTACAACCAAACTCCATCCATAATTTACTACAAAAGCCCCAACATATCAAGATTTCCAATTTATACTACTCTCAATCATGAACTAAAAGCTATACTTAAGTTCATTAACTAATAATCAAGATTTACAACTCCAAAAACATCACAAAACCAACCAATCTCTAAATACACAATAATCATGCCTCTCATGAACTATACTACTCATAACAAGCTCTTAACATTCAATAATAATGCTAGGTTAAGAGATTATACCTTTATTGAGAGTATGAGTAACTAATGAGCTTGAAACAACCTTGGAAACTCCTTACTAAAGCTTTATCTAAACAAAAACACAAGATCAAAATTTCAAGTTCTTGAAAAACACTATTCACTCTCTTCTTCCATGAATTATTGGAAGAGATTTTGAAGGAAATTGAAGCTTAGATTCATAGGATATCTATATCTATGTACAAGGAACCTTGGATAATTACCTCATGATTTAACAATGCTTGGATCTTGGATTTTGCTTTTTTTTCTCCTTGAAAATGAAGGAAGGCTGAGAGCTTTCTTCTTAAAATGGGAAAGTCAACTTCTCATTTTGTGTTATGAATTGTTGGCCTGGTTGTTTCCTTTTTTTTGTTTAATTGAATTATTACCATGGTAAAAATTGTGTGGCTTATAATCAACCAACAAATCCTTCCTATTTGGTCATGCTTATGTCATCCTCTTATGTCATCTTCCCATACTTGTCTTCTTCTTGTTGGTTTGATGACATCATCATCACTAACCTCTTTGATTAACTCCTAATTACTTGGCTAATGATCGCTGATCTGTTATACGGTTCGCTTAACTTTCGTTTTCGTTTATCGTTTGAGGGATCATACCCGGGATCTTATTACTTGGGTTCCCTTAACCTTTCTCAATACATTATATTCCTTTTATGATCCTCTCTTATAATCCTTGAATTTAAATCCTTTTTATCCTGTTACCTTATACTCAATTCTTTCGGTATCTGGTGGATTTTTGGGAAAAATCGAAGTGTTCGAATTTGGATTCTGACGATCTTTACATACACTTATATACCATATAGAGTACTAATAAGATCTCAGAATAACAATAAAAGAACCTCTAGAAAGTGTAGCATGAAAAGTTTTCTTATTCAGCATAATCAGCAAAATCACTATTCATAAGGGTTACAAAAAGTTTAAAATTTTTGGGGTTATTACAGTCTCCCCTCCTTAAAAGGATTCCGTCCCGGAATCAGATAGAAAACAAATGGGGGTACTTTTCTAGCATTGCGCTCTCTAGTTCCCTAGTTGATTTCTCCACATTATGATTCTGCCATAACACTCTGACTAGCTTGATCACTTTGTTCTGAAGCACCTGTTTCTTCTTATCTATAATCTTTACTGGTTTCTCCACGTAAGTCGGATCTGGTTGCATATCCACCTGCTCGTACTCCACTATGTGTATGGCATCCCGATGATACTTCCTTAGCATTGACACATGGAACACATTATGAACTTGATACAGTTTCGGCGGGTAGGGCTAGCTCATATGCTAACTTCCCAATATGTCTTAATACCTCAAAGGGCCAACAATTCGCGGGCTTAGCTTTCCTTTCTTTCCGAACCTCATTCATCCTTCCCAAGGGAATACCTATAACAACACTAGGTCACCTACTTCCTATTCTTTGTCCTTTCGTGTCAATTCAACATAATTCTTATGTCCATCTTGGGTTACTACCCGCCGTCCTCTAATTAGATCTATTATATCCTTGGTCCTTTGGACTACTGCTGTTCCGAGCATCTTGCGCTCTACAACTTCATCCTAACATAAGGGAGATCGGCATTGTCTTCCCTCAAGGATCTCATACGGCGACATCTCGATAATGACATATGATCTATTGTCGTAAGAAAACTCAATCCGTGCTAAGTGACCATTCCAAATTCTTTCAAGTCTATGGCACAGACTCTCATCATAGCTTCTAGCATTATAGCTTTTTGCTTCTCAATACCCATTCTTTTCCAGTTTGTAATCATTTCTATCTTCCGTACAGAATATTATTCTAGATATACCTTTACTCGCTAGAGTTTTATAACCTTTTAATAATCGTGTCGACCTTAGTATCACGAATTCGTTTCCATTCCGAATACCACCATACTTGGTACAACTTCATCTCTAGATGCCTCCATCTTTGAAAGCTTGGTCCTTCATGTAGAAGTAAAAGAATTTATTGAGAAATCACTGTGATCATGAACACTTGTTCTATTGCATAGTTAGTACAGAAGGTGGCCAGCCTTTAGTACTTGACAAGAAATTAAACAACATGTTGTATCCTACTAGGCTTCTATCACACAGATAGATAGTCATTCGGCAATACCTCCCCTTCTGGAAGGGTTGTTCTTCTCAGCTTACATGAAATGAAAAGAAGAGAAAAGAATGAATTGAAGAGAATTGTATATATGAAAAAAAATATACTGCCACAAAATATCTGGCTTGGAATCTACCTCTGAACTATAGAGGTTTGTCATAGGAGAATAAAACATATGTGTATATATATCAACATCAAGTATTATAGCATCACATTTCACGCTCCTGAATATCTACTATTCTGTCCATCATTCTATGGTCCCATGCTCTTGCTCGAGCTTATAAACAATCACCTTTGAAACTCCCTCGACATAGAATATTGAATCTGGGATTTCATTCTAGACATCATCGTTATTAGAATTCTATGCTTGCATCGCAACCTTCCTCGTATAGTAATACGACCCTCTATTGATAAGAAGGAATAAATATTCAATAGGTAGATAATCGACTTAAATAGTCTATCGATAATAACTTATACACCACTAGGACCCGATTAGTGGTACTCAATCTCAACATCCATTCCAATACAACTCTCACGGTTGTAAGTAATCAGCTCATTACTCGTAGAATCATTCCTGCATTACTATGGTCCACCGTTGACCTTCTGTAGTCATTTGTTTTCCATGAAGTCTTAATAGCTAACCATACGGAGTCCATACATATCGTATCGAATTCTTCTAAGGAGGTAACATGATCACCGTTCATGATTCATGAAGAACACTCCTGAACTTGACGTACATATGACATAAAGCAGATAAAATTGCAGAAGAGTTTCAATGAAAGCAAAGATAGCAGGTTAATACCATTATTAACCTTATGTCTTTATTAGGAGACATGAAGCTCAAAGGTTCATTTAGTCCTTTTGTAACATGGTCCTGGCTTATCTTAAGATATGACCCTATAAGATAGATAGCCCACTCACAGTGATTACATAAATTAATCTTTACCAAACTACTATCACGGTTGAGTATCGCACAATCATCAGAAGGAATGTCAATCTTCCACACCATAATACAACCTTCACGGCTTTAACCATTATCACTATATTCCTCTGGCACGACCGCCTATAATTGTCCTCTTACACTTAAAGTGTCGGCCACCTCTTTGGCCTTTCCTGATAGTAAAATTTTCTAACAATCAATGTCTTTTAAATGATCTTCAACTAAATTTTCTACCTCATTTCCAATCACTGCTTGTGTGAAAATGCTCTTCCTTACGCTTTGGTGAAAAAAAATATCACCATTTTTCCATAAGTTATTGCCTCGGTCTTTTAGAGGTTAACATTGTCACGACTGACTCTCGATCATACTTAGGACGTCTATTATCTTGGGTCCTACTTGTTTTCACCAATCTCGACCTTCATTGGGTCGATCTATACCTTCTTATGGTTCAACACGTGCCCACCTGGCATTATTATAATTACGTCATATTTCCTTCATCAAAATTTCTATTCTTGAGAACTTTGATTATTATCTTTCTCCTTGTAAAACCTCTAAGGTTATCCTTAAATCCTTCTTCAGGTACACCCTAGGCACAGGGCATATCAAGATACCATGTACTAATACCAGAATCATTGTCTATATACTTCTGAAAAATTTCTCCACTAATCTTTAAAGGTTGTTGTTACCTTAATCCTTTCCAATTCATACTGTCAAAACTCATACTATCCCTATTAAGGGTGAAATGCCAACCTTTATGCATTCCCCTAGGTTTCATCTTAAGTTATTGAGGTTATATCCTTAATTCCAGCTTTAAAAAGGTACTTACATCCTTCCATGGATAAATCAAGTCATATATCCCTGATAAGGGTATCTTATTCAATCATTTCCACCTCGATATTCCATACCAAATTTCATAATAGTATCCTTATCCAAAATGAGGCCAATCCATATGGCCTCCAAAAGACAATAATGGTTATCCACTTTTCTTGCCTGATTCGGTAATGATCACATGGATGTTCTGGAAGATATTGGTTGTGTTCAACGTGAACTTCTATTTACTAAATCCTCATTTACTTTTGTTGTTTATCTCAACAGTCATCTCAATGTTGAGATATCTTCTATACTTGGAGTCTCCCTTTTTGGGCATCAAGTCACAGGTCTTACATACACTTCCCATTCTTGAAGGTCACCTCCTTCCTCCCATTTCCTAATTTCTTACTTTCTTGTCTCCTCAGTCTATCTGCGTCTCTTTGTTTATCCTTCGAACTATCTCAAGGTTTCCTCGAATCCTCCCAACTTACAGGGGATAAAATATATGTATCTCTTATGCCTTCAACCATCAACTTTAACTTATGGTGAATCACCCTCATCCTGACGAATACATATTTTTCTATTTCTATTGCTACGAGTCTTTAGGGTTTTCTCATACCAAACTCCCTTATAATTCCTCAAACTCTGTTGTCTTTATTTTCCTTTCCACTTCATTTTCTTTTTATTTTCTTTTCTATTACAATCATTTCATGAACCCACTACTCATTGACTTCAAACATCACGTCGTTCTGGGATTCTTGTTATCAGAACGAATCTTGACAATTTTTACAACTTAGCTTCATAATTCATCATACTCGTCCGCCTTTGTTCTGGCTCTAAAGCTTTTACACTACCTCCATAATCTTGGGAAGTACTTTCCCAAAAACAATTGTCTGAACTTTAATCAGTTTATTATAACCTCTGGTTCCGTGCCTTTCTTGGCCTTTCACCAGCGGGTGGCATCTCTCTTAGGAGGGTAAGTGACAAAAACAGTCTTTTGTGATTCGTCAATCATTTAGAATCTCAAATGATTCCTCTATTTCCTTTAGCCAGGCTATTGCCTCGACTGGGTCAGCTTGTTCCTTGGAAATCTGAGAGCTTAGCGACTTAAAGGTCCTGAAAGAATTTCAGACCACATTGTTTCCTCAGGGTGGTATTTGGGGATAATAGTCTAAGTTCTTTTTTTAGACAGGTCCATGAATTTCCGTATAGGAGCACCGTCTCGGGTCTCCTTATCTTGCGCGACTTATGTTTTCTCAGTATGAAATGTTTCATCCTTCTCCCATAATCAGGGTTATCTTATACGTTAAAATCCTTATTTTTCATTTCATCATATTATGGGTTCTTTCTTTCTTGATGGCGACCTCCCTGACTATCACATTCAGGGTTTGCCCTAAATCTTATTCCTCGAACTATGACTTTCATCTAAGATCTTGTCCTTAAGCCCTTGAACGTTTGAAACACAAATTCAGTAGGAATACCTCATTATTCCCTTATCATCTTTCTCAGTATTAATCTCTTCTCCAGTCATTGGCTTTCTGCCTTCATTCATCATTTTTTTTGGCACCATATGATCTTTTTCAATAATTCGGGCTGTATTACAATCTGAAACAGCTTTTCGGTACCGGCTCCGGTTACCTTCACTTCTATTTCCATTTTCTCAAAATCTTTTATCTACTCTTCCGAGGACATTATCATCTTGAGTCTTTCCTTTCTACTAAGGGCATTAGCCACCATATTGGCTTTCCCTGGATGATAAAGAATCTCATAATCGTAATCCTTGATTAGCTCTAACCACCTCCTCTGGCGCATGTTGAGCTCTTTCTGCGTGGAAATATACTAGAACTCTTATGGTTTGTGTAAATCTCACACTTCTCTCCATACAAGTAGTGCCTCCAATCTTTAGGGAAAAACTATTGCCACGAGCCCAAGCTCATGGGTGGGGATATCGAATTTTATATTCCCTTAATTGTCTTGACGCGTACGCGATTACCTTGTTGTGCTGTATAAGAAGCACCCTAATTCCTTATGCGAAGCGTCACTACACATCACAAAATCTCCTTTTCCATCCGGCAACGCCATTATAGGGGCCGTCACCAACCTTTGCTTCAGTTCTTAAAAGCTGTTCTCGCATTTCTCTGTCCATTCGAACTTCTCAGTCTTACGAGTAAGCCACATTAAAGGGGCTACTATCTTTACAAACTTGAACGAACCTCCGGTAGTGACCGGCCAATCCTACCTCTGATAGTTTCCCTAACCATGGTTATCAATTCATCAGTGGTCCTTTATTCATTCTTGTCAAGATCCTCCACGAGATCCTATTCAGCAACAATCCCTTCTAGGACAACATCCTCAACTGCTACATCCTCAATATGAACATCATTCGATCCCTCGTTAGGACGTTCTATCGGATCCACAATCTGATCTCCAATAAGTAATAAAACATCATCGCGCTGTTGCTCCTCAACCTCAGGGTTCGGAGTTCTGCTACCATATACGATAACGAACTACGCTTCTATCACGATATTTATAAGGGTTCCCATAAGGGTTTTAACTGTCAGTACTACGTTAGGTAGCCCGACTATGAACTTGGCAAGAGTTCTTATTATCTTAGTGAACTTATTATCTTAACGCCATATCATCTCTGAGGTTTATAACGCTTAGCTCTGATACCATTTCTGTAACACCCCCAAATCCGGGGTCGGGGATTCGGGTTGTCACGAGTTCCATTTCCCTTATCCATATTTAATCTTAATAGTCAACCAACTGCTGCGTACTGTTACCCCACAATATACACACACACACCACAAGTTATAGTCTCAGAGATGAATACCAAAATAACACAAGTCATTTTATTCCACAATTATAAACCATTTCACCTTAAAAAGGGTTCCTGAATAATTTACATATTCTTTACCATTATTACAATTTATAAATATACATAGTCTGGTACATCAAAAGTTGAAAGCCTAGCCTATTGGTAGATGCTACCTCAGCTACAACGGCATCAACGCCTACAAGAAACTGGAGAATGTTTCCTAACCGCTTGCGAATTGGGAGCTTGGTCATGTTCATCTTTTCTATCTGTTGTTGTGTGATGAAAGAAGAAAGCAAGGGTGAACAACAAGCCCACCGAAATAATATGTATAATAATTAACAATATATGAGCATTCTCATAGTTCTCATGAAAGTCTTGGTCAAGAAGAAATGAACCAAGCTGATATCTTAACGTGACCAAGTCGCAAAATATTCAGTATATATAAATACATATATACTTTTCACAATCTCTGAAATGCTCTGACATGTATAATATGCACAGAGTTCCAGTTTATAATTGTATAAAAATATCATTGCAAGGTGATCTCATATATCTAACCTTGTCTCAACGTTTTTCTGAAAATCTTTGGCATGCATAAGATAATCATTTACTAGATATAAGTTTAAAAGATGAAGTTACAAGATACTCCAATATACTTATATCTTTTCTGAATAATACTTGAACTACCACCGTTCAAGTTATAATTAGTTTCAAAAGTTCATCACATAGATGGGACTACAAGTTAAGATTTGAATAGATTCAATCCTCGAAATATCATTATAAATAATGAAGTTACGAGATACTTCATTAAGTCCCCCTATATATATACACCTATATAAATATATATATATACATTTCATACACTCCTTGAATACCTCTGTTATGAAAATTATAAACAGAGTTGTAATATCCAATGAATTTGGAAAGGAGAAAACCTTGGCATAAACCTGATATCTTGCTGATCAGGCAAAAATAGCAATAAGTAACCTTTTCTACTAGTAGATGGCCGAATTCCCCACTGGTCATCACCCTGGCCGCAATAGGTCCTTATGTTGGACTACCACTCAGCCACTTACGCATTTGATGGACTCCCACTGAGCCACTTACACTTTCATGGACGCCCACTGAGCCCATGTTGCTTATGCCGACTTATTAGATGGACTTACATCCCGAACGTTGGGTAAGTAATCAATTTATTTATCAAAACAGCAACCTCGTTGCGAATATAAAATACACCACAGATCCGGATCCCTCAGGTTTTGAGCGAGTATTTAACTCCCCTTTGAAAGGAAGATCTCAAATATAAAAATGAGTTTTGGGATCCACTCTAACTTTTAAAATCATTTTGAAGACTCGAAAACATTTTTAAGAATGTTTGGAGTAATGCTGATTTAATGAAATGAATCAGTCCCGATATATTAGAAAATATCTGAATATTATTATTTAAATAATATTCCCATAAGGATAATCTTTATAAAAATAATTTGAAGTACAAGTTTTAAAACTCATACTTGAAATGAATAATAAATCAGCAAAGATATACTCATACGCAAGTATGATCTTTATTTGAATAATCGAAAATAAGTTTGATTATCGAAACATTATTCTTTAATAAAATAAAGAATATTATTTAGTAAATAAGCGGAGTCATAAGTCCTCGAATGAATATTCAAAATAATATTCATTAAATAGAATAAACAGAGTCATAAGTCCTCGAATGAATATTCAGGATAATATTCATTAAATAAAAATAAAGTTATCGAATAAACCTTATTCGATTAATAGTTTTGAAAACTATATCTATATAATATACTCGGGAACATCGACTCCCGATTTTAGAAAATGTTCGCCTTTGGGTCCCCTATACTAAGGGTATACGCAACTACTGCTTATTTCTAGCATAGGTATTATGCAATTATAAGCATTGGAATCAACAAATAGATATCAAAATTATGAAACAGGCATGCATATAAACCATATCAGCATGCTCCAATATATCGCAAGATTTGCTAATAACCATCATGCATCCATCACAAGATAATGCATATACAAATATACATCACAACAACAGTATAACGTGTAGAAAACTTGCCTGAGTGTTCCCAGATAGACTTAAGGTTAGAGTGGGTCCTATAACCTATGAACAACAACATAAGTCAGAATTAAACCCCGCTCGCTTAAGAAACTAGACTTTAACCAATTGAACCATAACGTTCGCTTATGGTCACTCCTACGCTTAACGAATCACATAAGCCGTTCGAGTACCCTCGGCTCCACCATTTTTAATAAATTAATCATTAAGAATTTTAAGGCGATTCTTTCGTGAGTACTCTACCAACTGCCTAATACACTTTACATAATTGTTTTTTACTCCAATTAGTCATGTAAGGGCCTTTACCAAGGTTTCAAAGTAAGGCGAGGGGTAATGGTTTGGTCGCGAAACGCCGTTACTTAAAACGGTCGTTTCTCCTAAACCGTACATCGGATTCAAGCGAACCAAATATCAAAACGAAGCTCGTAACATGAACTATCTAAACATGGCAATGGTCAAAACCTAACAGTGAGTTCACGGGTCCTGATGTTAAGAACAAAAGCAGTCTAAGGTAAATCGGGCATTACGACGGCTATGTTTACGCGATTACCAAATTTATACCACTCCAAATCAATCCACAATCAACCCACAATCATTACTACAACCAAACTCCATCCATAATTTACTACAACAGCCCCAACATCTCAAGATTTCCAATTTATACTACTCTCAATCATGAACTAAAAGTTATACTTAAGTTCATTAACTAATAATCAAGATTTACAACTCCAAAAACATCACAAAACCAACCAATCTCTAAATACACAATAATCATGCCTCTCATGAACTATACTACTCATAACAAGCTCTTAAAATTCAATAATAATGCTAGGTTAAGAGATTATACCTTTATTGAGAGTAGGAGTAACTAATGAGCTTGAAAAAACCTTGGAAAATCCTTACTAAAGCTTTATCTAAACAAAAACACAAGATCAAAATTTCAAGTTCTTGAAAAACACTATTCACTCTCTTCATCCATGAACTATTGGAAGAGATTGTGAAGGAAATTGAAGCTTAGATTCATAGGATATCTATATCTATGTACAAGGAACCTTGGATAATTACCTCATGATTTAACAATGCTTAGATCTTGGATTTTGATTTTTTTTTCTCCTTGAAAATGAAGGAAGGCCGAGAGCTTTCTTCTTAAAATGGGAAAGTCAACTTCTCATTTTGTGTTATGAATTGTTGGCTTGGTTGTTTCCTTTGTTTTGTTTAATTGAATTATTACCGTGGTAAAAATTGTGTGGCTTATAATCAACCAACAAATCCTTCCTATTTGGTCATGCTTATGTCATCCTCTTATGTCATCTTCCTACACTTGTCTTCTTCTTGTTGGTGTGATGACATCATCATCACTAACCTCTTTGATTAACTCCTAATTACTTGGCTAATGATCGCTGATCTGTTATACGGTTCGCTTAACTTTCGTTTTCGTTTATCGTTTGAGGGATCATACCCGGGATCTTATTACTTGGGTTCCCTTAACCTTTCTCAATACATTATATTCCTTTTATGATCCTCTCTTATAATCCTTGAATTTAAATCCTTTTTATCCTGTTACCTTATACTCAATTCTTTCAGTATCTGGTGGATTTTCGGGAAAAATCAAAGTGTTCGAATTTGGATTCTGACGATCTTTACATCCACTTATATACCATATAGAGTACTAATAAGATCTCAGAATAACAATAAAAGAACCTCTACAAAGTGTGGCATGAAAAGTTTTCTTATTCAGCATAATCAGCAAAATCACTATTCATAAGGGTTACAAAAAGTTCAAAATTTTTGGGGTTATTACAGTCTCCCCTCCTTAAAAGGATTCCGTCCCGGAATCAGATAGAAAACAATTGGGGGTACTTTTCTAGCATTGCGCTCTCTAGTTCCCAAGTTGATTTCTCCACATTATGATTCTGTCATAGCACTCTGACTAGCTTGATCACTTTGTTCCGAAGCACCTGTTCCTTCTTATCTATAATCTTTACTGGTTTCTCCACGTAAGTCGGATCTGGTTGCATATTCACCTGCCCGTACTCCACTATGTGTATGCCATCCCAATGATACTTCCTTGGCATTGACACATGGAACACATTATGAACTTGCTACAGTTTCGGGGGTAGGGCTACCTCATATGCTAACTTCCCAATATATCTTAATACCTCAAAGGGCCAACAATTCGCGGGCTTAGTTTTCCTTTCTTTCCGAACCTCATTCATCCTTTCCAAGGGAATACCTGTAACAGCACTATGTCCCCTACTTCCTATTCTTTATCCTTTCGTGTCAATTCAACATACTTCTTATGTCCATCTTGGGTTACTACCCGCCGTCCTCTGATTAGATCTATTATATCCTTGGTCCTTTGGACTACTGCTGGTCCGAGCATCTTGTGCTCTACAACTTCATCCTAACATAAGGGAGATCGGCATTGTCTTCCCTCAAGGATCTCATAAGGCGACATCTCGATAATGACATATGATCTATTGTCGTAAGAAAACTCAATCCGTGCTAAGTGACCATTCCAAATTCTTTCAAGTCTATGGCACAGATTCTTACCATAGCTTCTAGCATTATAGCTTTTTGCTTCTCAATACCAATTCTTTTCCAGTTTGTAATCATTACTATCTTCCATACATAATATTATTCTAGATATACCTTTACTCGCTAGAGTTTTATAACCTTTTAATAATCATGTCGACCTTAGTATCACGAATACGTTTCCATTCCGAATACCACCATACTTGGTACCACTTCATCTCTAGATGCCTCCATCTTCGAAAGCTTGGTCCTTCATGTAGAAGTAAAAGAATTTATTGAGAGATCACTGTGATCATGAACACTTGTTCTATTGCATAGTTAGTACAGAAGGTGGCCAGCCTTTAGTACTTGACAAGAAATTAAACAACATGTTGTATCCTACTAGGCTTCTATCACATAGATAGATAGTCATTCGGCAATACCTCCCCTTCTGGAAGGGTTGTTCTTCTCAGCTTACATGAAATGAAAAGAAGAGAAAAGAATGAATTGAAGAGAATTGTATATATGAAAAAAAATATACTGCCACAAAATATCTGGCTTGGAATCTACCTCTGAACTATAGAGGTTTGTCATAGGAGAATAAAACATATGTGTATATATATCAACATCAAGTATTATAGCATCGCATTTCACGCTCCTGAATATCTACTATTCCGTCCATCATTCTATGGTCCCATGCTCTTGCTCGAGCTTCTAAACAATCACCTTTGAAACTACCTCGACATCGAATATCGAATCTGGGATTTCATTCTAGACATCATCGTTATTAGAATTCTATGCTAGCATCGCAACCTTCCTCGTATAGTAATACGACCCTCTATTGATAAGAAGGAATAAATATTCAATAGGTAGATAATCGACTTAAATAGTCTATCGATAATAACTTATACACCACCACGACCCGATTAGTGGTACTCAATCTCAACATCCATTCCAATACAACTCTCACGGTTGTAAGTAATCGGCTCATTACTCGTAGAATCATTCCTGCATTACTATGGTCCACCGTTGACCTACTGTAATCATTCGTTTTCCATGAAGTCTTAATAGCTAACCATACGGAGTCCATACTTATCGTATCGAATTCTTCTAAGGAGGTAACATGATCACCATTCATGATTCATGAAGAACACTCCTGAACTTGACGTACATATGACATGAAGCAGATAAAATTGCAGAAGAGTTTCAATGAAAGCAACGATAGCAGGTTAATACCATTATTAACCATATGTCTTTATTAGGAGACATGAAGCTCAAAGGTTCATTTAGTCCTTTCGTAACATGGTCCTGGCTTATCTTAAGATATGACCCTATAAGATAGATAGCCCGCTCACACTGATTACATAAATTAATCTTTACCAAACTACTATCACGGTTGAGTATCACACAATCATTCAAAGGAATGTCAATCTTCCACACCATAATACAACCTTCACGGCTTTAACCATTATCACTATATTTCTCTGGCACGAGCGCCTATAATTGTCCTCTTACACTTAAAGTGTCGGCCATCTCTTTGGCCTTTCCTGATAGTAAAATTTTCTTACAATCAATGTCTTTTAAATGATCTTCAACTAAATTTTCTACCTCATTTCCAATCACTGCTTGTGTGAAAATGCTCTTCCTTACGCTTTGGTGAAAAAAAAAATATCACCATTTTTCCATAAGTTATTGCCTCGGTCTTTTAGAGGTTAACATTGTCACGACTGACTCTCGATCATACTTAGGACGTCTCTTATCTTGGGTCCTACTTGTTTTCACCAATCTCGACCTTCATTGGGTCGATCTATACCTTCTTATGGTTCAACACGTGCCCACCTGGCATTATTTTAATTACGTCATATTTCCTTCATCAAAATTTCTATTCTTGAGAACTTTGATTATTACCTTTCTCCTTGTAAAACCTGTAAGGTTATCCTTAAATCCTTCTTCAGGTACACCCTAGGCACAGGGCATATGAAGATACCATGTACTAATACCAGAATCCTTGTCTATATACTTCTGAAAAATTTCTCCACTGATCCTTAAAGGTTGTTGTTACCTTAATCCTTTCCAATTCATACTGTCAAAACTCATACTATCTCTATTAAGGGTGAAATGCCAACCTTTATGCATTCCCCTAGGATTCATCTCAAGTTATTAAGGTTATATCCTTAATTCCAGCTTTAAAAAGGTACTTACATCCTTCCATGGATAAATCAAGTCATATATCCCTGATAAGGGTATCTTATTCAATCATTTCCACCTCGATATTCTATACCAAATTTCATAATAGTATCCTTATCCAAAATGAGGCCAATCCATATGGCCTCCAAAAGACAATAATGGTTATCCACTTTTCTTTCCTGATTCGGTAATGATCACATGGATGTTCTAGAAGATATTGGTTGTGTTCAACGTGAACTTCTTTTGTTGTTTATCTCAACAGTCATCTCAATGTTGAGATATCTTCTATACTTGGGGTCTCCCTTTTTGGGCATCAAGTCACAGGTCTTACATACACTTCTCCTTCTTGAAGGTCACCTCCTTCCTCCCATTTCCTAATTTCTTACTTTCTTGTCTCCTCAGTCTATCCACGTCTCATTGTTTATCCTTCGAACTATCTCAAGGTTTCCTCGAATCCTCCCAACTTACAAGGGATACAATATATGTATCTCTTATGCCTTCAACCATCAACTTTAACTTATGGTGAATCACCCTCATCCAGACGAATACATATTTTTCTATTTCTATTGCTACGAGTCGTTAGGGATTCCTCAAACCAAACTCCCTTATCATTCCTCAAACTCTATTGTCTTTATTTTCCTTTCCACTTCATTTTATTTTTATTTTCTTTTCTATTACAATCATTTCATGAACCCACTACTCATTGACTTCAAATATCACGTCGTTCTGGGATTCTTGTCATCAGAACGAATCTTGACAACTTTTACAACTTAGCTTCATAATTCATCATACTCGTCCGCCTTTGTTCTGGCTCTAAAGCTTTTACACTACCTCCATAACCTTGGGAAGTACTTTCCCAAAAACAATTGTCTGAACTTTAATCAGTTTATTATAACCTCTGGCTCCGTGCCTTTCTTGGCCTTTCACCAGCGGGTGACATCTCTCTTAGGAGGGTAAGTGACAAAAACAGTCTTTTGTGATTCGTCAATCATTTAGAATCTCAAATGATTCCTCTATTTCCTTTAGCCAGGCTATTGCCTCGACTGGGTCAGCTTGTTCCTTGGAACTCTGAGAGCTTAGCGACTTAAAGGTCCTGAAAGAATTTCAGACCACATTGTTTCCTCAGGGTGGTGTTTGGGGATAATAGTCTAAGTTCTTTTTTTAGACAGGTCCATGAATTTCCGTATAGGAGCACCATCTCGGGTCTCCTTATCTTGCCCGACTTCTGTTTTCTCAGTATGAAATGTTTCATCCTTCTCCCATAATCAGGATTATCTTATACGTTAAAATCCTTGTTTTTCATTTCATTATATTATGGGTTCTTTCTTTCTTAATGGCGACCTCCCTGACTATCACATTCAGGGTTTGCCCTAAATCTTATTCCTCGAACTATGGCTTTCATCTAAGATCTTGTCCTTATGCCCTTCAACATTTGGAACCCAAATTCTGTAGGAATACCTCATTATTCCCCTATCATCTTTCTCAGTATTAATCTCTTCTCCAGTCATTGGCTTTCTGCCTTCATTCATCATTTTTTTGGCACCATATGATCTTTTTCAATAATTCGGGCTGTATCACAATCTCAAACAGCTTTTCGAGACTGGCTCCATTTACCTTCACTTCTATTTCCATTTTCTCGAAATCTTTTATCTACTCTTCCGAGGACATTATCATCTTGAGTCTTTCCTTTCTACTAAGGGCGTTAGCCACCATATTGGCTTTCCCCGGATGATAAAGAATCTCATAATCGTAATCCTTGATTAGCTCTAACCACCTCCTCTGGTGCATGTTGAGCTCTTTCTGCGTGGAAATGTACTAGAACTCTTATAATTTGTGTAAATCTCACACTTCTCTCCATACAAGTAGTGCCTCCAATCTTTAGGGAAAAATTATTACCACAAGCCCAAGCTCATGGGTGGGGATATCGAATTTTATATTCCCTTAATTGTCTTGACGCGTACGCGATTACCTTGTTGTGCTGTATAAGAAGCACCCTAATTCCTTATGCGAAGCGTCACTACACATCACAAAATATCCTTTTCCATCCGACAACGCCATCATAGGGGCCGTCACCAACCTTTGCTTCAGTTCTTAAAAGCTGTTCTCGCATTTCTCTGTCCATTCGAACTTCTCAGTCATACGAGTAAGCCACATTAAAGGGGCTACTATCTTTACAAACTTGAACGAACCTCCGGTAGTGACCGGCCAATCCTACCTCTGATAGTTTCCCTAACCATGGTTATCAATTCATCAGTGGTCCTTTATTCATTCTTGTCAAGATCCTCCACGGGATCCTATTCAGCAACAATCCCTTCTAGGACAACATCCTCAACCGCTACATCCTCAATATGAACATCATTCGGTCCCTCATTAGGACGTTCTATCAGATCCACAATCTGATCTCCAATAAGTAATAAAACATCATCGCGCTGTTGCTCCTCAACCTCATGGTTCGGAGTTCCGCTACCATATACGATAACGAACTATGCTTCTATCATGATATTCATAAGGGTTCCCATAAGGGTTTTAACTGTCAGTACTACGTTAGGTAGCCCGACTATGAACTTGGCAAGAGTTCTTATTATCTTAGTGAACTTATTATCTTAACGCCACATCATCTCTGAGGTTTATAATGCTTAGCTCTGATACCATTTCTGTAACACCCCCAAATCCGGGGTTGGGGATTCGGGTTGTCACGAGTTTCATTTACCTTATCCATACTTAATCTTAACAGTCAACCAACTGCTGCGTACTGTGGCCCCACAATATACACACACACCACAAGTTATAGTCTCAGAGATGAATACCAAAATAACACAAGTCATTTTATTCCACAATTATAAACCATTTCACCTAAAAAAGGGTTCCTGAATAATTTACATATTCTTTGCCATTATTACAATTCATAAATATACATAGTCTGGTACATCAAAAGTTGAAAGCCTAGCCTATTGGTAGATCCTACCTCAGCTACAACAACATCAACGCCTACAGGAAACTGGGGAATGTTTCCTAACCGCTTGCGAATTGGGAGCTTGGTCCTGTTCATCTTTTCTATCTGTTGTTGTATGATGAAAGAAGAAAGCAAGGGTGAACAACAAGCCCACCGAAATAATATGTATAATAATTAAGAATATATGAGCATTCTCATAGTACTCATGAAAGTCTTGGTCAAGAAGAAATGAACCAAGCTGATATCTTAACGTGACCAAGTAGCAAAATATTCAGTATATATATATACTTTTCACAATCTTTGAAATCCTCTGACATGTATAATATGCACAGAGTTCCAGTTTATAACTGTATAAAAATACCGTTGCAAGGTGATCTCATATATCTAACCTTGTCTCAACATTTTTCTGAAAATCTTTGACATGCATAAGATAATCATTTACTAGATATAAGTTTAAAAGATGAAGTTACAAGATACTCCAATATACTTATATCTTTTCCGAATACTACTTGAACTACCACCGTTCAAGTTATAATTAGTTTCAAAAGTTCATCACATAGATGAGACTACAAGTTAAGATTTGAATAGATTCAATCCTAGAAATATTATTATAAATAATGAAGTTACGAGATACTTCATTAAGTCCCGATATATATATACACCTATATATATACATTTCATACACTCCTTGAATACCTCTGTTACGAAAATTATAAACAGAGTTGTAATATCCAATGAATTTGGAAAGGAGAAAACCTTGGCATAAACCTGATATCTTGTTGATCAGGCAAAAATACCAATAAGTAACCTTTTCTACTAGTAGATGGATGAATTTCCCACTGGTCATCACCCTGGCCGCAATAGGACCTTATGCTGGACTGCCACTCATCCACTTACGCATTTGATGGACTCCCAGTGAGCCACTTACACTTTTATGGACGCCCACTGAGCCCATGTTGCTTATGCCGACTCAATAGATGGACTTACTTCCCGAACGTTGGGTAAGTAATCAATTCATTTATCAAAACAGCAACCTCGTTGCGAATATAAAATACACCACAGAGCCGGATCCCTCAGGTTTTGAGTGAGTATTTAACTCCCCTTTGAAAGGAAGATCTTAAATATAAAAATGAGTTTTGGGATCCGCTCTAACTTTTAAAATCATTTTGAAGACTCGAAAACATTTTTAAGAATGTTTGGAGTAATGCTGATTTAATGAAATAAATCAGTCCCGATATATTAGAAAATATCTGAATATTATTATTTAAATAATATTCCCATAAGGATAATCTTTATAAAAAAAATTTGAAGTACAAGTTTTAAAACTCATACTTGAAATGAATAATAAATCACCAAAGATATACTTATACGCAAGTACGATCTTTATTTGAATAATCGAAAATAAGTTTGATTATCGAAACATTATTCTTTAATAAAATAAAGAATATTATTTAGTAAATAAGCGGAGTCATAAGTCCTCGAATGAATATTCAAAATAATTTTAATTAAATAGAATAAACAGAGTCATAAGTCCTCGAATGAATATTCAAGATAATATTCATTAAATAAAAATAAAGTTATCGTATAAACCTTATTCGATTAATAGTTTTGAAAACTATATCTATATATATATATAAATATATATATATATGATATACTCGGGAACATCGACTCCCGGTTTTAGAAAATGTTCGCCTTTGGGTCCCCTATACTAAGGGTATACGCAACTACTGCTTATCTCTAGCATAGGTATTATGCAATTATAAGCATTGGAATCAACAAATAGATATCAAAATTACGAAACAGGCATGCATATAAACCATATCAGCATGCTCCAATATATCGCAAGATTTGCTACTAACCATCATGCATCTATCACAAGATAATGCATATACAAATATACATCACAACAACAGTATAACGGGTAGAAAACTTGCCTGAGTGTTCCCGGATAGACTTAAGCTTAGAGTGGATCCGATAACCTATGAACAACAACATAAGTCGGAATTAAACCCCGGTCGCTTAAGAAACTAGACTTTAACCAATTGAACCCTAACGTTCGCTTATGGTCACTCCTACGCTTAACGAATCACATAAGTCGTTCGAGTACCCTCGGCTCCACCATTTTTAATAAATTAACCATTAAGAATTTTAAGGCGATTCTTTCGCGAGTACTCTACCAACTGCCTAATACACTTTAAATAATTTTTTTATACTCCAATTAGTCATTTAAGGGCCTTAACCAAGGTTTCAAAATAAGGCGAGGGGTAATGGTTCAGTCGCGAAACGCCGTTACTTAAAACGGTCGTTTCTCCTAAACCGTACATCGGATTCAAGCGAACCACATATCAAAACGAAGCTCGTAACATGAAATATCTACTCATGGAAATGGTCAAAACCTAACAGTGAGTTCACGGATCCTGATGTTAAGAACAAAAGCAGTCTAAGGTAAATCGGGCATTACGACGGCTATGTTTATGCGATTACCAAATTTATACCACTCCAAATCAATCCACAATCAACCCACAATCATTACTACAACCAAAATCCATCCATAATTTACTACAACAGCCCCAACATCTCAAGATTTCCAATTTATACTACTCTCAATCATGAATTAAAAGCTATACTTAAGTTCATTAACTAATAATCAAGATTTATAACTCCAAAAACATCACAAAACCAACCAATCTCTAAATACACAATAATCATGCCTCTCATGAACTATACTACTCATAACAAGCTCTTAACATTCAATAATAATGCTAGGTTAAGAGATTATACCTTTCTTGAGAGTAGGAGTAACTAATGAGCTTGAAGTAACCTTGGAAAATCCTTACTAAAGCTTTATCTAAACTAAAACACAAGATCAAAATTTCAAGTTCTTGAAAAATACTATTCACTCTCTTTTATCATGAATTATTGGAAGAGATTGTGAAGGAAATTGAAGCTTAGATTCATAGGATATCTATATCTATGTACAAGGAACCTTGGATAATTACCTCATGATTTAACAATGCTTGGATCTTGGATTTTGATTTTTTTTCTCCTTGAAAATGAAGGAAGGCCGAGAGCTTTCTTCTTAAAATGTGATAGTCAACTTCTCATTTTGTGTTATGAATTGTTGGCTTGGTTGTTTCCTTTTTTTTGTTTAACTAAATTATTACCATGGTAAAAATTGTGTGGCTTATAATCAACCAACAAATCCTTCCTATTTGGTCATGCTTATGTCATCCTCTTATGTCATCTTCCTACACTTGTATTCTTCTTGTTGGTGTGATGACATCATCATCACTAACCTCTTTGATTAACTCCTAATTACTTGGCTAATGATCGCTGATCTGTTATACGGTTCGCTTAATTTTCGTTTTCGTTTATCGTTTGAGGGATCATACCCGGGATCTTATTACTTGGGTTCCCTTAACCTTTCTCAATACATTATATTCCTTTTATGACCCTCTCTTATAATCCTTGAATTTAAATCCTTTTTATCCTGTTACCTTATACTCAATTCTTTCGGTATCTGGTGGATTTTCGGGAAAAATCAAAGTGTTCGAATTTGGATTCTAATGATCTTTACATACACTTATATACCATATAAAGTACTAATAAGATCTCAGAATAACAATAAAAGAACCTCTACAAAGTGTGGCATGAAAAGTTTTCTTATTCAGCATAATCAGCAAAATCAGCAAAATCACTATTCATAAGGGTTACAAAAAGTTCAAAATGTTTGGGGTTATTACATATTTGGCTTATAAATGAATCCTTCTATGTTATCCAGAACCATAACAATCTCTCATTATGAAGTAAAATCTTAGAAATGGATAAGGGGAAAAGAATTGCAACCTCTACAACATTGTTCTCAGGTGCGCTTCCCAAGAAGAAAAATGAAGTTTCTAAGAGGAAATTGATTGAAGAAGAGAAGGCTAAGAAGGGAGCCGCGTACGAGCAAGAGGATTTCATGAGAAGGATGAGAATGATGAAGGCTAGGGAAGAGAGAAGGGGAAAAGACCGGGTCCCAAATCCTGAGGAGTTCTATGGATTTGGACTAGTGAACTTTCAATTGATAGACGACTTCACAGAAGAATGGGATAAACTTGAGAAGTCTTATATAGAATGTTCTATTACTAAGGAGGAATTTGTTCTTGGGAAGGAAGAAATCCATGATAAGTACCATCAGATGCAGGAGGAGATGATTAAAAGAGAGGATGCTGAAATAGCACAATATATTGCAGATACGGAAGAGGCTCAGGAATTAAGGGAAATCGAGGATGCCAAGAAATGCGAGGAAGAGGAGCTTGCGGATGGAGTGTACGATGAGTATTATGTCAACCTTGTGGACCCATGAAAAACTGTAGCATTGATGGTGGTCATGTTGTCATTGTGTTTCCATTTTATTTTGTCTGTTTTCATTGATGTCTGATTTTAGTTTTCTATTATCTCCGTGTAAGGTTATTTACAGAATGTGAAAGTTTTAATTTCTTTAAGTTTGAACTTTTTAAATATTATTTACGGTATTACAAAAAGTAATACCGTGAACGGAAGTGACTAGATCGTGGCATAATAAAATTAACAAGTCTGAAAGTGACTAGAAGTAATAAAAATAAGTCTGAACTGAATACGTAATGAAAATAGTGCATATAAAAATAACAAGTCTGGACACATGAGAAACAGTATTGATCAGCCACAGAACCTCCCGCTGGTGTGGCATAGCCTCCCCTTTTCTTTCACTGCTCTACGGGGCTGCTGTCTGAGCTGTACAGGAGGATCAGGTTCCTTATCGTCGTCATCCTGCTCATCACTGTCATCCTTCATATCTCCCTCCTGCATCACATGGGGTGTATGCATCTAACGCCCCTGCTCAAATATCTGTGCTGAGGAATCATGTATTGACCAAGGATCAAACCTCCTAGTCGGGGTCTGGAAACAAAAGCCCGAACCACATGTCTCGGGTGGGAAACTGTATGTAGGCTGTGGAAAAGCCTGAACCACATGACCGTAATCGCTCGGAGTAGAATGGCCCCAACTGGATCCAGCAGCCCAAACACTAGGAATAGCATAAGGGGTCTAGGTAGTATGGCCCATAGTAGATGTACCGACATAAGGGCTCTGGGCCTGAGTAGGGTGGCCAAAATTAGATGTACCAGCATCATGGCTCTGAGAGCTCTGCCCCCAGGAAGACCCACCAGTATCATGGACCTGTGAACTGTGACCCCAAGTAGACATATGAGGAGCTCCCTCTCCCTGAATGAAGTGGTCCCAGATACGCTCAGTATGTCCATGCCCCTGAGAACTATGCTCCCAACCTGAGCCAGAGGAGGTGTATAATGAAGAACCCTCTCCACCTGATGGACGAGGCCAAGGCTCCCAACCATCCCGAGGAGCTGGTGCCGCATGAAGAAATGCATTACCTGGCCTACGGGTATGAGCACCGCTAGTACGTGGGGTAGTAGGAGGTGGATGCGGGGGCCTTTGTAAAAGATATGGGAAACCTATGACATCTAATGTGATATGTAACCTGAAGCGCCTCATCCACAATATCATCATCCTCAGCCACGCCGGAACCTCGAATCTGGTGGTAGGCAACGAACAAGTCCTCAACCTATATTGATAACATGTAAATATGTTCACATAAACTAATATTATGATAAATGAAGAGGTAGTAATCTAAGAAGAGAAATCTTACAGCCACGGGTAGGTGCCCCTGCGACCCCTGGAATCTGGGCTGGTCTCTCCAAATCCTGGGATTGATCATGAAACGCCTAGTGACTCTATCGTACCATTGAGGATACTCAACTGCGCACATAGGTCTACGAGTACGTCTGTTAGATGGTGGCCCAAGCACGGCAGTGTGACGTGACTTCCACAGCTCATGCACCCTAGTGAACTAAAAAGGCCATCATCTCTGAACCCTTTGGAAAGAATCATGGTCTGTAAGTGGAGAGTCAGTAGGGACCTACTGCA
This sequence comes from Apium graveolens, assembly GCF_009905375.1. Taxonomy (NCBI): domain Eukaryota; kingdom Viridiplantae; phylum Streptophyta; class Magnoliopsida; order Apiales; family Apiaceae; genus Apium; species Apium graveolens. The sequence goes on along the minus strand of NC_133651.1, from coordinate 113,476,868 downwards.
AGTAGTCAAACTATCTCATGACCCTATAAGTGTAGCACCACTCCACCTATGTCAAGTAAATGAGGGGACAAGGTGAACAAATAAGTGATAGCTCAAGCTCAGGGATGCCTCGTGCCTCAACCGCGTAATCATCGTAGGGCCTTCACCTGAAGGAATCCTCAGATATCGTATCTAGGTCATAACGAATGCCGCATAACGAATGTGTCTGTATAGTCGTGCCATCCAATGGGACCACCCACCTGAAGGCACATGTATTGTGTTAACGATATGGTTGCTATATTTCTGAACATGAAACAAAGAGTCAAAGATTATTTAGCATACCTAAGAGCACGTGGATGTTGCATCACATAAGCGTCTCGCTGCCTGGGAGCTAATGCAGTACAATGCTCATATATCCAAAGCTGGACTATTTATGCATTCAAAAAATAAATTTTGGTTATATGCATGAAGTATGAAGTATGGATAATGCACCTAATAGTATGCATGAAGTATATAGTGTGTTTAATGGCCCCTACAGTATGCATAGATAGTGTACCCTATAAAATGAAGTATGTTGTGTGGATATGTACCTGTAATAATGTTATGGACCCGCATAGTTCCATCTTATATCCAATGCTGGCTGAGCACAAGCAACGGTAAAGATAAGCATGACATGCACTGCCCCGGTTATAAGTATTGATCTGTGCCACGTGGCGCACAAATTGGAGGAGGTTCAGAGGCATGCGATAACCACTATAATTCAGCATAATAGAACCAATGAGCAGAAGCAAGTGTGCACGTGTGTGGTATAGTAGCTCATGCTCATAAACATAAGAAGGGCTCATTTCCTTCCGGTAATAGCGATGATGGAGTACCTCTTCTACAAGGCGGTCACAATTATTGACACACATCAAAATATAGTAGCTGACGGTCTGCAACGGGGTCAATAGTTATGTGCGCGTTCAACCGCCATGTTAGCCTAAATTCAAAGAAAGGCAACAGGACATACGGTTATTACTTTTCACTGTGCACGTGGGATCTTGAAAATAGTTACATATCAGTACACAACTATTAAGGGAAGGGTAAAGGGAGGTAAGATCCAGGTCATCAACCTCAATGACCGTACGTACATGTGTGGAAAATGGGCGACCCATCATATGATGTGCTCTCACGCAATGGCTGGTTGTATTAGACATGGATTGAGTTGAGATCATTTCATTTAAAATTGCCATAAGAACCAGACAATGGAGAACTTGTACCGGCCAATTATTTATCCGTTGCAACCAACTGAATACTGGAACTACGAATTACCTCTACCTTGGAAGGGCTATGGAAAGTTAGTGGCGGATGAGTCATTGAAAAAACTTAAGAAAAAACGTGGAGATAAGGGCCAATCGGTGCGTATCCGAACGGAGATTGATGGTTCGCGGTTAGGAAAGAAATATAGTGTATGCAACCAAGAAGGTCACACCAAGCGTAGCAAGAAATGCCTAGGGCGCCCACACTTAACGACGTGAACATCTACTTGCTTATTTCTTAGCATTATTGCATTTTCCTATCTTACTTTTCAACAATTATCTTTCACTTTACATGTTGTAGTACAATTGTCATTTGTATAATCTAAGTATTCTATCATGCAATTTTAAACATTACATGCAAAAGTTGGTTTATTGTGTCGTACATTCGAGCTTACAAATGTGGAACTACTATCAGATGTATCCCATTCTAAAAAAACATTTCAATTAGGCATTTACATTGTTAATAAAATTATACAACAAACATCACAGGTTTACTTAAAAATATGCAAGGTTTACAATATATTGATCCTCATCACTTCCTGCACTCTCCAAAACTTCACCCTCTTTTTCATTCTCACCTTCTCCAAATTCACGTCAGGCCTCATGACCTTCAACATACCATAAAATTTCACTATCTTCTCTTTCAATCATGTTGATTTCCATTTTATCGTATTTTTATACACTTTATCGATCTTACGGTGTTAGATATATTTGATAATGTCATGTCTAATATGATTTGTGTTTAGTTTTCAGATCTTACTTAAACAAGACAAATCAGTACTTAACTGGAAATCAGCACTTATACTGAAGACAGTACTTAAGATATCAGAAGTTAAGTGGTCAGAACTTCAGTTATCAGGAGATATTTATCAGGAGATAATATCAGGACTTAAGGAGACTTTCAGATAAGGAAGGCGACTGATTGAGAGGAAAGAAGATCAAGACAAACGCGAGAAGCGATATGCATGAAGAAGGAATTCTATGAAGAATAGAATACTTGGAAGAAAAGATATCTGATTGATATATTTTAGGAAGCAAAATTATATTCCATATCAATTAGCGATTATCTTGTAACTGTGTAATATATAAACACAGAAATAGGGTTTACACTATATGTGTTATCATTATCGAGAATAATATTCATTGTAACCCTAGCAGCTCTCGTGATATTTGTTCATCACTGAGAGAGGACAATTCCATATTGTAACAGAGTTTATTATATTGAATAAAGTCTTTTTTCTGTTACTTGAGTTCTTTAATTCAATTTGATTGTGATAAATATTGTATTCAACCCCCTTCTACAGTGTGTGTGACCTAACAAGTGGTATCAGAGCAGATCTGTTAACACACAAACAGTTTAAGATCCAAAAATAATCATGTCTGAAGAAGAAACTCCAACCAAGCCCACCAAAACTGAAGAACCTCCAATGACTCAAATCCATAGTCGATATGAGACTATTAGAGTTCCCATACTGAAACCATATGAATATTCTATATGGAAGGTGAGGATGTCTATGTTTCTGGAAGCTACTGATCCAGAATACCTTGACAGAATCAATGAAGGACCACACAAGCCAACCAAACTCTCTGTTGTAGTTGCAGGTCAACCATCAAAATCTGTACCAAAGGAGAAGAGTGATTATACTGCTGAAGATATCTCATCAATTGCTAAGGATGCTAAGGTACGACACTTGTTGCATAGTGCTATTGATAATGTAGTGTCAAACAGGGTAATCAACTGCAAGACTGCAAAGGAGATATGGGATGCTTTGGAGACAAGATTCCAGGGAACCGAATCAATTAAGAAGAATAGGAAGACTATACTTACTCAAGAGTATGAACACTTTGACTCAAAGCCTGATGAGTCATTAACTGGTTTATATGACAGATTTGTCAAACTCTTGAATGATTTGTCACTAGTTGACAAGGAATATGAACTTGAGGATTCAAATCTTAAATTCCCGTTAGCACTTCCTGAAAGATGGGATTTGAAGGCCACCACTATAAGAGACAACTATAATCTTGAAGAAACAACTCTTGATGAAATTTATGGGATGCTCAAGACTCATGAACTTGAGATGGAACAAAGAAGCAAGAGGAAAGGAGGAAAGTCAAGGATAGTTGCTCTTAAGGCTGAGGAGGAATCTCCCAAAGCAGCTACCTCAAGGAAAGGCAAGGGAAAAGCTCTCATCACAAAGTCTGATACTGAGTCATCAAGTTTTGATAGTGATGATGACTCAAAAACTGAAAGCTTGCCTGAGATGGATGCTGATGAAGAGATGATGAAGCTGTGTGCTCTTATGGTGAAAGGAATCACAAGAATTGCATACAGAAAATTCAGGAAGGGAAAGAAATTTTCCAGGAAAGGTGCAAGTTCTAATAAGAAAAGTTTCAGAAAATCTGAAGGCAAAGGAGGAAAGTCTGAAATAGGAGATTACACAAATGTCAAATGCTACAACTGTGGTGAGAAAGGCCACATATCTCCTGATTGCAAGAAAGTGAAGAGTGACAAAGGCAAGGCTCTTGTCACAAAGAAGAAAAGCTGGACAGACACTTCAGATTCTGAAAGTGAGGAGAACTATGCCTTGATGGTAAATGCTGATAGCAGTTCTGATGCTGCTGAGTTAAAGGTACCTCAAACTACTTATGCCTTTCATACTGATGATATTAATGAGTTGAGAAGATATCTTAAAACCATGTTCATTAGTTATAGAGATCAACCTTTAACATGTGAAAGATTAACTTCTGAAAATCTTGCTTGTAAAAAGAGGAATGATTATTTAGAAAAAGAGTTAGTCATGTTCCATCAAACTCAGAAAGATAGAGATGATGATTTTTATGTTAGGGATGAAGTACTTAAAATGAATGAATCTCTAAAAACTGAGTTAGAAAAGGAAAGAGAGATTATCAGAACTTGGACTAACTCAGGCAGAACAACTCAGAATTTGTTAAGTAGTGGAAACTGGAAAGAGGGCTTAGGTTATGGAGATTATAAGAATGATAAAGGTACTGTAGAAATTGTGCCTATAGTTATTAAACAAAAGCCAAAGGTAAAACCTGTTAAGTTTGTAGCTGTAAAGTCTGATACTGATAAATCAGAAGTTAAAGAGAAATTAACTTCTGACAAACCAAAACATGATAAGCCAGCTGAAGTAAGCATAGGCTTAATGACAAAGAAGCAACTTAAGCATAAGCTGAAAGATGTTAAGAATGTAAACAAGGTAAAGTCACCTAGGAAAAATAGGAATGGAAATGAAGGTGTGAATAAAAATAATGATTACAAGCCTGTTCCTAATGCTCCTAGAAAAACATGTCATAACCCTGGAAATTCTAACCATCTGGCTTCTTTTTGCTGGAAAAATAAGAACATAAACTCCTTACCTTCAAAGTCAGGAGTTAAGAGTCAGTCTGTTAGATATAAGCCACGAAATCCTTGTTTTTATTGTGGTAGTTTATGGCATTCCATTTATACTTGTAAGGAATATCATAGTTTGTACTATGATTATTATCAAATAAAACCTTCTTTAAAGAAAGTTAGCATTGTTCCTTCTAGTGTAAGTTCTGATACAAAGTCTGTTAGTGTAAATGCTGATAAGAAAAATATTAACATAAACTCTGATGCTAAATCCGCTGCAAATGTTAACAAACTTAATAAGGCCAAAGGATCCAAGCAAGTCTGGGTCCTTAAAACTAATCATTAATGGTCTTTGTGATTGCAGGGCAACAGGAAAAACATCCTAGTTCTGGACAGTGGATGTTCAGGACATATGACTGGAAATAAAGCCCTGCTATCAGACTTTGTGGAGAAAGCGGGCCCAAGTGTTTCTTATGGAGATGACAATATTGGAAAAACCTTGGGATATGGCAATATCAATTTGGGGAATGTCATCATTGAAAAAGTAGCTCTGGTCTCAGGACTTAAACATAATCTGCTCAGTGTTAGTCAAATCTGTGATAGAGGTTATCATGTGGACTTCTTTGAAGAACACTGTGAATTTGTAAGCAAATCTACAGGCAAAGCTGTTCTGAAAGGATACAGGCATGGTAACATTTATGAAGCCAAGCTTTCAACAAGTACTGATGGTTCTGCAATCTGTCTGTTAAGTAGAGCATCAATTGAAGAAAGCTGGAATTGGCACAAGAAACTCTCTCATTTAAATTTCAACAATATAAATGAACTAGTCAAGAAAGATCTTGTGAGAGGAATGCCAAAATCAGTATTTGCTCCTGATGGCCTTTGTGATTCATGTTAGAAGGCTAAACAAAGAAAATCTTCATTCAAGAGCAAGACTGAATCATCAATTCTTGAGCCTTATCACCTACTACATGTTGATCTATTTGGTCCAGTGAATGTCATGTCTATTGCAAAGAAGAAATATGTTATGGTCATAGTGGATGAGTTCACCAGATACACATGGGTGTATTTCTTGCACACAAAAAGTGAAACTGCATCTATTTTGATTGATCATATCAAGCAACTGGATAAATTGGTCAAAGATTCTGTGAAGATTATAAGAAGTGATAATGGCACTGAGTTCAAGAATTTGATCATGGAAGAGTTCTGCAAAGATCATGGAATAAAGCAGGAATTTTCTGCTCCTGGAACTCCACAACAAAATGGAGTTGTTGAAAAAAGAATAGAACTCTTATTGAAGCTGCATGAACAATGCTTGATGAAGCAAAGTGTAACACCCCCAAATCCGGGGTCGGGGATCCGGGTTGTCACGAGTTCCATTTCCCTTAATAACACCCAATCTTAATACACAATCAACTACTATGTACTGTGACCCCACAATAAACACACACACCATAAGTTATAGTCTCAGAGATGAATATCCAAAAAATAATCACAAGTCGTTTTATTCCACAATTATATGTCAATACACCTTAAAAAGGTTTCTGAATAGAATTACATTTCTTTGCCATTATTACAATTGATAAAGATACATAAGTCTGGTACATCAAAAGTTGAAAGCCTAGCCTATTGGTAGTTCCTACCTCAGCTACAGCGACATCAACGCCTATAGGAAACTGCGGAACGTTTCCTAATCGCTTGCGAATCGGGAGCTTGGTCCTGTTCATCTTTTCTATCTATTGTTGTGTGATGAAAGAAGAAAGCAAGGGTGAGCAGCAAGCCCACCAAAATAATATGTATAATGATTAATAATATATGAGCCTTCTTATAGTACTCATGAAAGTCTTGGTCAAAAGAAATGAACCAAGTTGATATCTTAATGCGATGAAGTCACAAAATATTCAGTATATATATATATATACTTTTCAAAATATTGGAAGTCCTCTTCCATGCATAATATACACAGAGTTCCAGTTTATAACTGTATAAAAATATCGTTGCAAGGTGATCACATATATCTACCCTTGTCTCAACGTTTTTCTGAAAATCTTTGATATGCATAAGATAATCATTTACTAGATATAAGTTTAAAAGATGAAGTTACAAGATACTCCAATATACTTATATCTTTTCCAAATACTACTTGAACTACCACCGTTCAAGTTATAATTAGTTTCAAAAGTTCATCACACTGATGAGACTACAAGATAAGACTTGAATAGATTCAATCTTTGAAATATTTTGAAGGAAATGAAGTTATGATATACTTCATTAAGTCCCGATATATATATACACCTATATATATACATACGTTTCCTGAAAACCTCTGTCATGTAAAGTATGAACAGAATTGCAATATCCAATAAATTTGGAAAGGAAAGAATTTTGGCATAAACCTGATATCTTGCTGATCAGGCAAAGATACCAATAAGTAACCTTTTCTACTAGTAGATGGACGAATTCCCCACTGGTCATCACCCTGGTCGTAATAGGACCTTATGCTGGACTGCCACTCAGCCACTTATGCATTTGATGGACTCCCACTGAGCCACTTACACTATCATGGACGCCCACTGAGCCCATGTTGCTTATGCCGACTCGATAGATGGACTTACTTCCCGAGTGTTGGGTAAGTAATCAATTCATTTACCAAAACTGCAACCTTGTTGCGAATATAAAATACACCATAGAGCCGGATCCCTTAGATTTTTGAGCGAGTATTCAAGTCCCCTTAAAATGGAAGATCTTGAATTTGAAAACAAGTTTTGGGATCCGCTCTACCCTTTTTAAATTTATTTTGAAGACTCGAAAACATTTTTAAGAATGTTTGGAGTAATGCTGATTTATGAAATAAATCAGTCCCAATATGAAAGAAATATCTGAATATTATTATTTAAATAATATTCCCATAAAGAATAATGGAGGTAGAAGTTGGAAAACTTATACTCGAATGAATAGCAAATAATCAAAGATATACTTATACGAAAGTAATATCTTTATTTGAATAATCAAAAAAATAAGTTTGATTATCGACACCTTATTCTTTAATACAATAAAGAATATTATTAAGTAATAAGCGGAGTCATAATACCTCGAATGAATACTATAAATAATATTCATAAAATAAAGGAGTCATACATCCTCAAATGAATATCCAAGTAATATTCAATAATAATATAAACTGAGTCATAAGCCCTCGAATGAATATTCAAATAATATTCAAATAATAAAATAAACTGAGTCATAAGCCCTCGAATGAATATTCAAATAATATTCAAATAATAAAATAAACTGAGTCATAAGCACTCGTATGAATATTCAAATAATATTCAAATAATAAAATAAACTGAGTCATAAGCCCTCAAATGAATACTCAAATTAATATTCAATTAAGCAAAATAAAGGTATCGAATAAACCTTATTCGATCAATAGTTTTAAAACTATATCCATATATATATATATATATATAAAATATATATATATATATATAATATACTCGGGAACATCGACTCCCGGTTTAGAAATATGTTCACCTTTTGATCCCCTATACTAAGGGTAAATTCAAATACCGCTTATCTCTAGCATAGGTATTATGCAACTGTAAGCATTTTAACCAAAAGATATATAATCCAAGAATATGAAACATGCATGCACATATACCATATCACATTCTACAATATATCGCAAGAATTTACTAATAACAAATATGCATTTATCGCAAGATCATGCATATACACATATACATCACAACAACAGTATAACGGGTAGAAAACTTGCCTGAGCGACTGGGGGTTACAAATGGCTCGGGACGAGTCTGGTAACCTATAAGCAACAGGTAAGTTGGAATTAAACCAAAGTCACTTGTAAATCTATACTTTAACTAACTTAGACTCTAACGCTTGTTTTGCGCTTACTGATTCTCTTAAGTCACTCGAGTACCCTCGGCTCCACCATTTTTAATAATTTAACCTTTACGAGTTTTAAGGCGATTCCTTTGCGAGTGTCTTACCAACTGCCTAACACACTTACCATAAATGTTTCATACATTAATTAACCCTTTTTGGTCTTTAACCTATGTTTCAAAGTAAGGCGAGGGGAAAAGTTTCGTTCGCGAAACGCCGTTACTTGAAACGGTCTTTTCTCCTAAACCGTGCATCAGAATCGAACGAACTACATATCAAAACGAAGCTCGTAACACGAGCTATATAGACATGGCAATGGTCATAATCTAGCAGGGGGTTCTAGGGTCCTAATGTTATGCACAAAAAAAGTCTAAAGAAAATTGGACGTTACGACGGCTATGTTTACGCGATTTCCCAAATTTAAACCAATTCAAACAACCACAATTTCAACTCCAATTCACAACCCAATCAAACCTCCATCTAAACTACATTACAACAGCCCCAAATCAACTCAATATTACCAATTTATACTTATTCCCCATATGAACTAAAAACTTTACTTAGGTTCATTAACTAATAACCAAGATTTCCAACTCCAAAAATATCACAAAATCAACCCATCTCTAAACACACAATAATCATGCCTCTCACCAACTAAACTACTCATAACAAGATTTAAACATGATTACAACCCATTATACTAACCCATCATCTCAACATTAGGAAATCTAAACAACGAACTTAAAACTAAGATCATGAAGGGTTATACCTTCCTTGAAGCTTTTAATCCATGAAAGATCCTTGGAATGCCCATGGAAGCCTTAATCTAACCTCCTACAAGCTTGTTCTTTCAAAGAAATCAAGAACACAAAAATTAATTTCAAGAAAGTAGTATTCACCATCTTCTTCCTTGATTTATAGAAAAAGATTGGCTTGGACTTAGAAGCTTAAACTTATAGGAAGTATGTAACTTAACTAGGAGAAGCTAGGATAATTACCTTGCTGGTAAGTGGTGGAGCTTGGATCTTCAATTTCCTAAGAAAGAAGCCGAGAGCTTCAATGGAAAAAAGAGGGTTTTGTGTTTTGTTTGGTGAAATGAAATGTTTTGGCTTGGTTGGTTGCTTTTTGATTTGTTTTAGGTTAATTACCTAATTAACCTTGATTTTGTGTGGTTATAATTCAACCACACTTCCTTCCCTCCTATGTCATGCTTGTGTCATGCTATGATGTCATCTTTCCCTCCTTGTCCTCTTCTCATTGGTTGGGTGACATCATCCTCTCTAATCCCTTTGATTAACTTCCTAATTGTTTGCCTAATGACCGCTGATCTGTTATACGGTTCGCTTAACTTTCGTTTTCGTTTATCGTTTGAGGGATCATACCCGGGATCTTATTTTTTAGGTTCCCTTAACCTTTCTCCATACATTATATTCCTTTTATGATCCTCTCTTATAATCCTTTAATTTAAATCCTTTTTATCCTGTTACCTTTTTCTCAATTCTCTCCGTATCTAGTGGATTTCCGGGAAAAATCAAAGTGTTCGGAATTGGATTCTGACGATCTTTGCATACACTTATATACCCTATAGAGTACTAATAAAATCTCAGAATATCCATATCAGAACCCCTACATAGTGTGGCATGAAAAGTTTTCTCATTCAGCAAAAACACTATTCATAAGGGTTTCAAAAAAATTCCAAAAATTGGGGTTATTACAGTCTCCCCTCCTTAAAAGGATTCCGTCCCGGAATCAGATAGAAAATGAATAGGGATACTCTCTTAGAATTGCACTTTCTAACTCTCAAGTAAATTTTCCCACATTGTGGTCCTACCACCAAACTCTGCCTAGTTTGATAACCCTTCTCCTAAGCACTTGTTCCTTTTCGATCTATAACCCTTTCTGGTTGCTCCATATAGGTTACGTCTGGTTGCATGTCTATGCGCTCATATGCCCCTATTTGTCTGGCATCCGAATTACACTTCCTTAACATTGATACGTGGAACACGTTATGAACTTGCTACAGGTTCGGGGGTAGGGCTAGCTCATATGCTAACTTCCCAAACGTCTTAATATATCCAAGGGTCCAACAATTGTAGACTTAGCTTTCCTTTCTTTCCGAACCTCATCAATCCTTTCCAAGGGTTTCCAAGGGGATACCTTTAAAAACACTAGGTCCCCTACTTCCTATTTTTTGTCCTTTCGTGTCAAATCGACATACTTCTTATGTCCATCTTGGGCTACTACCAGCCGTCCTCTGATTAGATCTATTATATCCTTGGTCCTTTGGACTACTGCGGGTCCGAGCATCTTGCGCTCTACAACTTCATCCTAACATAAGGGAGATCGACATTGTCTTCCCTCAAGGATCTCATAAGGCGACATCTCGATAATGACATATGATCTATTGTCGTAAGAAAACTCAATCCGTGTTAAGTGATCATTCCAATTTCTTTCAAGTCTATTGCACAGACTCTCATTATAGCTTTTAACATTAGAGCTTTTGCTTCTCAATACCCATTCTTTTCGAGTTCGTAATCGCTACTACCTTCCGTTCCTAATATTATACTGGTTATACTTTTGCTCGTTAGCGTTCTATAACCTTTTAATAACCATGTCAACCTTAGTATCACGAATGTGTTTCCATTCCAAATACCAATATAACTTTACTACTCCTTTTTCAGCTGTTTCTATTTTCCAAAATTTGATCAATCATATAGAAGTAAAGGAATTTGTTGAGAGATCACTATGATCATGAACACTTGTTACATCGCATAGTTAGTACAGAAGGTGGCCAGCCTTTAGTACTTGACAAGCAATTAAACAATAGATGGTATCCTACTAGGCTTCTATCACACAGATAGATAGTCATTCGGTAATACCTCCCCTTCTGGAAGGGTTGTTCTTCTCAGCTTATACAAAATGAAAAGGAGAGAAAAAAATGAATTGAAGAGAATTATATATGAAAAAGTACTGCCACAATATCTGGCTTGGAATCTACCTCTGAACTATAGAGGTTTGTTATAGGAGAACAATACATTTATATATATCAACATCAAGTATTATAGCATCGTATTTTGCATGCCTAAATATTTTGCTATTCCGTCCATCAATCTACGGACCCATGCTCTTGCTTGAGCTCATAAACAATCACCTTTGAAACTCCCTCAACATCGAAAATCGAATCTGGGATTTCATTCTAGACATCATCATTACTAGAATTTTATGCTTGCACCGCAACCTTCCTCGTATAGTAATACGACTCTCTATTGAAAAGAAGGAATAAATATTCAATAGGTAGAAAATCAACTTAATTAGTCTATCAATGATGACTTATATATCACCACGACCTGATTAGCGGTACTCAATCTCAACATCCATTCCAATACAACTCTCATGCTTGTAATCGGCTCATTACTCGCAGAATCATTCCTGCATTACTATGGTCCACCACTAACCTACTGTAGTCATTTATTTTCTATGAAATCTTAATAGCTAACCATACGGAGTCCATACATGTCGTATCAAATTCTTCTAAGGAGGCAACATAATCACCATTCCATGATTCATGAAGAACACTCCTGAACTTGGCGTACATATTACATGAAGCAGATAAAATTGCAGAAGAGTTTCAATCAAAGCAACGATAGCAGGTTAATACCCTTCTTAATCATATGCCTTCAATAGAAGACTTAACTCAAAGGTTCGTTTAGTCCTTCTTGAAACATGGTCCTGGCTTATCTCAAGATAGTACCTTCTAAGATAGATAGACCGCTCATGGCGATTACACGAATTAAACCTTTACCCAACTACTATTACGGTTGAGTATTGCACAGTCATCAGAAGGAATGTCAATCTTTCGAACCGTAATACAACCTTCAGCTTTAACCATCATCACTGTATTCCTTTGGCACAAGCGCCTATAATTATCCTTTTACCTTTAAAGTGTCGGCCACCTCTTTGGCCTTTCCTGATAGTAATATTTCCTTACAATCAATGTCATTTTAACCACCTTCACTAAATTTTTCTACCTCATTTCAAATCACTACTTATGTGAAAATGCTTTTCTTAAGTCCTTGTGATAAAAAAAATCACCATTTTTCCATAAATCACTGCCTTAGCCTTTAAATGTAAACATTATCATGGCTGACTCTCGATCGTACTTAGAACATCTTTTATCTTAAGTCCTAATTGCCCTGAACAATTTCGACCTTTACTGGTTCGATCCATACTTTCTCGTGGTTTAACACGTGCCCCACTTGGCATCATTATAATTACGCCATATTTCCTTTATCAACATTTCTATTCTTGAGAATTTTGAATATTACCTTTCTCCTTGTAAAACCTCTAAGGTTATCCTTGAATCGATCCTCCTGTATTTCTTAGATACAGGGCATATCAAGATACCATTTATTAATACCAGAATCATAGTCTATATACTTCTGAAAAATTTCTCCACTGATCCTTAAAGGTCGTTATTACCTTAATCCTTTCCTAATTCATACTGTCAAAACTCATGATGTCCCTATTAAGGGTGAAATGCCAACCTTTATGCATTCCCCTAGGATTCGTTTTAAGTTACCGATGTTCTATCCTTAATTCCACCTTTAAAAAAAAATACATGCATCCTTCCATGGATAAATCAAGTCATATATCCCTGATAAGGGTGTCTTATTCAATCATTCCCACCTCGATAGTATATGCCTAATTTTCACAATAACATCTGTATTCAAGATGAGGTCAATCAATATGGCCTCCAAAAGATAACAACGGTTATCCGCTTTTCTTGCCTAATTTGGTAACGATAACAAGGATGTTCTGGAAGATATTGGTCGTGTTCATCGTGAACTTCTTCTTAATAATTCCTTATTTACTTTTGTTATTTATCTCAACAGTCACCTCAATGTTGGGATATCTTTCATATCTAGCGTCTCCCTTTCTGGGTATCATGCCACCGGTCTTACACTTCACCTTCTTGAAGGTCACTTCCTTCATCCAATTTTCTTAATTTCTTACTTTCTTGTCTCCTCAGTCTATCCGCGTCTCATTATTTATCCTTCGAATTATCTCAAGGTTTCCTCGAATCTTCCCAACTTATAGGGGATAAAATATATGTATCTCTTATGCCCTCAACCATCAATTTTAACTCATGGTGAATCACCCTCATCCTGACGATTACATACTCTTCTATTTCTATTTCTACGAGTCTTTAGGGTTTCCTCATACCCAACTCCCTTATCATTCCTCAAACTCTATTGCCGTTATATTCCTTTCCACTTCAATTTCTTTTTATTTTCCTTTCTCTTATCATTATTTCATGAACCAACACAACATAAGCATTGATTTCAAACATCCCGTCATTCTGGATTCGTGTCCTCAGAACGAATCTTGACAACTTTTACAATCTTAGATTCATAATTCATCATACTCATCCGCCTTTGTTCTTGCTCTAAAGCTTTTACACTATCTCCTTATCTTTGGGAATTACTTTCCCGAAAACAATTGACTGAACTTAAATCAGTTTATTATAATCTCTTGCTTCGTGCCTTCCTTGGTCTTTCACCAGCGGGTGGTCTCTCTCTTAGGAGGGTAAGTGACAAAAACAGTTTTTTTGTGGTTCGTCAATCATTCAGAATCTCAAATGATTCCTCTATTTCCTTTAGCCAGGCTCTTGCCTCGACTAGGTCAACCTGTTCCTTGGAACTCTGAGAGCTTAGAGACCTAAAGGTCCTGAAAGAATTTCCTATCGCATTGTTTCCTCAAGGTGGTGGTTGGGGATAATAGTCTAAGTTCTGTCTAGACAGGTCCATAAATTGCCGTATAGGAGTACCGTCTCGGGTCTCCTTTCCTTACTCGACTTTTTGTTTCCTTAGTATGAAAAGTTTCAACCTTCTCCCATAATCGGGGTTATCTTATACATTAAAAACCTTGTTTTCCACTCTATTATGTTATGGGTTCTTTCTTTCTTGATGGCAACCTCCCTGACTATCACATTCTGGGTTTGCCCTAAATCCTATTCCTCAAACTATGGCTCTCATCTAAGTTCTCATCCTTAAGCTCTTGAACTTTCGGAACCCAAATTCTATAGGAATACCTCATTATTCCCTTATCATATTTCTCGGTATTAATCTCATATTTATTTGTTTGCTCTCTGCCTTCATTCATCACCTTTTTCTGGCACAATATGCTCTTTTCCAATAATTCGGTCTCTATTGCAATCTCAAACAGCTTTTCGGTACCGGCTCCGGTTACCTTCACTAATATTTCCATTTTCTCAAAATCTCTTATCAACTCTCCCAAAGACATTATCATCTTGAGTCTCTCCTTTTTACTAAGGGCATCAGCCACCACATTGGCTTTCCCCGAATGATAAAGAATCTCCCACTCATAATTCTTGATTAGCTCTAACCGCCTCCTCTGGCGTATGTTGAGCTCTTTCTACGGGAAAATGTACTAGAGTACTTATGGCTTAGGTAAATCTCGCACTCCTCTCCACATAAATATTGCCTCCAATCTTTAGGGCAAAACTATTGCCACGAGGCCAAGCTCATGGGTGGGGATATCGAATTTTATATTCCCTTAATTGTCTTGACGCAGACGCGATTATCTTACTGTGCTATATAAGAAGCACCCTAATTCCTTATGCGAAGCGTCACTTACAAATCACAAAATCTCCTTTTTCCATCCGGCAACGCCAACATAGGGGCCGTCACCAACCTTTGCTTCAGTTCTTAAAAGCTGTTCTCGCATTTCTCTGTCTATTCGAACTTCTCAGTCTTATGAGTAAGCCGCGTTAAAGGGGCTACTATCTTTACAAACTTGAACGAACCTCCGGTAGTGACCGACCAATCCTACCTCTGGTAGTCGACCTAACCATGGTCATCAATTCATCAGTGGTCCTTTATTCATTCTTGTCAGGATCCTCCATGAGATCCTCCTCAACAACAATCCCTTCTAGGACAACATCCTCAACCGCTACATCCTCAATATGAACATCATCCGGTCCCTCGTTAGGACGCTATATCGGATCCATAATCTGATCTCCAATAAGTAATAAAACATCATCGCGTTGTTGCTCCTCAACCTCAGGGTTCGGAGTCCCGCTACCATATACGATAACGAACTACGCTTCTATCACGATATTTATAAGGGTTCCCATAAGGGTTTTAACTGTCAGTACTACGTTAGGTAGTCCGACTATGAACTTGGCAAGAGTTCTTATTATCTTAGTGAACTTATTATTTTAACGTCATATCATCTCTAAGGTTTATAAAGCTTAGCTCTGATACCACTTCTGTAACACCCCCAAATCCGGGGTCGGAGATCCGGGTTGTCACGAGTTCCATTTCCCTTAATAACACCCAATCTTAATACACAATCAACTACTCTGTACTGTGACCCCACAATAAACACACACACCACAAGTTATAGTCTCAGAGATGAATATCCAAAAAATAATCACAAGTCGTTTTATTCCACAATTATATGTCAATACACCTTAAAAAGGTTTCTGAATAGATTTACATTTCTTTGCCATTATTACAATTGATAAAGATACATAAGTCTGGTACATCAAAAGTTGAAAGCCTAGCCTATTGGTAGTTCCTACCTCAGCTACAGCGACATCAATGCCTATAGGAAACTGCGGAACGTTTCCTAATCGCTTGCGAATCGGGAGCTTGGTCCTGTTCATCTTTTCTATCTATTGTTGTGTGATGAAAGAAGAAAGCAAGGGTGAGCAGCAAGCCCACCAAAATAATATGTATAATGATTAATAATATATGAGCCTTCTCATAGTACTCATGAAAGTCTTGGTCAAAAGAAATGAACCAAGTTGATATCTTAATGCGATGAAGTCGCAAAATATTCAGTATATATACATATATACTTTTCAAAATATTGGAAGTCCTCTTCCATGCATAATATACACAGAGTTCCAGTTTATAACTGTATAAAAATATCGTTGCAAGGTGATCACATATATCTACCCTTGTCTCAACTTTTTTCTGAAAATCTTTGATATGCATAAGATAATCATTTACTAGATATAAGTTTAAAAGATGAAGTTACAAGATACTCCAATATACTTATATCTTTTCCAAATACTACTTGAACTACCACCGTTCAAGTTATAATTAGTTTCAAAAGTTCATCACACTGATGAGACTACAAGATAAGACTTGAATAGATTCAATCTTTGAAATATTTTGAAGGAAATGAAGTTATGATATACTTTATTAAGTCCCGATGTATATATACACCTATATATATACATACATTTCCTGAAAACCTCTGTCATGTAAAGTATGAACATAATTGCAATATCCAATAAATTTGGAAAGGAAAGAATTTTGGCATAAACCTGATATCTTGCTGATCAGGCAAAGATATCAATAAGTAACCTTTTCTACTAGTAGATGGACGAATTCCCCACTGGTCATCACCCTGGTCGTAATAGGACCTTATGTTGGACTGCCACTCAGCCACTTATGCATTTGATGGACTCCCACTGAGCCACTTACACTATCATGGACGCCCACTGAGCCCATGTTGCTTATGCCGACTCGATAGATGGACTTACTTCCCGAGTGTTGGGTAAGTAATCAATTCATTTACCAAAACTGCAACCTTGTTGCGAATATAAAATACACCATAGAGCCGGATCCCTTAGATTTTTGAGCGAGTATTGAAGTCCCCTTAAAATGGAAGATCTTGAATTTGAAAACAAGTTTTGGGATCCGCTCTACCCTTTTTAAATTCATTTTGAAGACTCGAAAACATTTTTAAGAATGTTTGGAGTAATGCTGATTTATGAAATAAATCAGTCCCAATATGAAAGAAATATCTGAATATTATTATTTAAATAATATTCCCATAAAGAATAATGGAGGTAGAAGTTGGAAAACTTATACTCGAATGAATAGCAAATAATCAAAGATATACTTATACGAAAGTAATATCTTTATTTGAATAATCAAAAAAATAAGTTTGATTATCGACACCTTATTCTTTAATACAATAAAGAATATTATTAAGTAATAAGCGGAGTCATAATACCTCGAATGAATACTATAAATAATATTCATCAAATAAAGGAGTCATACATCCTCAAATGAATATCCAAGTAATATTCAATAATAATATAAACTGAGTCATAAGCCCTCGAATGAATATTCAAATAATATTCAAATAATAAAATAAACTGAGTCATAAGCCCTCGTATGAATATTCAAATAATATTCAAATAATAAAATAAACTGAGTCATAAGCCCTCGAATGAATACTCGAATTAATATTCAATTAAGCAAAATAAAGGTATCGAATAAACCTTATTCGATCAATAGTTTTAAAACTATATCCATATATATATATATATAAATATATATACCTGTTTGGCACGCTACTTATAAGCCACTTATGACTTATAAGCCCTTAACAGCTTATCGACGAGTGTTTGTCGACCCAACTTATAAGCTGAATTTACAACTTATAAGCTGATAAGTTGAAAGTTGGCAGTGACGTACTTTTTTCCAACTTATTTTTATTTTTTCACTTTTGTCTAAAGTTTTGATTTTAAAATATAATTTTTTAAATATTTTCTAATTTAAGATTCATGAACTAAGATAATTATATTTAATAATTATTTGTTTTAATTCATTTAAGTAAAAAAAATTCTGACTTATAAGTAAATTTATCCAAACACTTACTATCAACTTATCACTTATTTCGCACTTAATCATTTTAAGTCATAAGTTACTTATTTTAAGATTTTCCAAACGGGCACATAATATACTCGGGAACATCGACTCCCGGTTTAGAAATATGTTCACCTTTTGATCCCCTATACTAAGGGTAAATTCAAATACCGCTTATCTCTAGCATAAGTATTATGCAACTGTAAGCATTTTAACCAACAGATATATAATCCAAGAATATGAAACATGCATGCACATATACCATATCACATGCTACAATATATCGCAAGAATTTGCTAATAACAAATATGCATTTATCGCAAGATCATGCATATACACATATACATCACAACAACAGTATAACGGGTAGAAAACTTGCCTGAGCGACTGGGGGTTACAAATGGCTCGGGACGAGTCTGGTAACCTATAAGCAACAGGTAAGTTGGAATTAAACCAAAGTCACTTGTAAATCTATACTTTAACTAACTTAGACTCTAACGCTTGTTTTGCGCTTACTGATTCTCTTAAGTCACTCGAGTACCCTCGGCTCCACCATTTTTAATAATTTAACCTTTACGAGTTTTAAGGCGATTCCTTTGCGAGTGTCTTACCAACTACCTAACACACTTACCATAAATGTTTCATACATTAATTAACCCTTTTTGGTCTTTAACCTATGTTTCAAAGTAAGGCGAGGGGAAAAGTTTCGTTCGCGAAACGCCGTTACTTGAAACGGTCGTTTCTCCTAAACCGTGCATCGGAATCGAACGAACTACATATCAAAACGAAGCTCGTAACACGAGCTATCTAGAAATGGAAATGGTCATAATCTAGCAGGGGGTTCTCGGGTCCTAATGTTATGCACAAAAACAGTCTAAAGAAAATCGGACGTTACGACGGCTATGTTTACGCGATTTCCCAAATTTAAACCAATTCAAACAACCACAATTTCAACTCCAATTCACAACCCAATCAAACCTCCATCTAAACTACATTACAACAGCCCCAAATCAACTCAATATTACCAATTTATACTTATTTCCCACATGAACTAAAAACTTTACTTAGGTTCATTAACTAATAACCAAGATTTCCAACTCCAAAAATATCACAAAATCAACCCATCTCTAAACACACAATAATCATGCCTCTCACCAACTAAACTACTCATAACAAGCTTTAAACATGATTACAACCCATTACACTAACCCATCATCTCAACATTAGGAAATCTAAACAACGAACTTAAAACTAAGATCATGAAGGGTTATACCTTCCTTGAAGCTTTTAATCCATGAAAGATCCTTGGAATGCCCATGGAAGCCTTAATCTAACCTCCTACAAGCTTGTTCTTTCAAAGAAATCAAGAACACAAAAATTAATTTCAAGAAAGTACTATTCACCATCTTCTTCCTTGATTTATAGAAAAAGATTGGCTTGGAATTAGAAGCTTAAACTTATAGGAAGTATGTAACTTAACTAGGAGAAGCTAGGATAATTACCTTGCTAAATAGTAAGTGGTGGAGCTTGGATCTTCAATTTCCTAAGAAAGAAGCCGAGAGCTTCAATGGAAAAAGAGGGTTTTGTGTTTTGTTTGGTGAAATGAAATGTTTTGGCTTATTTGGTTGCTTTTTGATTTGTTTTAGGTTAATTACCTAATTAACCTTGATTTTGTGTGGTTATAATTCAACCACACTTCCTTCCCGCCTATGTCATGCTTGTGTCATGCTATGATGTCATCTTTCCCTCCTTGTCCTCTTCTCATTGGTTGGGTGACATCATCCTCTCTAATCCCTTTGATTAACTTCCTAATTGTTTGCCTAATGACCGTTGATCTGTTATACGGTTCACTTAACTTTCGTTTTCGTTTATCGTTTGAGGGAGCATACCCGGGATCTTATTTCTTAGGTTCCCTTAACCTTTCTCCATACATTATATTCCTTTTATGATCCTCTCTTATAATCCTTTAATTTAAATCCTTTTTATCCTGTTACCTTTTTCTCAATTCTCTCCGTATCTAGTGGATTTTCGGGAAAAATCAAAGTGTTCGGAATTGGATTCTGACGATCTTTGCATACACTTATATACCCTATAGAGTACTATTAAAATCTCAAAATATCCATATCAGAACCCCTACATAGTGTGGCATGAAAAGTTTTCTCATTCAGCAAAAACACTATTCATAAGGGTTTCAAAAAAAATTCCAAAAATTGGGGTTCTTACACAAAGCTACCAACCTATTTTTGGGCTGAAGCTGTGCAGACTGCTTGTTTTACTCAGAATGCAACACTCATTAACAAGCATGGAAAGACACCATATGAGATGGTGAAGAAAAAGAAGCCAAATCTGAAGTATCTTCATGTATTTGGATGCAAGTGTTTTGTTCTTAAGACTCATCTTGAACAGCGATCCAAATTTGATTTAAAAGGTGATGAAGGAATTTTTATTGGATATCCACTTTCCACAAAAGCCTTCAGAGTATACAATTTAAGAACAAGGGTTGTCATGGAATCCATCAATATCTCTTTTGATGATAAGAAGATTACTGGACTTGAAGATTTCAATGATCATGATCAGCTTAGATTTGAAAATAAAGATTTAAATTCTGATAATGTAAATCCTGACAGTCTAAATCCTGACAGTCTAAATCCTGATACTGCAAACTCTGATAGATTAAACTCTGATGTTATTGAAACTGTGGTGACTACGCCAAAGGAAGATGCACCTGTGCAGGGGGAGCATACTGAAGATACAACCATATCTCAAGAAGCATCAGAACCTACAACTGGCTCTTCAAGTTCTGATTCATCAAGTTCTGATGAGCCAAGTTTTAATAATTCTGGAAACCCAAATTCTGAAGGATCCAATTCAGAGAGCATAATTTCAGGGAGAGCATCAGAAAATGTTGATGAAGACAACATGGATCATGGGGGAGCATCTAGTTCTAGAGAAAACCTTCCATCTGCAAGGAAGTGGACTAAATCACATACACTTGACTTAATTATTGGAAATCCTGATGCAGGTGTCAGAACTAGAACAGCTACATCAAATGAATGTCTTTATAATTCTTTTCTTTCTCAGACTGAACCAAAGAAAGTGGAAGAAGCTCTTCAAGATGCTGATTGGGTGCAAGCAATGCAGAAAGAGTTAAATGAATTTGAAAGAAACAAAGTCTGGACCCTAGTGCCAAGACCAAAGAACAGATCTGTTGTTGGTACAAAGTGGGTATTCAGAAACAAAACTGATAGTGATGGCATAATTACAAGGAATAAAGCAAAAACTGGTTGCAAAAGGATATTCTCAACATGAGGGAATTGATTATGATGAAACATTTGCACCAGTTGCTAGATTGGAAGCCATAAGGATATTTTTGGCTTATGCTGCTCACAAAAAGTTTACTGTCTTTCAAATGGATGTGAAAAGTGCTTTTCTCAATGGAGAATTGGAAGAGGAAGTATATGTTGAACAACCTCCAGGCTTTGTAGATTCCAAACTTCCAAATCATGTCTACAGGCTTGATAAAGCACTTTATAGCCTTAAGCAAGCTCCAAGAACATGGTATGAGAATTTAGCTCAGTTTCTTCTAGAAAGTGGATTTAACAGATGAACTATTGACAAAACACTGTTCTACCTCAACCATGGACAGGACTTACTTTTGGTGCAAATATATGTTGATGATATCATTTTTGATTCTACAAATGACAGACTTTGCAAGAAGTTTGCCAAACTGATTCAGTCAAGATATCAAATGAGTATGATGGGGGAACTTAGCTATTTTCTGGGTCTTCAAGTCAAGCAGAATGAAGAAGGAACTTTTATTTGTCAATCCAAGTACACCAGAAATTTGCTGAAGAAATTTGGAATACAAGATTGTTCAAGTGCATCCACTCCCATGGCCACTACAACAAAATTGGATAAGGATACTGGTACATCAGTAGATATTACTGATTACAGAAGTATGATTGGCTCATTACTCTATCTAACTGCAAGTCGACCTGATATCATGTACGCTACCTGTCTTTGTGTAAGATTTCAAGCAGATCCAAGAGAACCTCACTTAACAGCTGTGAAAAGAATTTTCAAGTACCTTAAGAGTACTGCTGATCTGGGATTGTGGTATCCTAGAGAATCAGACTTTAAGCTAATAGGTTACTCAGATGCAGATTTTGCAGGATGCAAAATTGACAGGAAAAGCACAAGTGGAAGTTGCCAATTTCTTGGAGGCAGATTAGTTTCTTGGTTTAGCAAGAAACAAAAGTCAATTTCCACATCAACTGCAGAAGCAGAGTACTTTGCTGCAGGAAGCTATTGTGCACAGATTCTTTGGATGAAGAATCAGTTACTAGATTATGGGTTAACATACTTTAAAATCCCTATTTACTGTGACAATCAAAGTGCTATTGCTATGACACGTAATCCAGTTCAACACTCAATGACAAAGCACATCAGCATTAGGTACCATTTCATTAGGGAACATGTGGATGAAGGTACAGTGGAATTGCACTTTGTTCCAACAGATCAACAACTAGCAGATATCTTCACAAAACCACTGTGTGAAGCTACTTTTACAAGATTGGTAAATGAACTTGGAATGGTTTCAGGTTCTTTCTCTAAATCTGCTTAGTTTAGGTTATGATACATAAGACTTTATGATCAGTATTTACAGATATTACTATCTTTGTGTATTATGTGCTTAAATTGAAAATTTCTTAAGTGCTTATTGTTGTCTGATATGAATTTCTAAACTCTGATAGTGATATGAATGTTTCTGTGACTATTCAATCCAATGAGGATAACTGTGCTAGATGCTGACCTAGTAGTATTTAACATACTAAAGTCCCATGTTTGAAGTAATTATTTATGTGGAAATCTTCTAAACACAATCAAATTCTAATATTGAGCTTAGTTAAGTTTACTTTGTGTATCTTATTACTAAGTCAAAAACTAGAATAGTGCTTCTTATCTGTTAAGTTCTGATGTTAGTAAATCTGATGGATGTACTAAGTGCTGATAAACCTCACTTATCAAACGAAAAAGGAAAAGAAAAAGAAATAAAAATCAGGTACTCCTCTGAGATCTAGAGTAAAAATGTGGAAGGAATGACCCAAGTGCATTGCTGGTATTAAGTAATATGCATTAGAAAAGCAAAATAAAAATTTTCTTGGTGACTTTTCACACTCTGTGATTACTGGAGAAATACTCTGATAAAAGCATAAATTCTGATAAGCAGTCGTAACTCACTTACACTGAGAAGCCACTGTAAAATGGAATTTTAAAAGATGCATAAAATGAGCACAAAACAGTTGAGGTGGACTCATGCATGAACTCATTCTAAAGTAGACTTAGAATATTAACAGATTTTGAGCAAAGTTCTTAGTTATGCTTTATTTCTAAGATATAATGAAGTGAATCAGACTTTAATCTTTATCTGATATTTAGCTTACTGCACACACATACACTCTATATGAATGATGAAAATTACTGTGGTGATAAATGTTGTTTTAGATGAACATGTTAAGTGTCAGTTGCATAAATTCTGAGGACAAGTAATGATGGAAATTCTGATGATTAAGTTCTAAAGAAACGAAATCAGTATTTTGTGTGAAGAATTACAGGAATAGACATTCACTTTTCGAGTTAAGGAGCCATGTTCTGATGACTGCTAAGTTCTGATATAAGTCTAAGTTCTGATATTAAATCCTGATTCTTTACTTGACTTATTTGTGGTTAAAATCTAAAACAGTCATATTTAACATTCAGAATATGTTTGGGTGAGTTATATACAATCAACATAATTTGGGTTAGTAGTACTCGTACATGCACATTAATTCCTACTTGTTTCGTGTGCTCATTAACTCCTGTTTCAAGCTTCCAATGGCTGATATTATTACTCATCAGTCCAGGGAATCGAGGGGTCATTATTTTTACTTGTAATTGTTGCCCAGTTTTCGCGTCCCTTGGTATTCCATTGGCTATTTAAACCAATGATTCATTCCAGCCAATACATCCTTCACTTTCTCACAAACTCATTCTCTTTTTATTCATATCAACAAAAATGGCTGAGTTTGGTTGGTTTTACAACTATGGCACCGAAACTGTGCATATTTTTCAAAATGGAATTCCGACTGCATATCCTATCAAGAACATTCCTCATAATCTCTGGATTCAATTTCCAGAGATCATTAAAAATGACTTGTTAACTGTCCAAAGAGATCTACATCTCCGTTATCTCTGTCAGCAAGAACGAATCATCCGTCTTACAGTGCTCTTCGTCAGCAGCAGAAGGAGTTAGTCGTTAGGCTTCTTAGCTTAGGACTAAAGCTGTTGATGTGAGGCATTTTAGACTCGGGAAATCTTGTAATTTTATGCATATAATTTAAGTTTTATGAAATGTATTAATTTGATATATTAATGAAATTTTCTTTTATTGCAAGATTTTGTCTCTGAGTCGTTTCATATTCTGATGAATTTTTAAATCCTGATATTACTCATATTCTGATGACCTTTTAAATTCTGATAATAATCAAGTTCTGATGCTGACGTGGCAGTATTTATTTACTTCATTTATTTTTGGTCATTACCTTACTGGTTATATTTTTACATGATATTGGTAAAGCAGTAATAATCATTTATTTAGTGGGAACAGTTTTTTTTAAAAATAAAACTGAATGTCCTTGATTAATGGGATTACTTGGTAAGTGGAACAATTTTTCTCCTTGAAAAACTGCATGTGATAAATAATCATTACTGAATACCCGTGCCCATTAATTATCTTTTACTGCTGCATGTCTGACAGGTGTCTCAACGGCTATTTTTTTACCGTGTATAAGTAAAAGAGAGAAAATATTGTAAAATCTTTTATTCACTTTCATATTTTATCTCTCTCTTTTTACTTTTATTCTCTCTCACATCTACTGACGATTTATCATACAAACATTTTATCAAACACCTTACAAGCAACCTAATTTCTCACTTATTTCTCATGGCACCCAAGGATTTGATTGTAGATGGAGCCAAGTTTGTACCTAACAACTATGCTGCAATCTTGAACAAGGCTGAAGCTCCATCTGATTTGCACTTTGTGCAAGATTTTCTAGCAAATAGTGAGATTGGGTATGCTTTGACTCAACCTCAAGCCATTTCAAGCCAACAAGTTCTGACGTTCTGGCGGACTGGGCATTTTGATAATGGTGGTGCTACTGGTACTCCAAGCATCATTTTTGAAGTGAATAATGTTGAGCATGTGGTTACTCCTGGAGCAGTTCATAAAGCTCTTCACTTACCAGAAGGCTATACTTTTTCAACAGTGGAGGAACCTGTTCTACAACAGCTCATGGCCAGTTTGGGTTACGAGGGCAGTTTGGGAAAGCTTGGACAATTGAAAAAAGCAAAAATCAGGAAGGAATGGAGCTTTTTCTTCGATTGTATCACTAAGGCATTCGCCAATAAGTGTTCCAACTTTGATGCCATTCCAATTATGAGTCAACACATCGGGTATGCTCTTATTCATCAAACTCACTTTGATTTTGCAAGTGATGTGCTAGGTTTCATAAGGGATAGGATGACAGAAGATAGGAATGTAGTGTACTTTGCTAGATTCTGTCAGCTTATATATAACTTCTGTTGTGCTGATGAACGTCAACCTACCACTGATTTAATTCCACCCTTTAAGCTTGCAAAACGGGCTTTTAATGATTTGTTAGATGCTGACATAAAGAAACAAGTGGTTAGACCCTTACAGATACCTCAGTCTGTCAAACAGATCTTGGTAAATGCTGATCCTCAAACCTACACATCTGTTTTCTCTGATATTCAACCCTCCAGCACATCTCAGCCACCACAACAACCACCAGAACATACAACACCTACACCTCAAACATCTCAACCTCAACCTACTCAACCCTCCATCAGAACATATTTCAAACCATCACAGACATCTCAACTTTCACCATCAGCACATCCTGTGAGACCTTCATCTTCCAAACCTAAGAGGGCAAAGACTGTACCTCAGACACAATAGAAGAGAAGGAGGATTTTTCTGAGAGATGAGTTAGACAGTGAGGAACAGGTTCCAGTGTCACAACCTGTTGTAAAAGAAGCTGAGAAGATTTCCTCTCAGAAGGATGTTAAAACTGGGAGTTCTAAGCTTCTCAAAAGACTTAGAAGGATGTATTCTGATGAAACTCCCAAAGTCTCTCCACCCTCAAAGAGACATCAAAATCAAAAAGCCAGGAGGCCTGTCAGTGTATCATCACATTTTGGAGAAACTCTGGAAGAAGTAGCTAAGGAAGGGGATCAGGAATCTCTGATCTCAACAGAACAAATTGTTGTTGATTTTCTTCCTTCAGCATAATCAGAATCTACTCAAGACAGACTGCCTACTCCTCCTGTGTTTCCTGTAAATGAACCAGTACATACTGAAGACCCAGGCACAAGTGCTGAGATTGATATTCACAACCTGATTGTGCCTGAGGTTTTGTACTTAGAAGCTCCACCAGCTCCAATCACTCTACCACCAACACCACTTCTTGATGCTGATTTAAATCCAGCATTTCCTACAACACCTTCTCTGCATCTAGATACTGAAGATCAAATTTTAGGTGAGCATCAGAATATGGCTGTTGATCAGAACTTAGTTGGAGATCAGCACTTAGAGGATGATGGTGAAGCCTCCATAGCCTCTCATACTATTCTTTTATCAGAGGATGCTGCTGATGCTGATTCTATAAGTTCTGATGCTGCTAATGATGAAGTTACTGGTGAAGCTGCTATTACAAATATAGATGCTGATGCAGCTGGTCCATCAGGACATGCACCTCAACAAACTGTTCATAAAGCTGAGATAGTCAAGAAGTTTGTTACAGGGGAAGCACCAGTACCTTGGAGTGAAACTCCTAGAGGACATGAGTGGACTAAGGAGTGGAACACAGTTACCTTTGTTCCTTCTGAAAAGATTCTTGTTGAGCATCTTGCAAAAGCTGATGAAATGCTGATAAAAGATGATTTCAAGACACAGCTGAGAGTTACTGCATTTAGTACAAGGCACCTTCAAGGTCAACACTCAATAACTCATGACAAGGTGAATAAAATTCAAGAAAAATTGATCTAGCAAGATATGAATCTGAAACTTGAAAAGAAAAGGTTTTTCCAACCTAACTTTGACAGAATTGACTACATTGAGAAAACCCAAGGGAAGCAACTGTCTCAGATTGATGAAATTTTGAAGAATCAAGCTTCTCATCAAAATCAACTCAATGAGGTCCAATCCTCAGTGGAATTGCTTGTCTCTATTCTATTACCTGTTGATGCCAAAAAGGTGGAGAAAGTAATTAAGTCCAAATGCAAACCTATCAAGACACTGAAGGGAAAGGATGATGGAAAAGATGACCCGGGAAACTCTGGAATGGGTGGAGGTCATGGTCAAGGTAAAGGTCTTTCATCAAGTAAAGCTGGAACTACAAGTCAAAGAACAAGTTCTGATACTAGGAGAAGAATAACTTCTGATACTGGTAAAAGGATAAGTTCTGATGAACATCTGGAACTTGATGAGGAGATTTCAAGACAGTTATTTCTGAAAGAAAATTCAGGAATGGACTTTGAGAGTCTAAAGGAAGAAGAAGCTAGACTTAAGTTAGAAAAAGTCAACTCCAAATCTGAAGCTTCTGTTGTTGAAAAGAAAATTCCTAAGGCTAAAGGCATTGTGATAAAAGAAAGGGTAAATCCTGAGGCAACCAAGGCCAAATCACAAATGTAGATAGATCCAAGGTCCAAGGGCAAGGAGAAAGTTGGTGAACCTGTAAAGGTTTATGTATCTCTTGAAGATGCTAATCCTACTCTGATTTCAAAGAAGATTTCTCAAACAACCTCTGACATGGCTCAAGTTGTTCAGAGTCAAGATATAGTAAGTTTTGATATGACAATGAAGCAAGCAACCTCTGACATAACTCAAGTTGGCTTGATATCAGAAGATAAGTTAAAGGAAACCTCTGACATTGCTCATGTTAAATCGTCAAGGTTACTCCTACCAGGATTCACTAAAGCCAAACAAACTCAATCTTTGAAGACTGCAACAAGTGGTTTTAAAGCAAGAGTGGTTACATGAAAGGAAACAAGAGATAAATCTGGATTAGGTAGTGCCGATGAAAGAAGAGTGCAGAACACAACCAATGATCCAACTTCCTTAAGTGAACCAGGTGTTGGAGCAACTCCTGAAAGATTGAATCAGCTTGAATCTGTACAGATGGTGTACCTTACCTTCTTGAAAGAACACATCTTGTAATATTTCATGACAGATGGAAGGGTTTACCACATAAGCGAGAATGCTATACCACTGAAGTATTTTGAGGAACTAGAACATGTTCTATTCTTACTTCAAGTGAAGAATAGATTAACAGAAAGTGCTGCAAATTATTTGAAGACTCAAATTCAGAGACAGAAGAAGCTTTATTTTGTAAAGTCTGACAGCACATACTGTCCCAAGTACAGAGATCACAAGGGTGATATTGTTGAGATGAAGCCTAACTCTGCTAAGATTATAACTACCTTTCTGGGTTATAAGGCTGTAGAATTCAATCTTGAGTCTGATAAAGCATATTTGATCAGACTGGATCAGGACATAAGGAAATCCAGAATAAATGATCTCAGGGCTGCTATCTTTCAAATTGGTGAAGATACAGTTGAGTTGAAGAATGCAAAAAGGAGGATGATTGATGAACTTAAATATGCTGAGAGATGTTTGTTAAAGAACTATCTCAGAACAACTCCTGATATCAAAGAGATCAGTAATTGAAGCCAAGTCAAGATCTACAACTGCTCAAATTTTGATGTGTATACAGACTGAAGCTGTTATCAGAAGTTAAAGTTGGTAAAGCTTTAAGGACTGTAAGTTGTAGTTATCTAGTCAAATTCTCATACATTTGTACTTAATGTTTTTGACATCATCAAATATTTGTTAAACTTGTATATTATGCTAATTTACAAGTTGGGGGAGATTTTTAGATATATTTGATAATGTCATGTCTAATATGATTTGTGTTTAGTTTTCAGATCTTACTTAAACAGGACAAATCAGTACTTAACTGGAAATCAACACTTATACTAAGACAGTACTTAAGATATCAGAACTTAAGTGGTCAGAACTTAAGTTATCAGGAGATATTTATCAGGAGATAATATCAGGACTTAAGGAGACTTTCAGATAAGGAAGGCGGCTGATTGAGAGGAAAGAAGATCAAGACAAACGCAAGAAGAGATATGCATGAAGAAGGAATTTTATGAAGAATAGAATACTTGGAAGAAAAGATATCTGATTGATATATTTTAGGAAGCAGAATTATATTCCATATCAATTAGCGATTATCTTGTAACTGTGTAATATATAAACACAGACATAGGGTTTACACTATATGTGTTATCATTATCGAGAATAATATTCATTGTAACCCTAGCAGCTCTCGTGATATTTGTTCATCACTGAGAGAGGATAGTTCCATATTGTAACAGAGTTTATTATATTGAATAAAGTTTGTTTTCTAGTTACTTGAGTTCTTTAATTCGATTTGATTATGATAAACATTGTATTCAACCCCCTTCTACAGTGTGTGTGACCTAACATACGGATGTGTTCATCCTCCGTGAGGGACCGATCATTATAAGCCTTTTCAATCTTTTCTTTATCAGCTTTTATCTCGCCCAAAATGTTTGGATTCACCTTCTTCTTCATCTTTCTTGAACTCTCAGCTTATTTAATTTCCTTTCCACGACCGATACATTCCGCGATACCGAGCTGATGCCAAATGGATTTAGATGTGCTAGAAGATGCTCTTTTTTACCCTTATCCATTTTATGCTTTTCAATTTCAAGTAAGGAGACATTTATAGGGCATGCTAACAACTACGTCACAATTGATCCTTACAGTACTTCATAGTAAATTTATCTTACACACTTACATACTATCTGAGTAGTCACATCATTCTGAAAGTTATTATAATATTTTCAAAATCTCAAAATAATAGAGTACAATATTAAAATACAATATTCGAATATATTGTATGAAAAACGATACAACGCCTTGCATTATCTATCATATTCTAAACCTCACTTCATATGTTTATTACTCATCATCGGACAAGTAGCAATCAGAAACATAGTCGGGACTCGTAGCGAAATAATAATACATTCTTGCGCTGTGATTGTCTCCATCTTCAGCAAACTCCCTACATCTTGTTTATAAATCTATCCGGTTTAAACGCATTCTTATTCGATTCTCTTCCTCTCTTGCACGGAATAAAGCTAGTTCCAGTTGTTGAGGAGTGTCTCGCTGCATGTGTATGGCGCGTTGTTTAGTTATTCACACTCCATGTTCTTCACATTGGGCTACACATCTTTGCAAACGCCCTACACGCCATTCCCACTCCCTATGCATCGTGATTACTGAACCTCTTGAGTAATGTAAATTCGGATCCATTGAATACCTGAAATCGTCATCACAAAACCATTTCCGACCAGTAGCTCGAATAATATCACCAGGAGTGTAACTCATTTCTCTTCAATTAGTATACAACATCAACTTCTGAACAACATCCTATTTAGATAATAAACAAAGATGAAAGGCCACATAAATAAAGTAGCCATGCTTATAACATTATGTTATTCCCTAACAATACAACAAGAATTACAGAAGGGGGATTGAATGTAATTCTGGCTACTTTTTCAAGATTTTAAAACAGTTCTAACTCGACAAGTATATATGTGTTTGATTTGCAGATTGCGGAATGAAGTAATTATATAAATCAACATAAAGTAATAAAAACACAAGCTTTTAAAACTTTCTGGTGGATTTGAAAGTATCAACTATATATATATCGAATGAGAACTCTGTGAAGCTTGAATAGCTCACAGCTGCTTACAAGTAGAACAAACAAACTACAGAGAAATTCTTGACAAGTACAGCTTTTTCTATCTCTTTTGAAATGTATTTGCTTAGTTTTATGTTCTACTAGCTACACTTGGTTTATATATCACCAAGTTTATATGACAATAAGACAAGATAATAAAACAAACATATCTAGTCTAACTCCATGCTACTTCACTACTCTATTCCAGCATCTTTGAATATCTTCACATTTGCATGGAAATGGTAATACTTCTTTGTTCTCAAATTCCTGCTTAACAGGCTACCACATTACTTTTGCAAACACCCAATACATGTGACTGTGTTGTCACTTTCAACAGATATTTGAATTTGATTATCCGTCGGGTACATGCTTGTCATCCGCTGGGTAGCTTTGTTGATCATCCGTCGGGTAGCTTTGTTGATCATCCGTCGGGTAGCTATTTGTCACTTGACTCCATTTCACTTATACAGAATTACAAGACATCTCATATTTACAATTAATCAACCTATTATGTATATCCATTAGTAGTCAACATGACTCATATGCTCCTACAGAATCTACACAAATTTTTTTGCAGAAATGTGCTACAATACTTATTTGTTACATAAGCTACTCACCCGGTGGATGTCAAATTGTCATCCGTCGGGACTATATTAAATCATCCGTCGGAACTATATTTGATCATCCGTCGAGTGCTACAAAATACACTAAGTTAAATCTACTAAGGTGTTTTGTTTAATTTATCATCAAGTTCACAATATATTCCTAACACATTCACGTGCTACTTACTTTTCATACGGCTTTATAATACAAAAAATTTATTTATCCCATATACATTTTTTGTAACTTTTGTTGTATTTGACAAGACTACTCACATTATACCTAATAGTGGCATGCCCTTTCAACTTTGTAGTTGCGGAGTGACATTCATACAAGTAACTTTATTTAATTTCATCTGCAAAAAGTGAAAACTTTTATCAAACAGTTACCTTTTGACACTTTATTTCATTTATATGATTTCACTTGTCATTTTCGATTTTCGTATCTCCTTGCACTTGAAGCTTTTCACTGTTGCACTTATCATTTTCGGTATCAAAAATATTTCAAATTATTGCATGTGCCTTACACTGTGTATTCACGGGATACTACCATTTTTGAGTAGTCAAAACTCATAAATTTTCAATTTATTTATTTTTAAAAAATTGAAGTAATCAAAGTACTACATAAGTACTACTACATGGAAATAAGTTTTTCCATAAAAAATTACAACTACTTTTGAAAATTAATTTTTAATCAACTTTGGGAATATTATTTGTTAGTCCTTAACAATACAACAAGAATTACGAAGGGGGGAGTTGAATGTAATTCTGGCTACTTTTTAAGATTAAAGAAAAATGGTTCTAACTTAATAATATATAAGTGTTTGATTTGCAAAGTGCGGAATAAATAGTTAGATAAATCAAAACACAAGTAATTAAAAACACAAGTCTTTAAAAACTTTCTGGTGGATTTGAATGTATCCACCAGATATATATATATATATATATATATATATATATATATATATATATATATATCAAGAGAACCCTATGAAGCTTGAATAGCTCACATCTGCTTACAAATATGAACAACTAAACTTACAGAGAAATGCTACAGGATATAGCTTACAATTATTTCTATGAGAATGTATTTGCTTAGTCTTCTAATTTATCTGTTTGCTACTCTTGGTTTATATACCACCAAGATTACATAGTAATAAGACAAGATAATAAAACAAAACCTATCAAGTCTAATACCATGCTACTTCACTACTCTATTCCAGCATATTTGAATATCTTCATAATAGCATGGAAATGGTAATGCTTCTTTGTTCTCAAAAAACTAGTTGAATAGGCTGCCATATTCCTTTTACAAACACTCGACGCATGTGACTGTGTTATCACTGTCAACAGATGTTTGAATTGATCATCCGTCGGGTACATAATTATCATCCATCGGGTTGCCTTGTTGATCATCCGTCGGGAGCTTAGTTGATCATCCGTCGGTGGCTTTGTTGATCATCCGCCGGGTAGCTATTTGACACTTGACTTCATTTCACTTATGCAGAATTACAAGACATCTTATATTTATAATTAATCAACCTATTCTGCATATCTAATTAAAGTCAACATGACTTATATGCTACTACAAAATCTATACAAAGGTGTTTACAGAAATGTGCTACATGACTTATTGTTACATAAGCTACTCACTCGATGAATGTCAAATCATCATCCGTCGGGACTATATTGAGTCATCGGTCAGGACTATATCTGATCATCCATCGAGTGCTACATTTTTCACTAAGTTGAATCTACTAAGGAGTTTTGTTAATGTAATCATCAAGTTCACAACATATTCCCAACAATCTCCCCCAATTTATGTCTACTAGAATTGTAGCCATAAATTAAGAGAAACTTGATGATAACAAAACACTCTAAAAATACAGATTTAAAAAGTAGTAGATAAAACTGAAAAGTGCTGCATAATTTACTGAAAAATTTACAAGACAACATGTACAAAGATGTGCTCACAGTCATTTTCAAGGTGCTCCTCTAGTCTGAGCAGATTGATCTATTTCCTTGATTGTCTGGATTTCTTCCCAAGCTTCCCGTTATTTTCTTTTATCTAATTTTGGAGCTATCTGTGGAATTCAAGTTCATCAGATTCTGAAAGATCTAGCATTCCTTGCATTTCCAGAAGAGTCACATTGCTAGAGATGCTCAACTGGTCCTCTAATCTGAAGAATCTTTTAACTCTCTTATCATCCATGAATTTCATCAGCCAGTAGGGCCTTAGATGCACTCTACTCCCTGTGTAAGGAATAGTTAAGGTCTTTGGGAGTGCATTTTTGGCTCTAATACTCCTCAGTTCTTCAATCTTCTTTAGAACTAGTCTTCTAGCTGTCACATTGAATCCAAAGTTCTCCTTGAAGGATGACTAAACTTCTATCAATATAGATTGGCTCTCTTGAAGAATCCTGTAAAGTGGTCATGATATCTCTTTTCCTCCATTGTACTTGAATACTAACCTTTCAAGTAGATTCCTGTAAGCATCAATCCCTCTAACTTCTTCCAATTCATCTAGATAAAGGTTTAGTTCATAAAATTCCTTGATGTCACATATGTAGATGATATCTCCCTTGTTGACCTTGGTTTGAGCTTTGGTTAGGGACTTGGATCTGAGAGTTGAGGGCTTCACTTTCTTGACTGCTCTAGTTTTTGTCTTCTTTGGCTTCACGAAATGAGGTAGATTGAGTTCAGGAATTGGTAGACTATCTCAGTCTATTGGCTCATCCTTTGGAATGATAGGTTCACCATGGAAATTCTTGGATGGATATATCTTGAATTCATCATGTGCCACAGAGGGCATGGATGTTTTAGTTGTTGCAGAAGTAGACTTTTTGGGAAACTAATCTTCCAATTCCTTTTCATCAAAGTTCACTTTTCTCTTTGCATGAAGTTTGTATCTAAACATTTTTGTCTGCTGTGATTCTTCTTGCATTTTCAGATCCTTAGATCCAGTGGTTTCAGATGATTGTTCATGAATTTGTTGTGTAGGTTTCACAGCTTGCAGCTTGGCCAAGATAACAGCTTGCTCCTTCTTTTGTTTGAGCTTTTTAGCATCTAGAGCAGCTTGCTTCTTTTCTTGCTTCAATCTTGCCTTTTTTTCCCTTTTTGCTTCAGCAAATTGAGGGTGTCCAGCCACCACACAAATTTCCTTACCATTTCTGAAAACCTTGACAATTCTCCTTTTCAATACTGAATTAGCTGGATCCTTGTAGAATGCAATAGATCTTGACAACAGTTTCTTTTCATCAGGCTTTGGTGTCTCATACACTGTGTCCAAAGGATTCTTTAGTGAAGATTTTGGATAGTTCACCTTTGGCTTCATGATTAGATCTGCCTTTGGAGATTTGATGCAGGATGTCTGGCCTCTTTCCAGATTGTTCATGCTCATATCATTCACAAAAATTTGCCTGATTTGAGAATGATGAATGGCTAATTTTTCTGGATCCTTTGCTAGACCAAACTTCTTTTGAATATCCTCATCAATTTTCTCCCAGTTTATTGGACTAAACTGCTTCTTCTCAGCTGCTCTCAAAATGGTTGTTGCTTCATTGAACAGATCAATGCTATTCTTAGCTGGTGGCTTTCTGAAAGCAATTGTAGGCACATTTACTTTGCTAACCTAAATATTGAGTTGTTTCTCCCCCTCACTTGAGCCTTTCTCCCCCTTTTTGTTATCATCAAGTTGTATGGAAGGGAGTTGAGCAACCACCAACTGTTGGAGTAGAGCAGTCTGAGTTTCTTGATTGGTAAGTATCTTGTCCATTGACTTTTCTACAGCGGATAATCTTGAGTCCATGGCCTCAACTTTCCTATTGAAATCAGCCTCCTTCCTTAGCTTTTGAACTATTTCAGTTATGGTGGTTGCAGGAAGTCTAGCATCCAACCTTGCTATGATATCTTGTTTTACTTCAAAAATTTCTTGCTTGATTTCATCCACACTCTGACTGTGTTGGAGAGCTTTAATTTTATACAGCTAGAGTGCTTCAAGGTGTGCTGCAAGTAGCTTCTTTGTGCTAACATTAGAAGATGCCTGAATGGCTGTTTGGGTGTCATGAATTAGCTTGAATAGTGTTGATTGGAGATGTGAGTAGGAACATTCTTTTGTTAGCATCTAGGTAGGAACATCTACATCCCCCCCTATGCTCATGATATCTTCCTCATCATCCCCACTAGCATCCCTAAAAGAATTTTTATCCAGTTCAAAATCACTGCCAATGGTAGAAGCCATAGCAGTGATTGCATCCTTTGCTCTCTATAAAGATTGTGTAGTATGCACCAAGTTTAGTATTCTTTCAGCCTCCTCATTGCCCTGTACAGCTAGAGTTTGGTAAGCTGTAACAGGGTGAGTAAATGTCTCAGCATCTAGGGAAATAAAATCTATAACAACTTGATATTCTTGCTGAAATAGTCTTTTCCTTTCTACATCATTGACATTCATTGACTCACTTGCAATGGTTTCCATCCTTATCACTCCTGTACCTGCATTTCTCTCATGATCTCTCTTTTCTTGCATCAAGGTCTCACCTTGGCTCCCCACCCTCACACCCTCACCTTCACCATCTAAGGTGGGACTACTCACAGTTACTTTTGCCAGTCCTGAAGAAATGGACCACATTAGATCACTCTTTTTCTCTCCTTTTTCCTGGGAGCAACCCGGACTCTCACTCATGTCACTACCTTCCCTCAATCCTAATAGTGATTACACAATTACTAAGTCATCTGCACTTGTGACTATAGTCGAGCTTTAGAGTTGTGAAGAGACACCCGACGGATGAGAAATATCCATCGGGATAGTAATTTGACTATCCGACGGATGACTGCTGTTAGGCACATCCGTCGGGATACAATCACTACTCGACGGATGAACAATATCCATCGAGTGAGTAGAAATGAATGAGTTTGGAGTGGAAACTATTGTGGACTCTGTGCAGATTGATGAAAATTTTGGCACAGATGTCTCAACAGTTTCAGAAAGAAATGGCAAGTGAGCCAACAAATCATCTAGAAGATGATGCTCACTTGCATGGATTTTTGGCTTCTCCAACAGAGTTAAAGATGGAGAATATGGTTGTGATGTTTGAATCATGTCAACATCCAAAGATTGTGTGAGAGAATTTGGTGTTTGAGGTGTTTCAATTTGTACAGATCTTGGCTGTGACTCCACATTTGTTGGAGCCATATCAATTTGACTTTGAGATGGTGCAGTGAATGGGTCTTTAGCTCCAGTTTGCACTGTATGTGTACCCTGTGCATCCCCAAGGGTTTTGGATTTCTTCTTTCTTATGTAGGTTTATGGTGAACTTGTGTCCCTACCCCTCTTGTCCTGTGCTCTTGGCTGAGAGCTTGTTTCAATGGTAACATCCTTTTGGGAGGATGAAACCAGTAATGACCTAATGTCCTGATTAAGCACTGCAGTTTGTTTAGAAACTACAGTGTGGCTAGGCTGGGAAACACTCACCTCTCCAACCTTATCCTTAGGGCTTCTTTGATATTCACCCTGTTCCTCACCAGTCTTTCCCACCTTCACACTCCCCTCTTTGTGTTTAGTGATTTTACAACTGGCATCTTTTGAGAGACACCAGAGGGGGCTTTCTTTGTCTTTGGTTTTGAAACTTTGAATTTGGTAGCTTGGGTAGGCATCTGTCTGGTCATTGACACAGA
Organism: Apium graveolens; assembly: GCF_009905375.1. Taxonomy (NCBI): domain Eukaryota; kingdom Viridiplantae; phylum Streptophyta; class Magnoliopsida; order Apiales; family Apiaceae; genus Apium; species Apium graveolens. The sequence continues at coordinate 113,439,473 of NC_133651.1, read as the reverse complement.
TGCCACTACTACACTAGAAGGCAAAGAAATGGTTGAGGTTGGAAGTGTAGAGACAATTGAGATTACCTCACTTACCTGAGGTGCCTCCATTACTGGAAAGTAGAAGAGTGGCACCTCTTTGTGGTGGCTTGCTCTATTTAAATCTGCAATAATTCTTCTTTCTTGAACCCAACAATCTAACTTGTTGGTTGGGTTCTCAAGCACAATGTCCTCAGAGAGGTGGTTAGCAAGCATCATGAAAAATCTAGCATAATAAATATTTTTACCCCTCTTATTAAGCTCCCCTAACTTAAACCCCAACTCAAATAAGACTAGATCACTAAAGTTGAAGAATTTATAAGTTACTAGCATGTAAAGCATGTTGAGCATGGAGATATTAACTGAATCAAAATTGCTAATTTTACCAGAAAATACTTTAGTAACTACATTCACAGATAACTCCATTCCTTCCTAAGACCCAACCTCCTAATTTCACTTAATTTAAAAGTAGAGAGTGCATAGCCCATAGAATTAAGCATATTAACAATGTCAATGTCTGTGTTTGGAGAAGTTACAATATTATCAGGGAACTTGAAGCATGCTTTAACAATATCACTATTAACACAGAATTCCTTACCTTTAATCGTGAAAGTGATGGTCTTGTCGGTTGAGTTGTACATTGCAGTTGTCCACATTTCTTCAACAACCTCACAGTAAATGGTGGGTGATTCCAGCATGGCATAGTTGAGTTTGCAGTTCTTCACAAAATCCATCATTTTGTGGTAGTTGCCAGATTGTTGAATCCCCTTGTTCACTAGAACCGTGAAATTGTTCTTCTCATAGATAAAACCAGTTTGAAACATGATTTTGACGACTGGTGCCATTGTTAGAGAGTAAGAACTTGCAGAGAGAGAGAGAGAGTAATTGCTTTTGAGAAAGAGAGAAGTTAGAGCAGATGAATTGAGAGTGATAAAAGAAAAGAAATGAAAATGAATTTTGCTTTTATACTCTCTCAAAAATAACTGTCAAAAATAATAAAGTAAAATAAAGTGACCAATAAAAATTGCCCAAAATAGCCGTTTAAAAATTAACTGTAAAAATTCCATCACTTATCCGTCGTGTTATGCTTACAAACTGTAAGTATACTCGGTGGATAATGTTCAGAAAATCAACGGCTAAGAATGAGACAATTCGACGGATGAGGATAAATCAGTTATCCGTCGAGATATAAAATATTCTAGAAAAATAATTGATTTTATTGACAAATTGTGTATCGACGGATGATTGAACTCGATGAATAATGATCATCCGTCGGGATGTAAATTTTGACTTAGCCAAAATTTCATCCAAGACTGAAAAATCAATTAAATTTCTGGCTACATTACAACTTACAAAATATCTGAAAATATTCAAGAGTAATTAAGCATTCCTAACTCACTTACCAACCTTGAAAATGTAGATTCATCCAGTGGCTTGGTAAATATATCTGCAAGCTATTTTTCACTTGGAACAAAATGTAGTTCCACAGTACCATTCATCACATGTTCCCTTATGAAGTAGTACTTGATGTCTATGTGCTTTGTTCTTGAATGATGTACTGGATTTTCAGTGATGGCAATTGAACTTGTGTTATCACAGAAAATAGGAATTCTTTCCACTTGCAGACCATAGTCTAGCAATTGGTTTTTCATCCATAAAATATGTGCACAACAACTGCCAGCAGCAATATATTCAGCTTCAGTTGTAGAAGTAGAAACTGAATTTTGCTTTTTACTGAACCAGGACACAAGCTTGTTTCCTAGAAATTGACAGGTTCATGTTGTACTTTTTCTATCAATTCTGCAACCTACATAATCTGCATCTAAATAACCATTTAGATCAAAACCAGAATCTCTAGGGTACCAAATGCCAAGTTTTGGTGTTCCCTTGAGATATCTGAAAATTCTCTTAATAGCTACTAAGTGAGATTCTCTAGGATCAGCCTGAAATCTAGCACAAAGACAGGTAGCAAATATTATATCTGGCCTACTAGCTGTTAAGTACTGAAGTGAGCCAACCATGCCCCTATAACTTGAAATATCCATAGACTTTTCAGTAGTGTTTAACTCAAGTTTAGTTGTAGTGGACATGGGAGTTTTTGCAGATGTGCAATCCATTAGATCAAACTTCTTTAAAAGATCATGAATGTATTTAGTTTGACTAATGAATATTCTATCACTAACTTGCTTAACTTGTAAACCAAGAAAGTAAGTCAGTTCTCCCATCATGCTCATTTCATACTTACTTTGCATCAATTTGGCAAACTTTTTGCAAAAATTTTCATTTGTAGAGCCAAAAATAATGTCATCTACATAAATTTGAACAAGTATGCTAGAGCCATTAACATTTCTAAAGAATAAAGTTTTGTCTACAGTACCTCTAGTGAAGTGATTCTCTAAAAGAAACTTTGACAAAGTGTCATACCAGGCTCTAGGTGCTTGCTTCAATCCATAAAGTGCTTTCAAAAGATAGTATACATGATCAGGTAGATTTGGATCTTCAAAACCAGGAGGCTAACTGACATAGACTTCCTCCTCCAAATCTCCATTTAGAAAGGCACTCTTGACATCCATTTGATAGACCTTGAAATTGGCATGGGCTGCATAGGCTAAGAAGATTCTGATGGCTTCAAGTCTTGCAACAGGAGCAAAGGTTTGATCAAAATCTATTCCTTCTTGTTGACAATAGCCCTTAGCAACCAATCTAGCTTTGTTCTAGACTACTATACCATTTTCATCCATCTTGTTTCTGAATACCCATTTGGTGTCTATAGGATTCTTCCCTTTAGGCTTGGGTACCAGCTTCCAAACATTATTCCTTTCAAATTGGTTTAGCTCCTCCTGCATAGCTAAAATCCAATCAGGATCTAACAAAGCTTCTTCTACCTTCTTTGGTTCTTCCTTAGAGAGGAAGCTGCTATACAGACATTCTTCTTGAGTTGCTCTCCTTGTTTGAACTCTAGAAGATACATCACTAATGATGAGCTCAAAGGGGTGATCCTTTGTCCATTTCCTTTGTTGAGGTTGATTAGCTCTAGATGAAGAGGCCTCATTGTTGCCTTGATGTGTGTTTGAGTTTTAATTATTGGAAACTCCCCCTGAGTTTGTGAATCTATGATTTGAGAGAGGAGAATTTTTTGCAAGTGATCTATTTTGACTTTCAGCTTCTTTTGATGACCCGACGGATAGTGAATTTTGAGTTCTGACGGATGAAGCTGATTGTCTCTCGATGGATGATGCAGATTGTCTACCGACGGATGAGGCATTTTGTAACTCGATGGATGGTGAGTTATTAGCTTCATTGGTTGTAGATTTTTGTACACTATCCTTATTAGTAGTTTCTTGATTACTTTCATCATCACTGTCATCACTAACCATCTCCACATTGTCAAAATTGAGGCTCTCATGGTAATCTCCATCTTGCAGTCCTTCAATCTTTTTATCATCAAACATAACATGTATTGAATTCATAACAATGTTGGTTCTCATATTGTAGACTCTGTATGCTTTACCAACAGCATATCCAACAAAAATTCTTTCATCTGCTTTAGCATCAAACTTCCCATTCTAATCAGTTTGATTTCTCAAGATATAACATTTGTAGCCAAAGACATGAAGAAAGTTTAGAGTTGGATTCTTGTTCTTGAACAATTGGTAGGGAGTCATGCATTTTGCCTGATTAACCAAAAAAATATTCTGAGTGTAGCATGTAGTATTTACAGCTTCAGCCCAGAAATATGTAGGTAACTTTAATTCTTCAAGCATTGTCCTTGTAGCTTCAATAAGTGATCTGTTCTTCCTTTCTACTAATCCATTTTATTATGGAGTTCTTTCTGCTGAAAACTCATGCATAATTCCATTCTCTTCACACAATACTCTCATAACAGAATTCTTGAACTCAGTTCCATTGTCACTCCTGATTCTTCTAACTTTAAAATCAGGATGATTGTTGACTTGCCTTATGTGATTGATGATGATTTCACTAGCCTCATCTTTAGACTTTAGGAAATATGTCCAAGAGAACTTTGAGAAATTATCTACAATTACTAGGCAAAATCTTTTCCTTGAGATAGAAAACACATTGACTGGTCCAAACAAATCCATGTGTAGCAGTTGCAAAGGTTCTTCAATTGTTGAATCAAGCTTCTTTCTGAATGATGCTTTGATTTGTTTTCCCTTTTGGCAAGCATCACACAGTCCATACTTAGAAAACTTCACTTCAGGAATACCTCTAACCAGTTCTTTCTTTACAAGCTCATTCATGGTCTTGAAGTTTAGATGGGATAGCTTCTTGTGCCACATCCAACTTTTATCACGACTTGCTTTACTGAGAAGACAAGTAACAGATTCTGCATTTGATGAGTTGAAGTCAGCTAGGTACACATTTCCTTTTCTCACTCCAGTGAGAACCACTTTGTTGCTCCTCTTGTTTGTCACAACACAGGCTTCTCTAGTGAAGGTTACTGATTTGCCTTTATCACAAAGTTGGTTGATACTCAACAAATTATGCTTGAGACCATCCACTAAGGCAACCTCCTCAATGATGACATTGTCTTTTGAAATCAAGCCATATCCCACAGTATAACCCTTGTTGTCATCTCCAAAAGTAATACTTGGGCCAACTCTTTCCTTGAACTCTGTGAGCAGGGTAGAATCTCCAGTCATGTGTCTTGAACAACCACTATCCAAGTACCACATATTTTTTCTATTTCCCTGCACACATTAAAATCAAATCAAGTTAATTTTGGTACCCAAGTTTCCTTGGGTCCTGCCTTGTTAGCTTTCTTCTTTTGTTTCTTAGGTTTGATCTCATTTGACTTAGATTCATCCTTAGTCATCTGATTTGGACCTTTGAAACCATTCATTAAAATAGAATTGTCATGCACATTTTGATTAACAGGAAATGGCATGCTATTTGCAAACATGTTATTCCAGTAGGGCATGCTAAATGACATTTGAGGCATATTAAATGCAGCATAATAAGGATTAGGTACAAATGGCATATTAGCAAATTGTGCATTCATATTCTGTGTAGACATAGCATTCAAAGGCATAGAAGGCATAACACTCATATTGGGAAATGAAGGTGGTACAGTCATGGAAGTAGGCATGGCAAGTTTGCAATTAACAGACAGATGATTAACGCTATCACACTTAACACAGATTTTTCTAGGAGCATACTTATCAGGTGTGTAGTTGTTATGTTTGTTAATCCCTACTTTCCCATTTCTATTGTTTTTTTCCTTTTAGCCTCTGTTTTAACCTCAATCTTTTCTAGTCTGTCATTCAATTGCTTGATAAACAGATGACCAACATTCACTTTCTTCTCCTTCTTCACTTAACTAGATTCTCCTAAAATAAAGTTTCTAGAAACTGATCCATATTTTTCATTTAACTTGGCAAGTTTGGCTTTACTCACAGGTTTGCTCACCGCCGACGGATGAGGATTTATGTCACTCGACGGATAACCTTTTTGATTATTCGACGGATGACCCTCATTATCCGTCGATTCTATATCTGTAAGCAATCCTTCAACCAAATTGGATTCTAGCTTCTCTTTACTCTTTTTCCAGGCTACATCACAGAAGGACTCAATACCTAGAACTTTGGTGATTGGAGCATGGACATCTCTAGATGATTTCCATGCCTTAATCACCTCCTGTTCACGATCAAGTTGCTTCTTCAAAATTTCTTCTTTCTTCAAGGACTCAGTTAATTCATCCTTAGCAATCTTACATTCTATTCTCAATTTTTCAAATTCAATAAACTGAGACTCTAGCACATTATTCCTCTCACTTAAAAACAAATTGTTTTCTTTGATTTTAGCATTTTCCTTAGTGAGGGACTTAAGTGTAACATGCAAGTGATATAATTCTGTAAACATGTCATTTATAGCATCACTACACTCAACTTTAGATAAATATGCAAGGTTAGTGGTGATTACCTGATTACTTGAAGAACTTGTCTCTGTTTCATCAGACTTGGCCATTAGGGCTAGATTGACATAGCTAACATCTTCATCCAGACCATCTGCTGCCCAGTCATTTTCTTGTGTAATAAAAGCCCTTTCCTTTTGTTTGAGCAACTCAAAATACTTCTGTTTATAATCCACAGGCTCAAACTTTTTCTTGATGGAATCTGACTTTCTACACTCACTGGCAAAGTGCCCTGCCAAGCCACATTTGAAACATTTGAATTTTGATTTATCCACCATGTTTCTATTTGGCTTAGCTGCTCCAAAGTTCTTCTTGAACTTGAGCTTGGAAAATCTTCTGGAAAGAAATGTAAGATGTTCATCAATATCATCCATATCATCTTGGCTCAAAGAATCTTCATTTCTGCTACTAGCCCATTGCCCTTGTTTTCACAGACCTTTGAAGTAGACTCAATAGCTTCTATCTTCATATCCTTCTCTTTCTCTACCTCAGCAACCAGTGCAATGGACCTCCTTTCTTTCTCCCTTTATCCATTCTTTCATCTTGCTCTATTTCAAGCTCATAAGTCTTTAGAATGCCATACAGTCTCTCTAGTATAAACTCCTTGTATTCTTGTGAATTTCTCAAGGAGACTGTCATTGGTTTTCATTCTTTTGGAAGGGATCTCAGAAATTTGAGGTTAGAGTCTTTGGTTTGGTAGACTGTTCCATGCAGCTTCAGAGCATTTAGTAGGTTTTGAAATCTACTAAAGATATCGGTGAGAGTTTCACTTTCTTCACAGTGGAAATGCTCATATTGCTGAATTAGTAACTGCATCTTATTTTCTCTAACTTGTTCAGTGTCATCACATATTATTTGAATGGTGTCCCAAACCTCCTTGGATGTCTTAAAATTGATGATGTTGTCAAACATGTCACCATCAACTCTATTGAATAAAATATTCATGGCCTTCTTGTCTTTCCTGACTTGTTCAATATCAGGATCTGACCATTCATGCCTTGGCTTGGGAACTGATGGCTCATTTCCAGTTGCAGCTCTCATTGGTACGTGAGGACCTCTCTCTATACAATCCACATAGGCCTCATCTTAAGAAAGTAAATGAAGATGCATCTTTACCTTCCAGTGATGGTAATTATCTTTGTCCAGAAAAGGAATCTTGACTCTAACATCCTTCTTGTTCATCTTGTTGTTTGTTGTGATCTTTAAACTCTTTGTGCTTCAAGAGCTTGCTCTGATACCAATCATTAGTCCTTAACAATACAACAAGAATTATAGAAGGGGGGGTTGAATGTAATTCTGGCTACTTTTTAAGATTAAAGAAAAATGGTTCTAACTTAATAATATATAAGTGTTTGATTTACAAAGTGCGGAATGAATAGTTAGATAAATCAAAACACAAGTAATTAAAAACACAAGTCTTTAAAAACTTTCTGGTGGATTTGAATGTATCCACTAGATATATATATATATATATATATATATATATCAAGAGAACCCTGTGAAGCTTGAATAGCTCACAGCTGCTTACAAATATGAACAACTAAAGTTACAGAGAAATGTTACAGGATACAGCTTACAATTATTTCTCTGAGAATGTATTTGCTTAGTCTTCTTATTGTTCTATTTGCTACTCTTGGTTTATATATCACCAAGATTACATAGTAATAAGACAAGATAATAAAACAAAACCTATCAAGTCTAATACCATGCTACTTCACTACTCTATTCCAGCATCTTTGAATATCTTCATAATAGCATGGAAATGGGAATGCTTCTTTGTTCTCAAAAACCCAGTTGAATAGGCTGCCACATTCCTTTTGCAAATACTCGACGCATGTGACTGTGTTGTCACTGTCAACAGATGTTTGAATTGATCATCCGTCGGGTACATGATTATCATTCGTCGGGTTACCTTGTTGATCATCCGTCGGGAGCTTAGTTGATCATCCGTCGGGTAGCTATTTGACACTTGACTTCATTTCACTTATGCAGAATTATAAGACATCTTATATTTACAATTAATCAACCTATTCTGCATATCTAATTAAAGTCAACATGACTTATATGCTACTACATAATCTATAAAGGTGTTTACAGAAATGTGCTACATGACTTATTGTTACATAAGCTACTCACTCGATGGATGTCAAATCATCATCCGTCGGGACTATATTGAGTCATCCATCGGGACTATATCTGATCATCCGTTGAGTGCTACATTTTTCATTAAGTTGAATCTACTAAGGTGTTTTGTTAATGTAATCATCAAGTTTATAACATATTCCCAATATTATCACAATTAGTATACATTACAAAGGAACATTGAATAAGTAAACATAGAATGAGAGAAATACATTGCAGCTAAAAAATTGATAATAAATGAAGCTCTCAAATTTTTTAGTCATCCGCAAGATTAACTACGTACTGATCAATCTCTGAATCCGCAATCTCGTTAGCAATCTCATCATCTACATCCTCTTCCTCTTGTATCTGAGGGGATGTATGCATATGACCTCTCGTACTCGGCCGAGTATCACGCGATGGGCATGCGTGGGGACCCTGAGTGCCATGACATATGGTTGTAGCCATACCAGCATCATCGTGGCCTTGAGAAAAATCCCCAAGTTTGATAATATATTTTACATATTTTTATCCCACTGCTGGTCCTCTTCACGTATCTTTTCAGCCCTATACTTTACGACTGCATCCTCGTACTCCTTTTTCCTCATCTGAATCTCGTCCTCCATGAAGTCGTAGTGTTGAGACATTTGCTTTAACTCATAGTCATGTTCCTTCTTTGAAATGTGACCAGAGTTGAAACTCTTATTAATATTTTCTTCATACTCGATCGTTAATTTCATAAACTTCAGGTGCATTTTCCCATAGCCAATGAACTATTCATTGTCACGGACGGCATACCCTTGGGCGGCCCGTATACCTCGCATTCTTCTAACAAATTATTTGAGCAGACATATTTTTGCTCGTTAAGCTTCAGTCGGTGCCTGAGATTCGGTCCATTTATACCAATTAACTTCCCCGTAATCACGAATATCAGAACTAGCGTGTCCCTTGCCCTTGTCCATGACCTGACTCTAGCAGTCTCAAAATTTAGAAAATGTAATACTAGAAAGGGGGAAATTTAGTTGATAACTTATAGTTTTGTAGCTATTTATAGGCATAATTTTACATTGTTAAAATGTTATATTAAGTTGTGCAGTTAGGAATGTGGAAATAGTTTATGTTATTGGGCCAATAAATTTTAAGATAAAAGTATTCATTTGTGTCATTGATTTGAGAACAAAAGTTGAGTTGTCAAATTATTTTAAAAAATTGCATATGACTACTCCTGTGATTTTATGAAATGTGCATTTCCTTTAACTACACACAATACCTTTTTTAACTTTTTATATTTGTGAGAAGATTCGGACTTTTAAAAGTTGACAAGTTGATTTTATTTTGTTACTTTTTGTAAAAGTTAAGAACATTGTATTCTCTTAAATAATGAATTCATTTAATTTCTTATTGATTTAGATTATCCTTAATGAAAATCTAGATTATTGTAGTTATTTCGTACAAGCCGTGTTGCTTTGCACAATTACAATATTATTTTGTATTAGTTCTTTCTTCATTTATCATGATTTTATACTACCATTTTCTAGTAGTCAAAACTCATAAATTTTCAAAAAAAATATTACATGGAAAGAAGTTTTTACAAAAAAATGCAACTACTTTTGAAAAACCAGTGAAATTGTGTCTTCATAGAAAAACGCTATCGACTCGCAAGGTACCCTTTTTGAAGCCACAAAAGTCATATATATATATACTATTTTTTCATTAAAACTAAAATTACGTACTAAAAATAGTTTGCATGACTCCCCAAAAAAAAAAATTACACCAAATTTTATTTTTTACAACTTAATATTAGAGCTCCAAAATAGGCCTCCATAAATTTTTTTATACTTGCAAAACATTACACACAAGTGTAAATCCGGGAGGAAAAGAGAAAAAAGAAAATAAATTTATTACCCCAGAACGCCACTTCTTCTGGGGCTCTGAGGGTGAACCCCGGAAGAAGTGACGTTCTGTGCCATTTTTGGAAAAGTTTCAATGGATGTGCCAAAAAAATGAAGTTTGAGTTCAAATATGCAAAAAAAGTCCGGGAGCCTGTTTTAAGTGAGAGAAAGTTGAGGGGATCAAAAAGCAACCCCCTAAATCCTCCATGTCATCACCCACTCAATTTTGCTGCTACTTTTCTTATTTATCTCTTCTTGCCGCCACATTTTTTTCCTCCGGTTCTATATGTCTGTGACTTGTGCGTGTGTGTATCTGTTGCTGTGTCTTTAAAGCAGTGTTTGTTTAGAATTGGTGTCATGTCCGCGATGTTATGTTTTTTCTATTTTCTTTTTTAATTTAGGATTTTACTTTGACAAATTAATAATTTAAAATCTAGTATTATGTAAATTAATTATATAAATAATATTTAACGACCTAAATGAACTGTCCTAAAAAAATTTAAAATATAAACTTACAATTAAATATTACTTTTGAAATATTGAAAACTAGGACCGTTCACGAACCGAGTTGAGCCAAGTTTTGATCGAACAGAGCCGAGTTTTTTTTTCTGACAAACCGAGTCGAGCCGAGCTTTCTTATCAAAAAAAATTGTGTTCGATCTCGACCTATTTAACTAACGAGCCGGACACGAGTTTGTTCATGAACATAAATGAGCCGAGCTGAGCCGAGTCAGAAAAGAATAAGGTCAACCGTTATTTGACTGTGAAAATAACTTATCAAATATAATTATTTTTTTAAAACTTTGGTTATATCACTAAAATATATTATCTTGACATTCATACGGTTAGATCGATAAAAAATATTTTTTTAAAAAATTGAAACACCAATTCATGACTAAAAATATTCAGGATATATTATAATTTTTTTGAGTTTTAACGAGCGAGCTTGAGCCGAGCTCGAGCCGAACAACCCAAAACTCGGCTCGAGCTCATTTTGCTTAACGAATATATTTGTCTGTTCGAGCTCGAGTTTCAGTTCATTAACAAGTCGATCCGAACGAGCTCTTAATGAGCCGAGCTCGAGTTTGTTCGCGAGCAGCTCTGCTCGTTAAAAGCCCTTTGGAAAACCAATATAAGGGACACCATTAAAGTGAAATATCTTTTTGGCTACCGACATTTTAGGGAATCATTATTTTAATTGTTAGATATAATTGAAGATATCAACAGAAACTATCAGAAGTTCATATCCGGACTTATATCAGCATTTACTGAAGAGTGACGTCATCAGTACTTATATAAGTACTTGATGATCAGCAGATGATGTCATCAGGATTTGTCACTTCAGTAGATATTCAATATGATAAAGGAAAGCAGGAATTCAAGGCGGTGAAGGACTTTATCTGAGCAGCAATCATACATAGATAGGTTTCCTTATTGTAATAGAATAGGATTACTTATTTGATTGTGTAGATGTGCTCTATATAAAGCACAAATTAGGTTCATGCTATAAATATTGCGAACATTGTTATATCATTCACATAACCTAGAAGCTCTCAAGGATAATTGTTCATCCTTTAGAGAGAGTACGTTTGTAATCAGTTTTTATCTGTTAATATAAAAACTATTGATCCTGTTAAAGTTTTGTCGAATTGATTGAATAAACTGTATTTACCCCCTATACAGTTGATTACGGGCCTAACAATTGGTATTAGAGCTTTCCGTTAACATACAAAGAGTTTAAGATCTGAAAAAATCAATCTACAATGTCAAACAAAGAAGAAGAACCACAAAATCCAAAACCACCACCCCCATCCACATCACAGATAAGCAGCAACATGAGTAGGTATGAAGCAATCAAGGTGCCAATCCTGAAGATACATGAATATCCAATATAGAAAGTCAGGATGGCCATGTGTTTGGAAGTCACAGATCCTGAATATCTAAGCATGATTTATGATGGTCCTCATAAACAAATGAAGGTAGCAATTTCTGTTGCAGGAGAACTAGAAAAGATGGCTGACAAAGACAGGAATGACTACAATCCTGAAGATCTTTCATCTATTATGATAGATGCTAAGGCCAGATACATCTTGCACAACAGTCTTGATAGTGTTATGTCAAATAGGGTTATTGGATGTAAGACAAAAAAATAGATATTGGATGCTTTAGAGGTAAAGTGTCAAGGTACAACTGCTATCAATAAGAACAGGAGGACGGTACTTACTCAAGAATATGAGCACTTTGACTCAAGAGACAATGAGTCCTTAACTGAGATCTATGAAAGATTTCAGAAGCTTCTGAATGACTTATCTCTTATCAACAAGGATTATTATTTGGAGGACTCAAACTTGAAATTCTTACTTGCTCTCCCAGAAAAGTGGGACTTTAAGGTCACATCAATAAGGGATAACTATGAACATAATGACACACCTCTAGATGAGATCTATGGAATACTGAAAACTCATGAACTAAAGATGGAGTAAAGAAGCAAGAGGAAAACATCTAATTCTAGACCAGTAGCACTTAAAGTTGAAGAGAAGCCAAAGGAGAAAGCTAGGAGAAAAATCTACTCCAAAGGAAAAGCTATGATTACAAAATCAGATACTGAATCATCAAACTCCGATGATGACTCAAATACTGATAATGAATCTGATATTGATAGTGATCATGACAATAATGAATGATATGGATCAAATGGCTGAACTATTGGTTAAAGGCTTCAAGAAGATGGTCTACAAGAACTTCAAGAAAGGAAGAAGATTTTCTAGAAAAGGATCTAGTTCCTCAAACTCTGATAAGAGGAATAATAAAAGAAATACTGATTATAAGGAATCATGATCTGGAAAGCTTGACAAGTCAAAGGAGAGATATTACAACTGTGATGGAATTAGACACTTTGTAGCTGACTGCAGAAAACCCAGAGCTGAGAAGAAACAAGCCTTGATCTCAAAGAAGAAAAACTGGGATGATTCATCAGAATCAGATGATGAGGTCAATTATGCTCTCATGGAAAATGCTGATGCTGAGGCTGGTAATGCTGAATTAAAGGTACCTCGGACTGTTCTTGCTTCTGATACAGATGATATCTATAAATTAAGATTATTTCTTAAGACTCTGCATGTTAGTTATAGGGATCAAACATTAGAGAATAATAGAATCAAGAGTAAAAACTCTGAGTTAAAGAAAAGGAATGATCACCTAGAAATTGAGTTGCTTTGCATGCTATAAATTCAAAAAGAAAGAGAAAATGTTGTTTATATTAAAGAAAATTGTTAGAAAAACATGCTTATCTAGAATAGGAGTTAGCTAAAGAAAGAGAGGTTATTAAAATTTGGACTAACTCAGAAAAAACAACTCAGGAAATATTAGAGAATGGTTATTGGGGATCAGGATTAGGATATGCTGCGAGATCTAATTCTGACAAGAAAATTGAAAAAAAACCCTGAGAAAACTGAACCAGTAAATATTGATAGCAATGTCAAACTGAACAAGGTTCAAGTAAAGACCATTAAGTTTAATCCAAGTGCTAATACTGTCAAATCAATCTATGTGGAAGGTTCAACCTCAGCACCTAGATCAAACTTAATTACTGATAAGAGTAAACAGGTTCACACAAAATCAGTAAATATTAGTTCAATGGCTCAGAAACAGCTTAAGCAAAAGCTGAAGGATTTACACATGAAAGACAAGAAGAAAAGGCCTAGGAAAAAAAGGAATGGCAAGGTATGTGTTAATAAGAATGGTAATTATGTAACTCCTCCCAATGCACCTGAAAAGGCCTGCTTGAACTGTGGTAGTACTAATCATCTTGCTAATTCTTGCAAGAAGAATAAAGAGATAATTATTGTTCCCTCCAAATCAGAGTTTAGGAATAGAACAATTAGATATAAACCACAGAGTCCTTGTTTTTATCATGGTAGTGTTTGGTACTCTATTTATAAATGTAAAGAGTATCACAGTTTGTATTATGATTATTATACACTAAAACCCTCTTTAATTAAAGAAAAATTTGTCTCTGCATGTATAAATACTGATAGTAAGGATGTTAACATAAACTCTGATAAAAAGTCTTCTGCTACATATGTTAACAAAATTAAAAAGGCCAAAGGATCCAAGCAAGTATGGGTCCTTAAAAACACTGACAAATTTCAATTATTGATTGCAGGGTAACAGGAGGAATACTCTAGTCTTGGACAATGGATGCTCAGGATACATGACTGGTTATAAATTCCTGCTATCAGAATTCGAGGAGAAAGCTGGCCCAAGTGTTTCTTATAGAGATGACAACTTAGGAAAAATCTTGGGATATGGCAAAATCAAGTTGTAAATGTCATCATTGAAAATGTAGCTCTAGTTGCAAGACTCAAACATAATCTGTGAGTCAAATCTGTGACAAAGGTTACCATGTCAATCTCTATGAGGAGCATTATAAAATTGTCAGTAAGTCTGATGGCAACATTGCAATGACTGGTGTAAGACATGTTAGTTTATATAAAGCCAGGGTCTCCACAAATACTGATGAATCAGAAGTTTGTCTACTAAATAGAGCATCTGTGGAAGACAGCTGAAACTGTCATAAAAGAGTTTCTCATCTCAACTTCAACAATATCAATGAACTTGTGAGAAAAGATCTCGTGAGAGGATTTCCCAATGCAGTGTTTACTCCTGATGGCTTATGTGACTCATGCCAGAAAGCCAAGAAAAGGAAAACATCTTTCAAGAGTAAAACTGAATCCTCCATTCTTGAACCATATCATCTACTTCATATTGATCTCTTTGGTCCTGTAAATGTTATGTCAATTGCCAAGAAGATGTATGCACTTGTAATTATTGATGAATATACAAGATACACATGGGTGTATTTTCTGCACCAAGGATGAATCTCCATCCATTCTTCTTGATCATGTGAGAGAGCTATAAAAAGGATCAACATACAAAGTGAAGATCATCAGAAGTGATAATGGAACTGAATTCAAGAATAGCTCTATGGAAGAGTTCTGCAAACTCAAGGGGATAAAACAAGAGTTTTCTACTCCTGGAACTCCACAACAAAATGGAGTTGTTGAAAGGAAGAATAGAACTCTCATAGAAGCTGCATAAACCATGCTAGAAGAAGCAAGATTACCTACCTACTTCTGGGCTGAGGCTGTGCAAACTGCTTGCTTTGCACAAAATGTCATATTGATCAACAGGCATGGAAAAACACCATTTGAGATGGTGAAGGGAAAGAAGCCAAATTTGAAGTACTTTCACATTTTTGTTTGTAAGTGTTTTGTTCTTAAAACTCATCTGGAGCAGATGACCAAGTTTGATCTAAAAGTTGATAAAGGAATTTCTGTGGGATATCCATTGTCTACAAAAGCCTTTAAAGTTTATAATCTGAAAACAAGACTAGTCATGGAATCTGTACATGTATCTTTTGATGACAAGAAGATAACATGTCTAGAAGATGCAGATGACCATGAAAAAATGAGATTTGAAAATGAAGTACCTTATGCAGAACTTTTAAATCCTGATCCTGATATAGTAATTCTTGATATCACTCAAAGCTTTGATGATTCACATGGGGAGAGTCTTCTAACATCGAAGCATATGTTGAGGGGGAGCAACATGATTCAAATCCAGAGACTTATACAAGTGATTCAACTCAATAAAACATCAGTAAATATATCATCAGACTTAAATTCCTCGAACTCTGATAAGTCAAAAGATGATAACAATAGGAACACTGATTCAGGGGGAGCATTAGGAAATAATAGTGGTACTAGTAAAAGAAATAACAGAGAGTTCATGGATCAAATGGGAGGGTCTTCTTTGAGGAGTCAACTTTCATCTGCAAGAAAATGGTCTAAGTCACACACACCTGACTTAATCATTGGAAACCCTGACAGTGGTGTAAGAACTAGAAAAGCCACTCAAAATGAATGTCCCTACCATTCTTTTCTATCTCAAACTGAACCCAAGAAGGTGGAAAAAGCCCTTCAAGATGCTAACTGGGTTACAACAATGCAAAAGGAGCTTAATGAATTTCAAAGGAACAAAGTCTGGACTCTTGTGCCAAGACCAAAGAACAGATCTGTAGTTGGCACAAAGTGGGTGTTCAGAAACAAAACTGACACTGAGGGCATTATTACAAGGAATAAAGCAAGACTGGTTGCAAAGGGCTATTCAAAATAAAAAGGCATTGATTATGATGATATGTTTGCTCCAGTTGCAAGGCTTGGGGAAATTGGAATCTTTCTAGCCTATGTTGCTTACAAGAAGTTTAAGGTGTTCCAAATGGATGTAAAGTGTGCATTTCTAAATGAAGAACTCGATGAGGAAGTTTATGTTGAACAGCCTCCAAGGTTCATTGATCCAAAATATTTAGATCATGTCTACTTACTGGATAAAGCACTCTATGGACTGAAGCAAGCTCCAAGGGCCTGGTATGAACACTTGCTCTATTTTTTCTAGAAAGTGGTTTTACAAGAGGTATAATTGACAAAACCCTCTTCTATAAATACCATAGTAAGGACTTTTTATTAGTACAGATATATGTTGATGATATCATTTTTGGATCTACTATTGATAAACTCTGTGAGAGATTTGCAAAGCTAATGCAGTCCAGGTATCAAATGAGTATGATGGGAGAATTGAGTTACTTTCTGGGGTTACAAGTTAAATAGAATGATGAAGGGATCTTCATAAATTAATCCAAATACACCAGGAATTTTCTCAAAAGATTTGGAATGCAAGACTGCTCAACTGCATCAACTCCCATGGCCACTGCAACCAAGTTAGATTTAAATACCGGTTCTTCAGTAGATATAACTAACTACAGAGGTATGATTGGCTCAATCCTATATTTAACTGCTAGGAGACTTGATATTATGTATGGTACCTGTCTCTATGCAAGGTTCCAAACTAATCCAAGAGAACCTCATCTATTAGTCGTGATTTTTTTTAAGTATCTCAAAGGCACCATGAATCTGGAATTATGGTATCCTAGAGATTCAGATTTTAAGATAATTAGATATTCATATGCTAATTTTGCAGGATGCAAAATAAACAGGAAAATCACTTCTGAAAGCTGCCAATTTCTTGGTGACAAATTGGTTTTTTGGTATAGCAATAAACAAAAGTCAATTTTCACATCAACTGCAGAAGCAGAATATATTACTGCAGGAAGCTGTTGTGCTCAGATTCTATGGATGAAGAATCAATTACTGGATTATGAGTTAGATTATTCTTCTATTCCTATATATTGTGATAATTAAAGTGCTATTACAATGACAGGAAATCTAGTGCAGTATTCAGTGACTAAACACATCAGCATCATGTACCATTTCATAAGGGAACATGTGGAAGCATGTAGAGTGGAATTGGTCTTTGTTCTAACAGATTAGCAAGTAGCAGATATATTCACCAAGCCTTTCAGTGAAGCTACTTTCACAAGATTGGTGAATGAATTGGGAATGATATCAGGACATTTCTCAAACTCTGATAATTAAGACATAATTACTGATAATTGAAGCATGGTATCTTATTATGTGTCAGTACTTGTTAGATACTGATTATTGTGCTAAATGTTGATGCCATGATAACATGCAATTAACTTCTATGATACTTAGATGATAGTTGCATGTTGAACTACTGATTATGCATATATGCTCTGATATTAGTTAAATTTGCTTTGACTAATAGATCCTGACAGTAGTTGTTAAATTCTGATATTGGTCAAACCAGAGTTGACTGATAAATCCTAATAGTCATAATTAAAATACTGATAATGGTCAAACCATGATTGACTATTATATTTCATTGATCATTTTGAATTTATTCAAAATAAATGGTTACTCAGTATTTTTAATTAACAGTGAGTTAGTGGAATATCTTTAATTGCTTGAATGGGTTAGCTACTGCTGTAAGTATCTATAAACACTTGAGTACTTACATTGGGAATATGAATCTGAAGAGAGAGATTACCTTTTGTTTACCTAGATACGCGTAATCGTGTATACGTATTATGTTTTTTATTACATGGTTAATCAAATAGTCTTTTCAGTTTATATCTCCTCTGCTATAAATACAAACCCTCCACTTTCAAAATTCTCACTGCCTTTTTCATTCACAAACTTCAAATATACTCAAATTTCTTCAATCAGCATTCTCAGAATCTATGGCCACTGTCTATTCTTTTACCCATGGAGTATATCGACCAGTTGCTAATCCTGAATATGGAAGGCTGTACTTTGACCCCTTTCGTCTCAGGGTAATCTTTAATGGCCAAGATTATCCTCCATCTGGACTCCCGCAGTCGATTTTTGATCGACTTGTCTGGGATGACACTCTCTCACTTTATCTTTTCGGAATGGACATCCACTTCGAGGAGATGAGAAGAGCTGAGGAGGCTGAGCAATGTCGCCTTGAGGAAGAACAACATCGTCTCGAATGGTTGGCATTGCAAGAGAATATAATTTCTCTTGTAGGTTCCATGTCACATATCTTCCATTGTAGGGCGATGAAGAAGCTAGAAGATGAGAAGTAGAAGAAGTCCGAGTAGTTATATTGTTTTAGGGTTTTATGTTTAAAATTCTATTAATCTTGTACTCGTCTTCTTAAATATTAATGAAACTATCTTTTGCCTTCTTTGACTCTTTAAGAGAAAGAATGTTTACTGTCTTGTTTGTGCTTGAATATTTATGACTGTTAATCTTTAAATTAGTACTGCATGCTTAATTTCAAATATTTTTCAATAGTGCATGTGAAAAACTAATCTTTGTTTGAGTTCATATGTTCACTACAATACAGATTGAGCACATTACAGGAAGTAACTGATGTAACAGAAGAAATTTATGAAAGATTTAATTCTAAACTCATGAGAATTATAATTTTTGAATGTTATGTTCTATCCAAATTCTTTGAAACTTTCTTTTTCTCACCAATAAAGTTGTCCACTCTCAATCTTAATTTCTCAAATGTTGCCAAAAATTAAGTGACATAGTTCTTGAAATTATGCTCACCACTCAGAAACAACATTAAGTTGGTTTAAGACTACATGATTAGGTAGATCTTAATGATACTAACATAGACACAGGGGTTTCATCAGTTTTTACTGAAGACCCTGTGAATGCTTTCGATAAACACATTCAAGTGTTTTTTCCTTGCAAGAAGAACAAGGTTTGAGATCATGGTACGTGACAATAACCTGATCAAATCCTCTCAAATCCAAATGGAGGTTCCCATAATTGGTGAACAACAACTGTCCTAACCATAGTGTTAACTGTGAGTTCAATTGTGACTTCAGATTCACAAAGTATAAATACTGTTATTACTTTATCAGCATTTATTCTAAATACTGATTTGGTACTTTCAACATTTATTTTTCATGTCATAAATCATGTTGGTATGATTATTTCTAGACCTTATTTAAGGACTACCTCTAGTTGTATGACCACAGATCACCCTTCTTTAGCCACCTCTTATTTCTGTAGGATAATCTTTCTGAGCTTTTTTTGTGAATTGTGTGAAAGATTTAGAGAAAAATAGAATTAAAAAGAGGCAGGATCCTTCCTGGCAAAAGGAGAGGTAGATGAGAGATAGGATTTAGTAATCCTTGTGAGGAAACTCTGACTATTAAAAGTCATGAGATGTGTGGTGTGTGTGAGGAGTAGTAAGACTACTTTAAAAGAATAGAGTAAATTATATATTACTTGTTATATGTTTGCAGGTGCACAGAGTACTAAAGATCCAGATGTTGAACAACAGTCTGTTCAACTTTAAAAAAACTCTGATGTACCAAGTGTTGTTAATCTCCCTACAAGTCTAAGTACTGATACTTTCTTGCAGTCCATACAATATACTATTCCACCACATGAAATAATCCCTATTTTTGATGAAAAATAGTCCATTCACTTTACTATTTGACCACCTGAAGTAATCCCTATTGTTGCTGAAGATGAAGTAGCATAACAGTCCATTCATAATGTTTCATCCATTTCAGGGTCACCACAGCACTCTACAGGAACTGAGGTTCTGCAAGGAAATTTAGAAGCTCCAGTTCATTTATCTATAATTTTTGAAGATATGGAGTTAACTGCTGATGGTATAGAAGCTTCTGAAGCTGCAGGATCACATGCTACACCAATTTATGATTCTATCCTACATGCTGAAGCTTGTAATGAAGTTCAGCAGATAGTTCAAGATCCAGTTGCCAATGAAGAATCTAATGATAGTGAAGAGCTAATATTTCAAATGCTCTTATAGATCCTGAAGATGATCTTTTCTTCCCTGAAGATATGCCTATAAATGTAAGACACCAAAAAATGAAAGAGTTAGATGCTAAGAAGGAACATGATAATTTTGATAATATCTGGAATGCTAAATGGAAAGATGATACATATCCTATTTCTAGAACCGATGATATTTCACATCTGGGAATAGCTAAACAGAAAATTCAGAATCCTGATATGCTGAATCATCTGAAATCATCAACTTTGGTTGTCAGATCCTTACATACAACTCAAGAAGCAACTACTTTTAAAATCAATCAGATCAAAGAATCATTGATTGCTTCAGGGCTGACTACTCATCAGGAAATTCAGAAATAAATTGCACCAATAGTTGCCAGAAAAACTATAATTGAAGTCAGTCAAGCTAGATTGGAAGCTAAACAAGTTCAAATGTCTTATCAACTTACTGAGGTAAAGAATTCAATGGAGCTGATTCTTTCTCTACTTCTTGGTCATGATTCCAACAAGGGGGAGAAAATTAATAAATCTAAATGCAGATAGTTGAAATTGACAAATACTGATTTATTAAGTTATTAAGTTTTAGGGAACTTTGTGCCGAGTGACCTAAGGCTTTGATAGTCTGGGATCCCCTAACCTAACGCTCGCTACATGGGTATTATTGTATAAGTCTTTTGGGACCTCATTCATTGCACGGTCAAATAAGCATGTTGTTATGTGTTCAATAATAGCGTGAATCCTTGTATAACTCTAGTAGAAATAAGGTGTTGAGAGTCAATATGTGTTTAACGTCTATTCTGTTTATAAACTTGTGATTATTTTGATGAAAGATAAGTTATGGTTATTGATCTAGTTTCGAGAGTATATCTGTTAAGCATCCACACACGCACGTTTTGGTTTGTGAGTTGATTTGTGAGATTTATTCGAACTCTGTTATGAGTCATTGCATTCTTAGAGGCATTCGCTTGTTGGTTGGTTATGGTTATTCTGAGGGGATCGATTGCATTATCATTTAGTTGCATTCACATAGTTGAATTCAAGCATTAGGTTTATTTTGTAGTTTTAAGTCTGTTTATGCTTGAGGACAAGCATCGATTCACGTTTGGGGGTGTGATAAGTGGATTTTATATCTACTTGGAACGCTTCGTTACAAGTTTAAGTTGGTGTTTTGGACTCAAGTTGTTGGTATTTTTGATGTGTTTTTTTGTTATTACATTTCAGGCATCAGTTATATAAAGAAAGAAGCTTTTTAAAGAAATATGCTGAAAAGAGATCAGAATTGTGGGACTAGGCCATTCTCAAGTTGTAGAGAATCTCCTTAGCTTCGCGTGGGCAGTTGAATCGCCTAATTTTGACGAGCAGAACTCAAGATACGGCCAAAAGAAGAATTGTCAGAATTTTTCCAGAATGTCACTGCGGCCGCGCCAGAACCAGCGTGCCCGCACCGCTGAAAACACTATTCCAGCGCGGCCGCGGCCGAAAACAGCGCGCCGCGCCCTGTTTCTGCCCCAGAATCCTGATTTTAGTCGAAATAGAAGATTTTGAGAGTCCTGGTCATCTTGGAGCCTATATATACCAATAAAAAGACGTTTTTAACAACAAGGAGACCTGAGAGAGGAATAAGAAGACCTAGAGAGCACGAGACGACTATGAAGAAGAAGACTTTTGTTTTCTTTAATATAGTTAATACTTGGATGCTCGTTTTCGATTTGTCATTGAACCCTAGTACTCTTATATTATTTATTATCATGCTTTCATTGGAACCCATGATGACGATGAGTTCGATTATGAACTAATCGTTATTATGGAGTTCTAGTGGATTTATTTATGGATTTCTTCAGTTAAATTGTTTTGATACCTTAGTGTGTGGTGATTGTATGATAACCTAGTATTGGTTGTGCTTATTCGTCTTATGTGCGTAGCTAACATATAAGATAGTGTGTTAATCTCTATTGAAGCGATAGTGAATATAGAGGTTTAGAACTTGCCATGCTAGAATAGGTTCATGTGTTATTGTTATGCATGATTCGTAGGTAATTTTACCCATCTTACTTGCCCAATGTAATCACGATAGATAACTTGCGCATTAAACCATTATGTTTTCAATTCTTATAGACATATAAGGACTAAGCATAATTGGTGTCTATTCAACTTCTATCTCTTTTGTGGATGCTCGGTTTTAGGGTATTCGTACAACAAAAGTTGGCGTTTACTAGTTTCGTGTTATCTGATTAGTGTCATCACCATTACATGCTAAGGTTAAGAACAAAAAGGCTATTGAATGAAGTATTTAATGAAGTCAGGATCCCATATTAGTCATATATATTAATTCAACCATTTTTGTTCTCTTAGTTATAATTGTTAGTTTAATTCTTAGTTATAAACAATCTCAACTTGTTATTTGTCTTAGCATTGAACGATAGCCATACCATTGTTGCATAGGTGTATAATCTTAAGTTCACCTAAACCAGTCTGGAATGAATCTGATCTATATCTTATACTACTTGCGAACGCGTATACTTGCGTGAATTTTAGCGCGTGTTTTCTCCCTAACAAGTTTTTGGCGCCGCTACCGGGGAATCAGTGTTAATTTTTAGTTTATGTGCTTGTCATTAGTGGTCGTTAAAGTTTACTGACTCGGACACTTTTATTTTCACGGTTTGCTTGTTGTGTTTCAGGTACTAATTACAATGAGAGATCCAGCAGCACGAACGAAAGCCTTGATGGATTTTTCTCAACCCAAGATCAATGACATTCAATCTAGCATTGTCAGACCAACTATCACAGCTAATACCTTTGAGATCAAGCCTGACATAATTCAGATTGTACAGAAATCAGTCCAGCTCGGGGGTTCTCCAATAAAAGATCCAATACGTACATTAGGGATTTCATAGAGATCCGCGGCACCTTCAGGTTCAATGGTGTGTCTGAGGATGCGGTGAAACTGAGACTGTTCCCATTGCTTCTAAGGGACAATGCTAAGAGCTGGTTACACTCTCTAACAGCTGGTTTTATCACTACTTGAGAGGATCTTGCTCAGAAGTTTCTTACTAAATTCTTCCCTATGGTGAAGACCGAAGCACTCAGGAATGCTCTCACTCAATATGCGCAGCAATCGGGAAAATCTCTATATGAAGCTTGGGAGCGCTACAAGGAGATGCTTAGGAAGTGTCCTCATCATGGCATGCCTGATTGGATGATGATAAATTGTTTTTACAATATTTTGGGAGCACAATCTAGACCCATGCTTGATGCAGCATCAGGTGGAGCATTATGGGAAAAGAGCTATGAGGAAGCGTATGAGCTAATTGAACTGATGGCAACTAATGAATATCAGTATCCAACCTAGAGATTTCCACAGGTCAAGGTAGCAGGAGTTCTTGAAGTGGATACAGCTATGACTAACACTGCTCAACTAAAGGCGTTGTCTATGAAGATCGATTCTCTGGCTAACTATGGTGTTAAGCAGATAACCAGTGTTTGTGAGCTGTGTGCAGGTCCGCATGTGACGGAGCAATGCGTTATATCTAGTGACTCAGCTCAGTTTGTGAGTAACGTTCAGAGATCGCAGCAGCCAGTTCCTGCCACTTATCATCCTGACAACTGGAATCATCCTAACTTCAGTTGGAGCAACAATCATAATGCGATGCAACAGCCATTCCAGCAGTTTAGAAACAATCAATTTAATTCTCCTGGTTTTCAGCAATAATTCGCTCCAAGACAACAACTCCAACTTCAACAACATACTCATGATGCAAGTCTATCTTCGAATGAAAAATCTGAATTGGAGGAGTTGCGGCTTATGTGCAAAAACCAGACTCTTATATGCCAAAGCCAAGTTGTTTCTATCAAGACTCTGAAGAACCAGATAGGGCAAATTGCTAATGCCTTATTGAATCGACCACCGGTAATATTTTCTAGTGATACGGAAGCCAATCCAGGTAAGAGGGAAGTTGAAGAACAGGTGAACGCCATCACCTAGAGGCCGGGAAAGGTCACAAGCCCACAAATTCAGCAAGACGAAGAGCCTGAGAAATCTCAAGTTTCATAAAATGCAGTTGTGGCTGAAGAAGATGTGCATAAGGAAGCAGAACTGGAACCAAGGAAGAAAAATATGAAACACACTCCTCCTGAGGGTAATACAGGGGATAAACAGATCTATCCTCCGCCTCCTTTTCCTAAGAGGCTGTAGAAGCAAAAGTTGGATAAGCAGTTTGCGAAGTTTCTGAAGGTGTTCAAGAAACTTCATATCAACATACCTTTTGCCGAAGCTCTTAAACAGATGCCTAGCTATGCGAAGTTTATGGAAGGTATTCTCTCTCGGAAAGTGAAGCTCAATGACTTAGAGAGCGTTGCTCTTACTGAGGAATGCAGTGTTGTGCTGCAACAAGAATTGCCTACGAAGCTTAAAGATCCTGGAAGTTTCACTATTCCTTGCACTATTGGCAATTTGTCGTTCGACAAGTGTTTATGTGATTTGGGAGCTAGCATCAATCTGATGCCTTTGTCTATCTTCAAGAAGTTGGGTTTACCTGATCCAAAGCCTACATACATGTCATTACAACTAGCTGACCGTTCCATCACTTATCCGCGATGAGTAGTGGAGGATATTTTGGTTAAGGTGGATAAGCTCATCTTCCCTGCTGACTTTATAATTCTTGATTTCAAGGAAGATAAGAAGATTCCCATCATCTTGGGAAGACCATTCTTGGCTACAGGCCGAACTATGATCGATGTGCAAGAAGGAGAGCTTATGATGAAGGTTCATGATCAGAAGGTCACTTTTAATGTGTACAAGGCAATAAAGTTACCCACAGCTAAAGAGGAATGCTTTAAAGTAGAGATGGTCGATTCTGTAGTAAATTCGGAACTTGAGCCATTGCCAAAGTCAGATATCTTGGAGAGATCCTTAATAGGGGAATCAATTATTGAAGATGAAGGAGGAGTAGAGCATCTGCAAGTTTTGAATGCACCTCCGTGGAATAGGAAGTTGGATATTCTACTCGATTCTCTTGGGTTAGCAGAGTTGAAAATTTCTCAAGAGCGTATTGAGTCGTCTATTGAAGAAGCTCCCACACTTGAGCTCAACCCACTGCCAGATCACTTGAGTTATGCATTCTTAGGTACACCCCCTGACAAAGGGTTGGAATATATCTATAAAAATCTCAGGGGTGACCGGCCAGTTCCTCCCGTGATTACAGATGGTCCCTCACATGCAACACAGCCAGTTGATATATTTGGTCTTGGTGATGCACAGTATAGAACATTGACTAGGCGTATGGAAGCCATGCATGACATCTACCGATATTTTGCTGAAGATTTGACACACGCTCTCGGTACTATTTTCTGAGACACTTGTGTCGAGGTTGATTGACCACCTGATCCTTCACCCGAGGAGGGTAATCTTCCCGATAACTAGGTATTCCTGAAATCCTTATTATTACCTTCAATGAGGACATAGAAAATTTTAAGTTTAGAGGTGATAATGTAAGATTAGTTTGTGTGTGTCCATATAGATTCATATTGCATGTTTAGTGGTATTTCATTCGTATTTTTGTATGATTGTTCGTATACGACATATTTATTTATGTTATTATGTGAGTCCATGTAGTTACATTTGCATGCATATAACATGATTCCTTAGGTTGAGCTATTTCTGATTGATTGGTTGATGTTGATATGAGTGTAGTGATGACGAATAGAGGGATGTTTAAGCCCTAATGAATTGATTTGCATGCCAGAAACAAATATTTTCACAAAATCTTATAGGGTTACTTTTGATCTAGATCATGATCATACTTGTTTGTTGTTGAGATTTAATCACTTGGTTATATTTAGAATTTGTGATATTCTCGTAATGACGTAAAAACACTGATTTTTTGATTAGGAGAAAAATCTGGATTTCATTGCTAGTTGTGAATAAGGCTAGACGTCAAATGGCTAGTAGCCGGCTCATATTTTAATGAGTAGTCTAGGGTTGAACGAGATGGAGCGAAACGCACTCATTCAGAAGTTGTTGAAAAAAAAGAGAAAAGAAAAAAAAGAAAAAAAAAAGAAAAGAGAAAAAAGTATGTGTTATGCATAATTGATTAAGAGTGAGCTCTTTAATACTCGAGTTATTAAGTTTTAGGGACTTTGTGCCTAGTGACCTAAGGCTTTGATAGTCTGGAATCCGCTAACCTAACGCTCACTACATGGGTATTATTGTATAAGTCTTTTGGGACCTGATTCATTGCACGGTCAAATAAGCATGTTGTTATGTGTTCAATAATAGCATGAATCCTTGTATAACTCTAGTAGAAATATGGTGTTGAGAGTCATTATGCGTTTAACGTCTATTCTATTTATAAACTTGTGATTGTTTTGATGAAAGATAAGTTATGGTTATTGATCTAATTTCGAGAGTATATCTATTAAGCATCCACACACGCACGTTCTGGTCTGTGAGTTGATTTGTGAGATTTATTCAAACTCTGTTCTGAGTCATTGCATTCTTAGAGGCATTCGATTGTTGGTTGGTTATGGTAATTTTGAGGGGATCGATTGCATTATCATTTAGTTGCATTCATATAGTTGAATTCATGCATTAGGTTTGTTTTGTAGTTTTGAGTCTGTTTATGCTTGAGGACAAGTATTGATTCAAGTTTGGGGGTGTGATAAGTGGATTTTATATCTACTTGGAACGCTTCATTACAAGCTTAAGTTGGTGTTTTGGACTCAAGTTGTTGGTATTTTTGATGTGTTTTTGTGTTATTGCATTTTAGGTATCACTTAAATAAATATTTTTAAAGCAATATGCTGAAAAGAGATCAGAATTGTAATACTAGGTCATTCTCAAGTTGTATAGAATCTCGTTAGCTTCGCGTGGGCAGTTGAATCGCCTAATTCTGACGAGCAGAACTCAAGATACGGCCAAAAGAAGAATTGTCAGAATTTTTCCAGAATGTCAGCGCGGCCGCGCCAGAACCAGCGTGCCCGTGCCACCGAAAACACTATTCCAGCACGGCCGCGGGGGTAGAGAAAATGCCTCGAGCCAATGTTCGAGTACCAGGCGCTACGGCGCTGAAGTAACCCATACGAAAGGAAAAAGGCTTTTTTTTAATTATCCAAATCCTATGATTTTTTTATGAAAACTATCTATAAACAAAATTAGATAAAAGAACCAAAAACAGCGCGCCCGCGCCCTATTTTTGCCCCAGAATCCTGATTTTAGTCAAAATTGAAGATTATGAGAGTCCTGGTCATCTTGGAGCCTATATATACCAATAAAAAGACATTTTTAACAACAAGGAGGCCTGTGAGAGCAATAAGAAGACCTAGAGAGCACGAGACGGCTACGAAGAAGAAGACTTTTGTTTTCTTTAATATAGTTGATACTTGGATGCTCGTTTTTTATTTGTCATTGAACCCTAGTACTCTTATATTATTTATTATCATGCTTTCATTGGAACCCATAGTGACGATGAGTTCGATTATGAACTAATCGTTATCATGGGGTTCTAGTGGATTTATTTATGGATTTCTTTAGTTAAATTATTTCGATACCTTAGTGTGTGGTGATTGTATGATAACCTAGTATTGGTTGTGCTTATTCGTCTTATGTGCGTAGCTAACATATAAGATAGTGTGTTAATCTCTATTGAAGCGATAGTGAATATAGAGGTTTAGAACTTGCCATGCTAGAATAGGTTCATGTGTTATTGTTATGCATGATTCGTAGGTAATTTTACCCATCTTACTTGCCCAATGTAATCACGATAGATAACTTGCGCATTAAACCGTTATGTTTTCAATTCTTATAGACATATAAGGACTAAGCATAATTGGTGTCTATTCAACTTCTATCTCTTTTATGGATGCTCGGTTTTAGGGTATTCGTACAACGAAAGTTGGCGTTTACTAGTTTTGTGTTATCTGATTAGTGTCATCACCATTACATGCTAAGGTTAAGAATAAAAAGGCTATTGAATGAAGTATTTAATGAAGTCAGGATCCCATGTTTGTCATATATATTAATTCAACCATTTTTGTTCTCTTAGTTATAATTGTTAGTTTAATTCTTAGTTATAAACAATCTCAACTTGTTATTTGTCTTAGCATTGAATGATAGCCATAGCATTGTTGCATAGGTGTATAATCTTAAGTTAACCTAAACTAGTCTCTGTGGGAACGAATATGATCTATATCTTATACTACTTGCGAACGCGTATACTTGCGTGAATTTTATCGCGTGTTTTCGCCCTAACATTCATCAAAAGTAATCACTAGACCTCAATCTAGACAAGGTGGAGAGAGTAAGAGAAATGAAAGAATAGTTAAAGAATTGACTGTGACAACAACAATGCAACAATCTTTACAAGTCACAACTGCTGATGAAGACCAAGGTATTCTGGAGATAGAAGTTGGTGCTGAAGCAAGTCAATATCTTCAAACTCTAAAAGAAAAAGGAAGAAAGGCAACTTTATTTTAAAAAGATCCAAAGATTCAAGAATTTGACTCTGAGGTGAGTAAAAAATCTTTGAAAGAGAAATTCCTGGAGTTGATCTAGAACAACTAAAGCAAATAGAGGAAGACTTCAAGAATTCAATGAAAATAACAAATATTGTTATTGCTGTTATCTCTCAAGAAATTTGTGAAGATGATCCTTCTAATAGACCAATCAATGGTGTAGTTATAAAGGAGGTAAGTCAGGTAGAGGATGAAAGATCTTTCAGATCTCAAGCTATTTTAATTATTGACAAGAAGCAAAAAGGGAAAAAGAAGATAGGAGAGAAGTCAAAGTTTTCAAAGCCTAAATCCAAAGTTGTTGTAAAGAAGAAATCAGTATCTAAAGCAACTAAATCACAAATACTGATAGATCCAATCTATACAATTGCTCAATCTTTTAATACTGATGAAATTACTAAAAAGAAGAAATCAATCAAGCTCACCAAAGAAGGAAGATTTACGGAGCTGACTAGGCTAATAAATTAAAATTAACCTCTGACATTGCTCAATTTAAAGATGAATCTGTTGTAATATCCGGGATATATCGTGTAATTATTTTTGCTATTAAATAATTATTATGTGTGTTCAGTATCTATTCTGTGAATTAACTGTTAAGTGTTATTTGTATTTGAATATTCAAAAAAAGTATTAATTGAGTATATCAATTTTTATATATCCAAAAATAAAATATAGATAATTGTCATATCTTCCTAATTATAATTATGTTGATTTATGAATTTATATGAATCATATGAAATTTATAAAATCTTTTCCGAGTATTTAAAATCTATTTTATAAAAACGGGAACCAACCGGCGTCAACCGTTGTTACATTTTTGGAACCCGAAACTCTTCCGATAACTCCTTCCTAACCTAATTGTAATATTCCGAGCATTTTCCATGTTTCGACTTTTTCGATCCGGCGTACGGTTTGTCCTGCGCGGGTCCCAGCGCAACATTTTTGATACAATATTTGTTTCGGTAAATCAATAAAACCCGTATTTTCGATAAACGGGAGCTTTTTATTAAACTATCACAATTATCACTTCGTAATACGTGTAACCAGGCGCTGAGACCAAGACCGCAGTACAAATTGTACTGATTTGGATAATTATCCCGAAAACCGATACCGTTTGGATCAGTTTTTACAAATAAACGTACCGTTTTATATCCGGAATGATCCAACGGAATACTAATTTCCCGTAAATATAAATAGCCTTTTACCGTATTTTATTTCGTATCAAAATCATTTGCAGACAGATAATTATATAATTTTACAGAGAAAAATCATATATTCATAAACCTTTCTGAGAATCAAACCACAAATTCAAGGTGTTAGTGAAATCCGTTTGGAAAGTTGGAGTAACCAATTTGAAGGTCTCAAGGAGTACTATCAGATTCCAGGACCTGTTTTACTGCAGAATCAAAGGTTGATTTTATATAAAATTAATTATTTTCGAATTATTTTTATAAAAAATATGAATTTTTGTTCGGATGATTTTTTGTATGATTTGATGATTGCATGTGGTAGAGCTTGTTTTCCTAATGATTTTGTTATATTATAAGTCTGATTTGGAGTTCAATAACATGCTCAAAAGTAGGTTTAATTTTTGAATTTCAAAATTAGGGTTTATAGCCCGTATGAATGTTTTCAATTGAAATTTGGGGGTTTTTGATTCAAGGGTTATTAGCTGTTAATTTATAGTGGGTTGTGTTCCTTATGAAATTTGCAATCGATTGGTATATAGCTCGTTAACAGAGGATTAATGGATCGAAGGGAGTTGTGTTTTGAAAGTTTTCGATGTTCACCGGAAACCGGCGATGTTCTTGGCCAATTTCCGGCCAGAACAGAGATGATTATGGAGTTTTAATTGCATGAATAAGTTGCTGGTAACCTATAGATTTAATCTGGACAGTTTGGTGGCCTGAGGTGGCCGGAATCGTGTTCTCCGGCCACACTCCGGCGAGTCGACGGCTGGGCTGGCAAAATTACAAACAGGCCCCTGTAGTTTTGTAGATGATGAAGTTTAGTCCCTGTAGTTTGTAAAGTTTTTAAAAATAGGATTCCTGTTTATAAAATGTTTAAAAATCACATTTCCTATTTATTTTTATTATAAAAATTCATTTTTAATTTCTGAAAATTCTAAAAATTAGTATTTTAATTCCGAAAATTATTTTTAATTCAAAAATAAATCTGAATTAATTAGTTAATTAATTTCAGTTGATTTTTAATTGATTAATTGGTCAATTAATTCAAAAATTAATTGATTAATTGATTTAATTAATTATTAATTGATTTTAATTAATTATTTAATTAGATTTAATTATTTAAAAATGATTTAAAAATTCTGAAAAATAGTTGCGAGTTTTAAAATATTATTCTAAATTATTTCCAAGGCTCGATAATTATTACAAAATTGTTTCGGAGCAAGAATTGGCCAACCGAACCCTGTTTATTAACCCGAAATTGATCCAACGACCCGTATTAATTCTGAAAAATACCTTAAAAATCATTTTAAATACCCGAAAGCATATTTATGACCCGAGACTTCTTTATAAATGATATGTCATTGATTATGTGATGTTTTATGTGTTATACGTGACTTGTTGATTGACTATCGGTCTATATATTCGGTGTTTACTTGGTCATTGCATAACTTTCAATCCGTTAATCGGATTTGGGTGAAACGAAGGGTAGATAGAAGTATGTGTTGAATAGAATCCTATGAGTTGATGATTGATAGATGCTTATAATATGTGAGCAGAAGAGGCAAGATGTAGGAAAGGGAAACAGGTAGTTGAGGAGTAAAACGATTGTGATTGGAAGCGAGTGCAGGATAGTAAGCTAATACCAGGCATGTGTTCTGAACTTTCTCGAGATATTGTAGTACTTGATAGTCTTGTTGACATTGCAAGTGCTTTGAAGCACGGAAACCTAAACCCTGATTTCAGTTATTGTTCTTGAGCCATGAACCATATTCTTTCTAAGCCATTGATTATTGTATACCCAAACACGAACCACAAATCTACGATACTACTCCATAAATATATACAAACTAAATACCAGACACTGAACTGAATTATTATATACTCAACCCATGGTATCTTATGCTTTGAAAGACCAAATTCTTGAAACCATGAAACATTGATTCCTTTGTTATCCAATTCTTTCATTACCCAACATCCAAGCCTTGAAAGTACCTTGTTGATCTACACAAGGGTTGAAACCCTTTCATTGTTAAACACTCACTGTTGTTAATGATTCTGATTATTGTTTATTATTGTTTAATTTTGTTATTATGTTAGAATTGGATTGCTTTTATAAAATTGTGGACCAGATTCGTGGTCAGACCATATAATGGTCAAGTTAGGCCAATGTGTGCCTTGGATCCAGTAGTTAGAGTAATGATGTGTGCTTTGCTCAGGGTTAGTGCGTGACTGATCAGCAGCCTAACCTTGGTTTTAAATAAAAATATAGTATCCAATTCTAAATCATAATCCATTATTCACTTGATATCATAACCATATTCACTTGATGATCATTATTCTCAATTTTGTCATTGTGACTTGCTGAGCTAGTTAGCTCATTTGTGCGATGTTGTTTATACTCTTTCCAGTTAAGAAGGAACCAGTTGGTAGCAAGGATCCCCAGTCCAGTGCGAGAGCTAGGGATTAAGGCTGTTGAAGCTGAGCTAGTAGACTTCTTTTGGAATAATGTAAATTTGTAAGAGTTTGTAATATGTTTAATACTCAGTTCGAGTTTGAATGGTTGGGATTTAATCGGTATGTAATATATTAGTGTGTTTGGCTTGTGTGCATACTTTAACCTGTTGTGATCCGTGGTAGTTGGTAAGTAGGGTCATCGCATATTATTATTATCTTTAGTATTGTTATAAGCAGGTTATAAATAAGGTATGTGTGTGGACCCCAAACTTCTGACCCGGGTTTGGAGGGCTCCACAGTTTTGGTATCAGAGCTACAGGTTATAAGTCACTGACACAAGCCTAGGTTGACGGGGTAGGGGGTTAGGATTAGAAGTAAGGCATAGGATGATAGAACGTCGAGAGGTTGAGTGTTATGGTATAATCGGTATTAGTATAGTTCGCGTCGTGGTTCGAGATTCTTATATTGCGATATAATTTCAGATAGCAGCGATGGCCGACTCTTTTATTCCTATATCAGCTGATCACTCAGAGCCTTCAGTTGGAGCACCAGCATCGGATCCACATCCTGTTATTCCACCAGCATTGGCTATTCTACCTCCACCGGTGTTGCAGCCCGTACCACTACAGGCTATTCCACCTCCAGGCATGAGGCCACCTGTTAGAGGACCCCCACCAGCTGATTCAAATTCCACTGGGTATTCAGTTGCGAGTGGCCCCTTCCAGACTATATTGCCCCCAGTTCCTTATTATCGGTATGAGGCCCTTCTATTGGAGCATGATTCCTTGTTGGCTCAGATCAGAGAGTTACAGCATATCATCAGGACTACAGATGTGGATCGTGGTGTGAGGGAGCTTCGAGAGGAGATTCATGTGACACGGAGGGTCCTTGAGGCTAGGCTACATGGAGCTACACTACCTGGCAGAGGCCCTGATGCACTGATGGGCTGGGCTACTGAGGTGATGGAGGACTTTGAAAGGCTGGCAGGACCAGAGTTTCCTTGGAGT
Source organism: Apium graveolens (assembly GCF_009905375.1). Classification (NCBI taxonomy): domain Eukaryota; kingdom Viridiplantae; phylum Streptophyta; class Magnoliopsida; order Apiales; family Apiaceae; genus Apium; species Apium graveolens. Next base: position 113,406,119 of record NC_133651.1, on the reverse strand, counting down.
TGAGACAGAAACTTAGAGATGGAGATGAGGAGCAGTGTTGTTGTGATTACATAGTATGTACAGTAGTGTGTAGTGTGTATCAGTAGACTTTTGAGTTGTATTTATAGACTAGCGATACTGACTAGTGAGTAGGTTGTTGTACCCTTTTGTTTTTACTTCCGAAGTGTTTTTACGTTTGTACTACCTAAAACTTTTGATCTATATATCAGTACCCTTTCTTTTCCAGCACTGTCATTTACTTTATCGCACCTGTTTTACTTTACCTTATTTATTGCACCAGTATACCCTGTGATACCATGTACCCTATTTTCCATAACTATTTATATTCTGTAAAGAAGCATGCAATTTACTTAGTTACAACTGTTTTAAAAAAAAAGATATTCCTGTTTTACAAAACTTTTCCTTTATGCAAAGATTTGATTCAAAAGCTAAATAAATTGATTGATTCTTTACAGAAAATGCCTCCCAGAAGAAATACCCGCACCCACACCCAGAATGAAGAAACCAACAATAACAACAATAACAACCAAGAAGGGACAAACCAGAATATGAACCCAGGACCCATAGACCCAGCAATAGCCCAGATTCTCCAAATCTTGGCCCAACAAACAGTTCACCTGGCACAACAACAACAAAGACAGACCTATCCCCAGGTAACTTTCAAAACTTTTCAGGCAGTAAACCCACCAGAATTCAAGGGTTCCTTAGAGCCAATTGAAGCAAATGTGTGGTTAAAGGAAATAGAGAAGGCATTTGCCTTGGTAAAAGTTAAAGAGGAGCAGAAGGTTGAGTTTGCAAGTTACTATTTGAAGAATGAGGCCACCTACTGGTGGGAGATGGTGAAGACATTGGAAGGTACAGATGTTATTACTTGGGAGAGGTTTAAGGAATTATTTCTAGAAAAGTATTTTCCTCAGTTTGTTCAAGATCAGATGGAGCTGAAGTTTTTAGAGTTAAAGCAAGGAACTATATCGGTGGCAGATTATGAGAGTAAATTTGAAGAATTGTCAAGGTATGTGCCGTCGTATGTTGATACTGATAGAAAGAAAGCTAAGAGATTCCAGCAAGGCTTGAAGCCATGGATCAGAGGGAAGGTAGCTATTTTTGAGTTGGAGACTTATGCAGGGGTTGTACAGAAGGCTATGATTGCGGAGACCGAAAGTGAGATGTCACAGAAGGAAGAAGAGAGCAAGAAACGGAAGGTTGAGGGAAGTGAGGATCAGTTACACCCAGGGAAGTTTCCAAACTTTAAGAAGGGCAAGTTCCAGCCAGGGAGAAATTTTAATTTCAGGAGACGGAGGCCAGGGCAACCGTCCAGCTAATGTGAATCAGCCGAATCAGTTGAGATTAACTTTTCCAGATTGTCAAGTTTGTGGAAAGAAGCATGGAGGAGTTTGTAACAAGTTGAATGTGGTATGTTTCAAATGTAACCAGAAAGGGCACTATTCGAGGGAGTGCCGAAATCAGCCAGCTAGAGAGCCAGCAAATAAGGATCAGCCTATCCGAAAACCAGCAGTAAAGGTTCCAGCCATTGGATTTACGTGCTTCAAATGTAGAAAGCCAGGACATATGGCCAGGGATTGCAAGATATCAGCCCCAGTCAGTAATGCATTGAGGATTATGGGATCTACCCCAGCAGTAAATGAGGCTTCAAGGGCTAGAGTTTTCGACATGTCAGTGAAGGATGCTATCCAGTATACAGATGTCATGGCAGGTACGCTCAATATGAATTATTTATGTGCCAAAGTGTTAATAGATTCGGGAGCAACTCGATCGTTTGTTTCACAAGATTTTGTTAGCAAGTTAAATTGTCCAATAGAGTATTTAAATGAAATAATGACTGTGGAATTAGCAAATCAAGAACGTGTAACTGTGAATCAAGTTTGTGGGAATTGCGAGGTTGAGATTTCTGGTAGTAAGTTTTGTGTAGATTTGATACCATTTAAGTTAGGAGAATTTGACATTATATTAGGGATGGATTGGTTATCTAGGCATAATGCCCAGATAGATTGTCGAAACAAGAAGGTAATGGTGAAGACGCCTGACGAAAAGATAGTAACGTTCAAGGGACAGAAGCAAGTAAAGAAGTACTTAATAATAATTCAAGCTAAGAAGTTATTACGGCAAGGATGCAAGCATTTTATAGCATACGTGATTGACAAGAGTCAGGAGCTAGCAAAACTTGAAGATATTCCAGTTGTGAATGAATTTCCAGACGTGTTTCCCGACGAATTGCCAGGACTTCCTCCAGATAGGGAAATTGAATTTGCGATCAACTTAACACCTGGAACAGAACCAGTATCCAAGGCCCCGTACAGAATGGCGCCTGTTGAGATGAAAGAGCTAGCGAAACAGTTGCAGGAGTTGTTAGAGAAAGGAGTAATCAGACCCAGTGTATCCCCGTGGGGAGCACCGGTATTATTTGTCAAGAAGAAAGATGGAAGCATGAGACTATGTATCGACTATAGGGAGCTCAACAAGCTTACAATCAAGAATAAGTATCCGTTACCTAGAATTGATGATTTGTTTGACCAATTGAAGGGAGCCAAGTATTTCTCCAAGATCGATTTAAGATCGGGATATCATCAACTGAAGATCAAGCCAGAAGATATACCAAAGACAGCTTTTCGAACAAGGTATGGACATTATGAATTTCTAGTAATGTCATTTGGATTGACCAACGCCCCGGCAGCATTTATGGACCTGATGAACAGAATTTCCAAGGAATATTTGGACAAGTTCGTTATTGTATTTATAGACGATATTTTGATCTATTCAAAGACAGAAGAGGATCATGCGGAACATTTAAGGACAGCTTTGGAGATTTTAAGGAAAAAGAAGTTGTATGCTAAATTCTCGAAGTGTGAATTTTGATTACAAGAGGTTCAGTTCTTAGGACACATAGTTACTAATGAAGGGATCAAAGTGGACCCGGCAAAGATCGAGGCAATTACGAATTGGGAAAGACCGAGAACACCCACCGAGGTAAGAAGTTTCCTAGGATTGGCGGGATATTATCGTCGATTTGTTCAAAATTTCTCAAGGATTGCCACACCATTAACAAAGCTTACACGAAAGAATGAGAAGTTTATATGGAACGACAAATGCGAGAAAAGTTTTCAGGAATTGAAGCGACGATTAATCACGGCACCTGTTTTGTCACTTCCAGACGATCAAGGGAATTTCGTAATTTATAGTGATGCTTCTCACAAAGGATTAGGATGTGTTCTTATGCAGCACGACAAGGTGATTGCGTATGCGTCAAGGCAATTGAAACCACACGAACAGAAGTACCCTACTCATGATTTGGAGTTAGCAGCCATAGTATTTGCTTTGAAGATTTGGAGACATTATCTGTATGGAGAGAAATGTGAGATTTATACGGATCACAAAAGTTTGAAGTATATATTTACCCAGAAGGAACTTAATATGAGGCAAAGGAGATGGTTAGAATTGATCAAGGATTATGATTGCTCGATTAATTATCATCCCGGTAAGGCGAATGTTGTAGCAGACGCGTTAAGTCGGAAGGAAAGGTTAAATGTGTTATCCGTACCTGAAGAGATATATAAAGAATTTCAGAAATTAGAATTGGAGATTAGAATTTGTAAGCCTGAGGAAGCAAAAGTGTACAGTATGATTTTCCAACCAGAGTTATGGGAGAAAATAAAGAAATGCCAGAAAGAGGTAATGGATCAAGATATAAATCGTTTGGTAGGTGAGGAATTATGCACGCAACAAGATGACCAAGGTATTCTGAGGTTTTCATCTAGAATTTGGATTCCACCGGTGACGGAGTTAAAGAATGAAATTCTACAGGAGGCACATAATTCAAGGTATTCCATCCATCCAGGAAGTACCAAGATGTATAGAGATTTAAAGAAGAATTATTGGTGGTCAGACATGAAGAGGGAAATTGCGGAATGGGTTAGCAAATATTATACCTGTCAGAGGGTTAAAGCAGAGCATCAGAGACCAAGCGGATTGCTACAGCCATTGGAGATTCCAGAATGGAAGTGGGAACACATTGCCATGGATTTTATAGTTGGATTACCAAGGACAAGGGCTAATCATGATGCCATTTGGGTTATAGTGGATAGACTTACCAAGTCAGCTCATTTTCTGCCTATAAATGAAAGATTTTCGCTCGACAAGTTAGTTCATATGTACCTAAAAGAAATTGTAGTTCGTCATGGAGTTCTAGTGTCTATCATATCTGATCGAGATCCAAGGTTTAACTCAAGATTCTGGAAGAGTTTTCAAGAATGTTTGGGAACAAGATTGAATATGAGTACGGCCTATCACCCGCAGACGGACGGCCAAAGTGAAAGAACGATCCAGAAAATCGAGGACATGTTACGTGTTTGTGCTATTGATTTCAAAGGAAGTTGGGACGAGCATTTACCCCTGGTAGAGTTTGCTTATAACAACAGTTATCACACCAGCATTGGGATGCCACCCTATGAAGCCCTTTATGGACGCAAATGTAGATCTCCAGTATATTGGGACGAAGTAGGAGAACGCAAAATACTCGGACCTGAATTGGTGCAGCAGACAAAGGAAGTTGTTGAAATTATCCAGAAGAGATTATTAGCCGCACAAAATCGTCAGAGAAAGTATGCAGACCAGTCAAGGAAGGACATGGAATTTGAAGAAGGGAGCTTGGTATTATTGAAAGTATCACCATGGAAAGGACTAACGAGGTTTGGGAAGAAAGGGAAGCTAAGCCCAAGATATGTCGGACCTTTTGAGATTTTAAAGCGCATTGGCAAAGTAGCTTATGAGTTGGCGTTACAACCGCACATGGAGCACATTCACAATGTTTTTCACGTATCGATGCTCAAGAAATATAATCCAGACTCCAGGCATGTAATAGAATATGAGCCAATAGAGCTTCAGGCAGATTTGTCATATGTAGAGAGTCCGATAGAGATTCTAGAGGAGCGAGAGAAGGTATTGAGGAATAAAGTGGTAAAGTTAGTAAGAGTATTGTGGAGAAACCCAAAGGTTGTTCTCAAAGGTTGAAGAGTCAACCTGGGAGTTAGAAAGTGATATGAGAGAAAAGTACCCTCATTTGTTTTCTTAAGAGATTCTGAGGACAGAATCCTTTTAAGGGGGAAAGGATGTAATATCTGGGATATATCGTGTAATTATTTTTGCTAATAAATAATTATTATGTGTGTTCAGTATCTATTCTGTGAATTAACTGTTAAGTGTTATTTGTATTTGAATATTCAAAAATAGTATTAATTGAGTATTTCAATTTTTGTATATCCAAAATAAAATATAGATAATTGTCATATCTTCCTAATTATTATTATGTTGATTTATGAATTTATATGAATCATATGAAATTTATAAAATCTTTTTCCGAGTATTTAAAATCTATTTTATAAAAACGGGAACCAACCGACGTCAACCGTTGTTACGTTTTTGGAACTCGAAACTCTTCCGATAACTCCTTCATAACCTAATTGTAATATTCCGAGCATTTTCCATGTTTCGACTTTTTCGATCCGGCGTACGGTTTGTCCTGCGCGGGTCCCGGCGCAACATTTTCGATACAATATTCGTTTCGGTAAATCAATAAAACCCGTATTTTCGATAAACGGGAGCTTTTTATTAAACTATCACAATTATCACTTCGTAATACGTGTAACCAGGCGCTGAGACCAAGACCGCAGTACAAATTGTACTGATTTGGATAATTATCCCGAAAACCGATACCGTTTGGATCAGTTTTTACAAATAAACGTACCGTTTTATATCCGGAATGATCCAACGGGATACTAATTTCCCGTAAATATAAATAGCCTTTTACCGTATTTTATTTCGTATCAAAATCATTTGCATACAGATAATTATATAATTTTACAGTGAAAAATCATATATTCATAAACCTTTCTGAGAATCAAACCACAAATTCAAGGTGTTAGTGAAATCCGTTTGGAAAGTTGGAGTAACCAATTTGAAGGTCTCAAGGAGTACTATCAGATTTCAGGACCTGTTTTACTGCAGAATCAAAGGTTGATTTTATATAAATTTAATTATTTTCGAATTATTTTTAAGAAAAATATGAATTTTTGTTCAGATGATTGTTTATATGATTTGATGATTACATGTGGTAGAGCTTGTTTTCCTGATGATTTTGATATATTATACGTCTGATTTGGAGTTCAATAACATGCTCAAAAGTAGGTTTAATTTTCGAATTTCAAAATTAAGGTTTATAGCCCGTATGAATGTTTTCAATTGAAATTTGGGGGTTTTTGATTCAAGGGTTATTAGCTGTTAATTTATAGTGGGTTGTGTTCCTTATGAAATTAGCAATCGATTGGTATATAGCTCGTTAACAGAGGATTAATGGATCGAAGGGAGTTGTGTTTTGAAAGTTTTCGATGTTCGCCGGAAATCGGCGATGTTCTTGGCCAATTTCCGGCCAGAACAGAGATGATTATTGAGTTTTGATTGCATGAATAAGTTGCTGGTAACCTATAGATTTAATCTGGACAGTTTGGTGGCCTGAGGTAGCCGGAATCGTGTTCTCCGGCCACACTCCGGCGAGTCGACGGCTGGGCTGGCAAAATTGCAAACAGGCCCCTGTAGTTTTGTAGATGATGAAGTTTAGTCCATGTAGTTTGTAAATTTTCAAAAATAGGATTACTGTTTATAAAATGTTTAAAAATCATATTTCCTATTTATTTTTATTATAAAAATTCATTTTTAATTTCTGAAAATTCTAAAAATTAGTATTTTAATTCCAAAAATTATTTTTAATTCAAAAATAAATCTGAATTAATTAGTTAATTAATTTCAGTTGATTTTTAATTGATTAATTGGTCAATTAATTCAAAAATTAATTGATTAATTGATTTAATTAATTATTAATTGATTTTAATTAATTATTTAATTAGATTTAATTATTTAAAAATGATTTAAAAATTCTGAAAAATAGTTGCGAGTTTTAAAATATTATTCTAAATTATTTCCAAGGCTCGATAATTATTACAAAATTGTTTCGGAGCAAGAATTGGCCAACCGAACCCTGTTTATTAACCCGAAATTGATCCAACGACCCGTATTAATTCTGAAAAATACCTTAAAAATCATTTTAAATACCCGAAAGCATATTTATGACCCGAGACTTCTTTATAAATGATATGTCATTGATTATGTGATGTTTTATGTGTTATACGTGACTTGTTGATTGACTATCGGTCTATATATTCGGTGTTTACTTGGTCATTGCATAACTTTCAATCCGTTAATCGGATTTGGGTGAAACGAAGGGTAGATAGAAGTATGTGTTGAATAGAATCCTATGAGTTGATGATTGATAGATGCTTATAATATGTGAGCAGAAGAGGCAAGATGTAGGAAAGGGAAACAGGTAGTTGAGGAGTAAAACGATTGTGATTGGAAGCGAGTGCAGGATAGTAAGCTAATACCAGGCAAGTGTTCTGAACTTTCTCGAGATATTGTAGTACTTGATAGTCTTGTTGACATTGCAAGTGCTTTGAAGCACAGAAACCTAAACCCTGATTTCAGTTATTGTTCTTGAGCCATAAACCATATTCTTTCTAAGCCATTGATTATTGTATACCCAAACACGAACCACAAATCTACGATACTACTCCATAAATATATACAAACTAAATACCAGACACTGAACTGAATTATTATATACTCAACCCATGGTATCTTATGCTTTGAAAGACCAAATTCTTGAAACCATGAAACATTGATTCCTTTGTTATCCAATTCTTTCATTACCCAACATCCAAGCCTTGAAAGTACCTTGTTGATCTACACAAGGGTTGAAACCCTTTCATTGTTAAACACTCACTGTTGTTAATGATTCTGATTATTGTTTATTATTGTTTAATTTTGTTATTATGTTAGAATTGGATTGCTTTTATAAAATTGTGGACCAGATTCGTGGTCAGACCATATAATGGTCAAGTTAGGCCACTGTGTGCCTTGGATCCAGTAGTTAGAGTAATGATGTGTGCTTTGCTCCGGGTTAGTGCGTGACTGATCAGCAGCCTAACCTTGGTTTTAAATAAAAATATAGTATCCAATTCTAAATCATAATCCATTATTCACTTGATATCATAACCATATTCACTTGATGATCATTATTCTCAATTTTGTCATTGTGACTTGCTGAGCTAGTTAGCTCATTTGTGCGATGTTGTTTATACTCTTTCCAGTTAAGAAGGAACCAGTTGGTAGCAAGGATCCCCAGTCCAGTGCGAGAGCTAGGGATTAAGGCTGTTGAAGCTGAGCTAGTAGAATTCTTTTGGAATAATGTAAATTTGTAAGAGTTTGTAATATGTTTAATACTCAGTTCGAGTTTGAATGGTTGGGATTTAATCGGTATGTAATATATTAGTGTGTTTGGCTTGTGTGCATACTTTAACCTGTTGTGATCCGTGGTAGTTGGTAAGTAGGGTCATCGCATATTATTATTATCTTTAGTATTGTTATAAGCAGGTTATAAATAAGGTATGTGTGTGGACCCCAAACTTCTGACCCGGGTTTGGAGGGCTCCACAGTTTTGGTATCAGAGCTACAGGTTATAAGTCACTGACACAAGCCTAGGTTGACGGGGTAGGGGGTTAGGATTAGAAGTAAGGCATAGGATGATAGAACGTCGAGAGGTTGAGTGTTATGGTATAATCGGTATTAGTATAGTTCGCGTCGTGGTTCGAGATTCTTATATTGCGATATAATTTCAGATAGCAGCGATGGCCGACTCTTTTATTCCTATATCAGCTGATCACTCAGAGCCTTCAGTTGGAGCACCAGCATCGGATCCACATCCTGTTATTCCACCAGCATTGGCTATTCTACCTCCACCGGTGTTGCAGCCCGTACCACTACAGGCTATTCCACCTCCAGGCATGAGGCCACCTGTTAGAGGACCCCCACCAGCTGATTCAAATTCCACTGGGTATTCAGTTGCGAGTGGCCCCTTCCAGACTATATTGCCCCCAGTTCCTTATTATCGGTATGAGGCCCTTCTATTGGAGCATGATTCCTTGTTGGCTCAGATCAGAGAGTTACAGCATATCATCAGGACTACAGATGTGGATCGTGGTGTGAGGGAGCTTCGAGAGGAGATTCATGTGACACGGAGGGTCCTTGAGGCTAGGCTACATGGAGCTACACTACCTGGCAGAGGCCCTGATGCACTGATGGGCTGGGCTACTGAGGTGATGGAGGACTTTGAAAGGCTGGCAGGACCAGAGTTTCCTTGGAGTTGAGACAGAAACTTAGAGATGGAGATGAGGAGCAGTGTTGTTGTGATTACATAGTATGTACAGTAGTGTGTAGTGTGTATCAGTAGACTTTTGAGTTGTATTTATAGACTAGCGATACTGACTAGTGAGTAGGTTGTTGTACCCTTTTGTTTTTACTTCCGAAGTGTTTTTACGTTTGTACTACCTAAAACTTTTGATCTATATATCAGTACCCTTTCTTTTCCAGCACTGTCATTTACTTTATCGCACCTGTTTTACTTTACCTTATTTATTGCACCAGTATACCCTGTGATACCATGTACCCTATTTTCCATAACTATTTATATTCTGTAAAGAAGCATGCAATTTACTTAGTTACAACTGTTTTAAAAAAAAAGATATTCCTGTTTTACAAAACTTTTCCTTTATGCAAAGATTTGATTCAAAAGCTAAATAAATTGATTGATTCTTTACAGAAAATGCCTCCCAGAAGAAATACCCGCACCCACACCCAGAATGAAGAAACCAACAATAACAACAATAACAACCAAGAAGGGACAAACCAGAATATGAACCCAGGACCCATAGACCCAGCAATAGCCCAGATTCTCCAAATCTTGGCCCAACAAACAGTTCACCTGGCACAACAACAACAAAGACAGACCTATCCCCAGGTAACTTTCAAAACTTTTCAGGCAGTAAACCCACCAGAATTCAAGGGTTCCTTAGAGCCAATTGAAGCAAATGTGTGGTTAAAGGAAATAGAGAAGGCATTTGCCTTGGTAAAAGTTAAAGAGGAGCAGAAGGTTGAGTTTGCAAGTTACTATTTGAAGAATGAGGCCACCTACTGGTGGGAGATGGTGAAGACATTGGAAGGTACAGATGTTATTACTTGGGAGAGGTTTAAGGAATTATTTCTAGAAAAGTATTTTCCTCAGTTTGTTCAAGATCAGATGGAGCTGAAGTTTTTAGAGTTAAAGCAAGGAACTATATCGGTGGCAGATTATGAGAGTAAATTTGAAGAATTGTCAAGGTATGTGCCGTCGTATGTTGATACTGATAGAAAGAAAGCTAAGAGATTCCAGCAAGGCTTGAAGCCATGGATCAGAGGGAAGGTAGCTATTTTTGAGTTGGAGACTTATGCAGGGGTTGTACAGAAGGCTATGATTGCGGAGACCGAAAGTGAGATGTCACAGAAGGAAGAAGAGAGCAAGAAACGGAAGGTTGAGGGAAGTGAGGATCAGTTACACCCAGGGAAGTTTCCAAACTTTAAGAAGGGCAAGTTCCAGCCAGGGAGAAATTTTAATTTCAGGAGACGGAGGCCAGGGCAACCGTCCAGCTAATGTGAATCAGCCGAATCAGTTGAGATTAACTTTTCCAGATTGTCAAGTTTGTGGAAAGAAGCATGGAGGAGTTTGTAACAAGTTGAATGTGGTATGTTTCAAATGTAACCAGAAAGGGCACTATTCGAGGGAGTGCCGAAATCAGCCAGCTAGAGAGCCAGCAAATAAGGATCAGCCTATCCGAAAACCAGCAGTAAAGGTTCCAGCCATTGGATTTACGTGCTTCAAATGTAGAAAGCCAGGACATATGGCCAGGGATTGCAAGATATCAGCCCCAGTCAGTAATGCATTGAGGATTATGGGATCTACCCCAGCAGTAAATGAGGCTTCAAGGGCTAGAGTTTTCGACATGTCAGTGAAGGATGCTATCCAGTATACAGATGTCATGGCAGGTACGCTCAATATGAATTATTTATGTGCCAAAGTGTTAATAGATTCGGGAGCAACTCGATCGTTTGTTTCACAAGATTTTGTTAGCAAGTTAAATTGTCCAATAGAGTATTTAAATGAAATAATGACTGTGGAATTAGCAAATCAAGAACGTGTAACTGTGAATCAAGTTTGTGGGAATTGCGAGGTTGAGATTTCTGGTAGTAAGTTTTGTGTAGATTTGATACCATTTAAGTTAGGAGAATTTGACATTATATTAGGGATGGATTGGTTATCTAGGCATAATGCCCAGATAGATTGTCGAAACAAGAAGGTAATGGTGAAGACGCCTGACGAAAAGATAGTAACGTTCAAGGGACAGAAGCAAGTAAAGAAGTACTTAATAATAATTCAAGCTAAGAAGTTATTACGGCAAGGATGCAAGCATTTTATAGCATACGTGATTGACAAGAGTCAGGAGCTAGCAAAACTTGAAGATATTCCAGTTGTGAATGAATTTCCAGACGTGTTTCCCGACGAATTGCCAGGACTTCCTCCAGATAGGGAAATTGAATTTGCGATCAACTTAACACCTGGAACAGAACCAGTATCCAAGGCCCCGTACAGAATGGCGCCTGTTGAGATGAAAGAGCTAGCGAAACAGTTGCAGGAGTTGTTAGAGAAAGGAGTAATCAGACCCAGTGTATCCCCGTGGGGAGCACCGGTATTATTTGTCAAGAAGAAAGATGGAAGCATGAGACTATGTATCGACTATAGGGAGCTCAACAAGCTTACAATCAAGAATAAGTATCCGTTACCTAGAATTGATGATTTGTTTGACCAATTGAAGGGAGCCAAGTATTTCTCCAAGATCGATTTAAGATCGGGATATCATCAACTGAAGATCAAGCCAGAAGATATACCAAAGACAGCTTTTCGAACAAGGTATGGACATTATGAATTTCTAGTAATGTCATTTGGATTGACCAACGCCCCGGCAGCATTTATGGACCTGATGAACAGAATTTCCAAGGAATATTTGGACAAGTTCGTTATTGTATTTATAGACGATATTTTGATCTATTCAAAGACAGAAGAGGATCATGCGGAACATTTAAGGACAGCTTTGGAGATTTTAAGGAAAAAGAAGTTGTATGCTAAATTCTCGAAGTGTGAATTTTGATTACAAGAGGTTCAGTTCTTAGGACACATAGTTACTAATGAAGGGATCAAAGTGGACCCGGCAAAGATCGAGGCAATTACGAATTGGGAAAGACCGAGAACACCCACCGAGGTAAGAAGTTTCCTAGGATTGGCGGGATATTATCGTCGATTTGTTCAAAATTTCTCAAGGATTGCCACACCATTAACAAAGCTTACACGAAAGAATGAGAAGTTTATATGGAACGACAAATGCGAGAAAAGTTTTCAGGAATTGAAGCGACGATTAATCACGGCACCTGTTTTGTCACTTCCAGACGATCAAGGGAATTTCGTAATTTATAGTGATGCTTCTCACAAAGGATTAGGATGTGTTCTTATGCAGCACGACAAGGTGATTGCGTATGCGTCAAGGCAATTGAAACCACACGAACAGAAGTACCCTACTCATGATTTGGAGTTAGCAGCCATAGTATTTGCTTTGAAGATTTGGAGACATTATCTGTATGGAGAGAAATGTGAGATTTATACGGATCACAAAAGTTTGAAGTATATATTTACCCAGAAGGAACTTAATATGAGGCAAAGGAGATGGTTAGAATTGATCAAGGATTATGATTGCTCGATTAATTATCATCCCGGTAAGGCGAATGTTGTAGCAGACGCGTTAAGTCGGAAGGAAAGGTTAAATGTGTTATCCGTACCTGAAGAGATATATAAAGAATTTCAGAAATTAGAATTGGAGATTAGAATTTGTAAGCCTGAGGAAGCAAAAGTGTACAGTATGATTTTCCAACCAGAGTTATGGGAGAAAATAAAGAAATGCCAGAAAGAGGTAATGGATCAAGATATAAATCGTTTGGTAGGTGAGGAATTATGCACGCAACAAGATGACCAAGGTATTCTGAGGTTTTCATCTAGAATTTGGATTCCACCGGTGACGGAGTTAAAGAATGAAATTCTACAGGAGGCACATAATTCAAGGTATTCCATCCATCCAGGAAGTACCAAGATGTATAGAGATTTAAAGAAGAATTATTGGTGGTCAGACATGAAGAGGGAAATTGCGGAATGGGTTAGCAAATATTATACCTGTCAGAGGGTTAAAGCAGAGCATCAGAGACCAAGCGGATTGCTACAGCCATTGGAGATTCCAGAATGGAAGTGGGAACACATTGCCATGGATTTTATAGTTGGATTACCAAGGACAAGGGCTAATCATGATGCCATTTGGGTTATAGTGGATAGACTTACCAAGTCAGCTCATTTTCTGCCTATAAATGAAAGATTTTCGCTCGACAAGTTAGTTCATATGTACCTAAAAGAAATTGTAGTTCGTCATGGAGTTCTAGTGTCTATCATATCTGATCGAGATCCAAGGTTTAACTCAAGATTCTGGAAGAGTTTTCAAGAATGTTTGGGAACAAGATTGAATATGAGTACGGCCTATCACCCGCAGACGGACGGCCAAAGTGAAAGAACGATCCAGAAAATCGAGGACATGTTACGTGTTTGTGCTATTGATTTCAAAGGAAGTTGGGACGAGCATTTACCCCTGGTAGAGTTTGCTTATAACAACAGTTATCACACCAGCATTGGGATGCCACCCTATGAAGCCCTTTATGGACGCAAATGTAGATCTCCAGTATATTGGGACGAAGTAGGAGAACGCAAAATACTCGGACCTGAATTGGTGCAGCAGACAAAGGAAGTTGTTGAAATTATCCAGAAGAGATTATTAGCCGCACAAAATCGTCAGAGAAAGTATGCAGACCAGTCAAGGAAGGACATGGAATTTGAAGAAGGGAGCTTGGTATTATTGAAAGTATCACCATGGAAAGGACTAACGAGGTTTGGGAAGAAAGGGAAGCTAAGCCCAAGATATGTCGGACCTTTTGAGATTTTAAAGCGCATTGGCAAAGTAGCTTATGAGTTGGCGTTACAACCGCACATGGAGCACATTCACAATGTTTTTCACGTATCGATGCTCAAGAAATATAATCCAGACTCCAGGCATGTAATAGAATATGAGCCAATAGAGCTTCAGGCAGATTTGTCATATGTAGAGAGTCCGATAGAGATTCTAGAGGAGCGAGAGAAGGTATTGAGGAATAAAGTGGTAAAGTTAGTAAGAGTATTGTGGAGAAACCCAAAGGTTGTTCTCAAAGGTTGAAGAGTCAACCTGGGAGTTAGAAAGTGATATGAGAGAAAAGTACCCTCATTTGTTTTCTTAAGAGATTCTGAGGACAGAATCCTTTTAAGGGGGAAAGGATGTAATATCTGGGATATATCGTGTAATTATTTTTGCTAATAAATAATTATTATGTGTGTTCAGTATCTATTCTGTGAATTAACTGTTAAGTGTTATTTGTATTTGAATATTCAAAAATAGTATTAATTGAGTATTTCAATTTTTGTATATCCAAAATAAAATATAGATAATTGTCATATCTTCCTAATTATTATTATGTTGATTTATGAATTTATATGAATCATATGAAATTTATAAAATCTTTTTCCGAGTATTTAAAATCTATTTTATAAAAACGGGAACCAACCGACGTCAACCGTTGTTACGTTTTTGGAACTCGAAACTCTTCCGATAACTCCTTCATAACCTAATTGTAATATTCCGAGCATTTTTCATGTTTCGACTTTTTCGATCCGGCGTACGGTTTGTCCTGCGCGGGTCCCGGCGCAACATTTTCGATACAATATTCGTTTCGGTAAATCAATAAAACCCGTATTTTCGATAAACGGGAGCTTTTTATTAAACTATCACAATTATCACTTCGTAATACGTGTAACCAGGCGCTGAGACCAAGACCGCAGTACAAATTGTACTGATTTGGATAATTATCCCGAAAACCGATACCGTTTGGATCAGTTTTTACAAATAAACGTACCGTTTTATATCCGGAATGATCCAACGGGATACTAATTTCCCGTAAATATAAATAGCCTTTTACCGTATTTTATTTCGTATCAAAATCATTTGCATACAGATAATTATATAATTTTACAGTGAAAAATCATATATTCATAAACCTTTCTGAGAATCAAACCACAAATTCAAGGTGTTAGTGAAATCCGTTTGGAAAGTTGGAGTAACCAATTTGAAGGTCTCAAGGAGTACTATCAGATTTCAGGACCTGTTTTACTGCAGAATCAAAGGTTGATTTTATATAAATTTAATTATTTTCGAATTATTTTTAAGAAAAATATGAATTTTTGTTCAGATGATTGTTTATATGATTTGATGATTACATGTGGTAGAGCTTGTTTTCCTGATGATTTTGATATATTATACGTCTGATTTGGAGTTCAATAACATGCTCAAAAGTAGGTTTAATTTTCGAATTTCAAAATTAAGGTTTATAGCCCGTATGAATGTTTTCAATTGAAATTTGGGGGTTTTTGATTCAAGGGTTATTAGCTGTTAATTTATAGTGGGTTGTGTTCCTTATGAAATTAGCAATCGATTGGTATATAGCTCGTTAACAGAGGATTAATGGATCGAAGGGAGTTGTGTTTTGAAAGTTTTCGATGTTCGCCGGAAATCGGCGATGTTCTTGGCCAATTTCCGGCCAGAACAGAGATGATTATTGAGTTTTGATTGCATGAATAAGTTGCTGGTAACCTATAGATTTAATCTGGACAGTTTGGTGGCCTGAGGTAGCCGGAATCGTGTTCTCCGGCCACACTCCGGCGAGTCGACGGCTGGGCTGGCAAAATTGCAAACAGGCCCCTGTAGTTTTGTAGATGATGAAGTTTAGTCCATGTAGTTTGTAAATTTTCAAAAATAGGATTACTGTTTATAAAATGTTTAAAAATCATATTTCCTATTTATTTTTATTATAAAAATTCATTTTTAATTTCTGAAAATTCTAAAAATTAGTATTTTAATTCCAAAAATTATTTTTAATTCAAAAATAAATCTGAATTAATTAGTTAATTAATTTCAGTTGATTTTTAATTGATTAATTGGTCAATTAATTCAAAAATTAATTGATTAATTGATTTAATTAATTATTAATTGATTTTATTTATTTATTTAATTAGATTTAATTATTTAAAAATGATTTAAAAATTCCGAAAAATAGTTTCGAGCTTTAAAATATTATTCTAAATTATTTCCAAGGCTCGATAATTATTACAAAATTGTTTCGGAGCCAGAATTGGCCAACCGAACCCTGTTTATTAACCCGAAATTGATCCAATGACCCGTATTAATTCTGAAAAATACCTTAAAAATCATTTTAAATACCCGAAAGCATATTTATGACCCGAGACTTCTTTATAAATGATATGTCATTGATTACGTGATGTATTATGTGTTATAAGTGACTTGTTGATTGACTATCGGTCTATATATTCGGTGTTTACTTGGTTATTGCATAACTTTCAATCCGTTAATCGGATTTGGGTGAAACGAAGGGTAGATAGAAGTATGTGTTGAATAGAATCCTATGAGTTGATGATTGATAGATGCTTATAATATGTGAGCAGAAGAGGCAAGACGTAGGAAAGGGAAACAGGTAGTTGAGGAGTAAAACGATTGTGATTGGAAGCGAGTGCAGGATAGTAAGCTAATACCAGGCAAGTATTCTGAACTTTCTCGAGATATTGTAGTACTTGATAGTCTTGTTGATATTGCAAGTGCTTTGAAGCACAGAAACCTAAACCCTGATTTCAGTTATTGTTCTTGAGCCATAAACCATATTCTTTCTAAGCCATTGATTATTGTATACCCAAACACGAACCACAAATCTACGATACTACTCCACAAATACATACAAACTAAATACCAGACACTGAACTGAATTATTATATACTCAACCCATGGTATCTTATGCTTTGAAAGACCAAATTCTTGAAACCCTGAAACATTGATTCCTTTGTTATCCAATTCTTTCATTACCCAACATCCAAGCCTTGAAAGTACCTTGTTGATCCACACAAGGGTTGAAACCCTTTCATTGTTAAACACTCACTGTTGTTAATGATTCTGATTATTGTTTATTATTGTTTAATTTTTTTATTATGTTAGAATTGGATTATTTTTATAAAATTGTGGACTAGATTCGTGATCAGACCATATAATGGTCAAGTTAGGCCAGTGTGTGCCTTGGATCCAATAGTTAGAGCAATGCTGTGTGCTTTGCTCGGGGTTAGTGCGTGACTGATCAGCAGTCTAACCTTGGTTTTAAATAAAAATATAGTATCCAATTCTAAATCATAATCCATTGTTCACTTGATATCATAACCATATTCACTTGATGATCATTATTCTCAATTTTGTCATTGTGACTTGCTGAGCTAGTTAGCTCATTTGTGCGATGTTGTTTATACTCTTTCCAGTTAAGAAGGAACCAGTTGGTAGCAAGGATCCCCAGTCCAGTGCGAGAGCTAGGGATTAAGGTTGTTGAAGCTGAGCTAGTAGAATTCTTTTGGAATAATGTAAATTTGTAAAAGTTTGTAATATATTTAATACTCAGTTCGAGTTTGAATGGTTGGGATTTAATCGGTATGTAATATATTAGTGTGTTTGGCTTGTGTGCATACTTTAACCTGTTGCGATCCGTGGTAGTTGGTAAGTAGGGTCATTGCATATTATTATTATCTTTAGTATTGTTATAAGCAGGTTATAAATAAGGTATGTGTGTGGACCCCAAACTTCTGACCCGGGTTTGGAGGGCGCCACATCTGTTATTCAACCAATCACAACCTCTGATTCTACTCATGTTGTTGATTTCTCAAATCAAATTCAAATAGATTTATCAAATCCTGATTCTGAAGACATAGTCTCTGATAAGCCAGAATTTACTTTTGAAGAAAAGAAGAAGCTAGTATGGGGAACAAGAAACTAGCACCTAGAAGAGATTCTTCTGAAACATTAAAGAAGATTTATAGTGGAAGTTCTCGATCTATAAAATGTCGAAACACAAGTGGATTTGGAAGATTAAATGCTGATGATCCATTTGTAGAAGATGCTTTGACTTTAAGAAAGCATTCTAACTTGACAGAAATTGGAGAAAATATGATGCTTGAAGACTTACAAAAGATCATATCAGTGTAAATTGTTATTGATTATGCTGAAGAGAAAATAATCTATTTTATGGAGTCTGGGAGAAGCTTAAAGTTGAAACAAGAACAATTAAGAGACAAACCATGGGAAACATTGGAATTTATTGCTACAATTCTCAAGGTAACTAATTCTCTAACTGCCAGATGGTCTGCATTGTTGTACAAGACATGCCTGCACTATAACAAGACTAAGTCAAATTGATAGCCCTAAGTAACTTGTATGATAATCTAAGTTTTCATTTTGTATTGTATTGCTTGAGTATGTAAAAGTGTAAATAGATTAGACTGGAGTATTTTTCTGTAAACAGTCTCAAGCCTAAGAATAAACTCCGGAAGAAGATCATGAAGATCATGCCTCAGAGAAATTTTGAAGAAGCTTGGAGTTGAATAAATCTTTTTTGAGAAAAATATTCTAAGTCAAGAAATCTAAAAGTCATAGATCAAGTTTTATAGAGAAGTCATTCGAGAACTCTAGAATGACTTATCGACAAGTCAAAAATAGCTTACAGAGAAGTATCAGAGATATCGACAAGTCAAAATGAAGATATGAAGATTGGAGATATCGACAAGTCATTTCTGCATTAGAAAACTCAGAGATATCGATAAGTCAAAATAAAGATATGAAGACTAGAGATATCGACAAGTTATTTCTACATGCAAAGACTTGGAGATCTCGACAAGCCAAGCTCATTCGAGAACTCAGAGACCTCAACAAGCCAAGCTCATTCCAGAACTCAGAGATCTCGATAAGTCAAGATTTAAATTCGAGAACTCAAAGACCTCGATAAGTCATTATACTTATCGAGATGTCGAGTTCTCTATATAACAAACCGGAGATCTCGATATAAATCTCATGTACAAAATGCAGACCAGTTAAAGATCCAAGATTATCAATCAACAAACAAATCAATCAATGATTTGAAAAGTTTACAAAAAGCAGCTTGAAGAGTACAAGATCAAAGACCAAGATTAACTGAAAAAGTAAAGTCGCAGACATGCACGATTTACAAAGATACACTAAGCCAAAAATAGAAAGTTTCAGTTAACTTAAAGTAGGGTTTAGTACATGTTATTGCATGTTGTGTAAAACCTGTGTTTACTGTTCTATAAAGTAAACACTGGATGCTTTATTTTATGTTGTAACAAAGAGATCTAAAAATCTTGTATCTCTCTCAAAAAAGAAGCTTATTTCTTTATCAACAAAGAACCCAGAAATTTGTAGCAAGACATACTTGATTTTAGTATAAAATTAAGTGACTATTGAAGAAAACGTGTTCATGTGCATATTTTGTTCTTTCTGTTAAAACACTTTATCTCTATAAGTTAGATTACTTTGTTCACCACTTCCATAACAGTTCAAAAAGCTTAAAATAATCTAAAACACATTCACCCCAACTATATTGTATTCATTACCTAACATGTATTCATAAAGAACCTAATACAGTTAAAGCAGAAAGAAATGCCTTACAAATCAAACTACATTCCAAAGTACATTGATCAAACTGAATGTGATGTTGTTAGGTCCCAATATGTTTGTAGAAGGGGGGTTGAATGCGGAATAAAAAGTGAAACAAAATTCAAGTTAAATAAAACTATTATTAAACTTGAAAGGTGTTACAACAACGGTATCGTTTACAAGGGGTTAATCTCAAATACATTATTACAAATCTAGAATAAATTCGACATGAACTTTTTCTATTTTTGCAATAAAAAGATCAAATGTTAAAAGCAATTTGAGATTAAGTTCTAGGGATTTTGATCCGCTAGATAGTTATAAAAGAACAAGAGAATGATTTCTAGTGGTTTAGATTTAACTATAAATGCTAGGAATTAATGTTCTGAAATACTGCAGTTAAATATGAAAAGTTTTCTGCTGCTCTGTTCTTTTCTTTGTTCTTGTGTTGTTGAAATAATGATGATTGTCTTCAATGATCTGGTATTGTTGACATTTAATTCAATCAATAGAATTGGATTGTACTGGCGAGACAATCGGTGAGACAATCTGTTGATTTAGCAAGACAACCGGCATGACTATTGAATGAACTGGAAAGACTTTCGGTATGATAATGAAATGAACTGCAAAGACTTTCGGTATGACAATTAAATGAACTGGAAAGACTTTCGGTATGACAATTGATTGTCATACCAGTTCAAATGATTGTCTTGCTGAATTAATATTGAATATTAATTCAAAATCAATTCTAAAAAAAACATAATATTAATTCAGAATTAATTAACCAATTAATTCAATTAATCAATAAATTAATCTTTGCAGATATAATTTATTTTTTTAATTAAATTATATGATCTAATTAATTAATAGAGAATTAATATTATTCTTGAACAGCAACCACTCTTCTGACAATCTTCTGAAAATCACTGAAAATTATGAATCAATTCCACCACTTCAATGTTGACACTCGATGTACTGTCTGGTTCATGAGTGACTAACTTCCATGACGTTTCTTCATGTCTTGACTTTGATAACATGATTTTCTTCAGATTAAATCCATGTAATTATCTGATACCCTGACAAGATCTCTGTCACTTGATTAAATCCACAATCTTGATTTATATCACTGAGGCTTGATCAATTTCTTGAACTTCTTCCAGTGAAGTAATTCCTCAAGTCTGTAGATGAACATTGTTTCTTAATCCTTTGACAGATGTTACTTTGAGAGATCTCTTTGACGATAGAACCACTATTTACTTGTTACATTCTTATTTGAGTTGAGTTAAATCCTTGAATAAACAAATAGGCTATGACATATGCCTTTCAATCTCCCCCTATTTGTTTGTTAGACAATAACAACAAATACCTAGAGGATAACTCAACTAACAAATAAAAAAAAGATATAAACAGTAATACAAAGTAAATAGCAGAAAAGTTCTGGATTATATTTAACATTTTCCAGATTCCAAAAGAAATTTACAAGTGAATACAAGATAGATGTTCCTCTAGACTGAACATATGAATACATTTGTCTATCTTGATTCATTTAAGCTCTAAGTATATTACATTAAGTTTTGAGCTATTTGAATTCAGTTGTCTTCTCTTCCGAATTCACCTTCTTCCAAATCTTGCAATAACTCCTTGTCATAGACACGATCCCTTTCTGAAGTGAAATTGTCTGGTCTAACTGGTTGAACTCCAACTGACTTTAGATTATTCTTTAACTGATTGTACCTTTTAATGTTCTTTTCACAGTAAGCTTGAATCAGATCAGCAGCTTTAGTTTTCAACTCAGATGAGTATCCAGCAGTTCTTAAGTGATGTTCCATCCAGACAAGATGCTTAGCAGAGTAGTCTTTAAGAGATTGTGAATCGAGATGGCAGATTTGAAGACAGTCAGACTTAAAGAATTTTACTTGAAAGGGTAAGTTGACCACTTGAGGACTAGCCCTATTAGCAAACTCTTTTAGCCTTTCACGAAGGACTTCATTCAATTCTGAGCTTCTTTTAACTTTGTTAAGAAGAACCCAAATCTCTGATAAAGAATGATTCTCAAACAGATGAAGTGATACCTTAAAAGATCCTTCACTCTGAAAAAATACAAATATGCTCATTTCATTTAGTGATGTGTCAAAAGCAGCTGAGATCCTTGAGATTTCAGTCTTGATAGCATTCATGTACACGTCATTGTTTGGATTAAAAATTTCCAGCCTGTCGAGAAGATGAAGAAACTCCCTATCATTGATTGTACTCAGTTGAGGTATATCAATAACTCTTCTTGCTTCATCCCATTTTACACCAATCTTCAGAGTGACATCTCTTCTTCTTGCTTCAGCTTTAATGTCATAAAGACGTTGCTTTTCAAGAGTTTCTGTTCTTTGGATTTCTTTCCTCATATCAATGATCTGAGATATCTTTTTAAGTTCAGCTTCTTTTCTCTTCAACTCTGACTGCTGCTGCTGGAACTCTTTCTCAAAAACAGGATCCACTTGAGCTTCCTCTTCCCATTCTTCAAAATTACTTTACTCTTCAGCTTCAAAGGTACCAGCTTTATCTTCCAAGACTGGTTCAGTGGGAACATCAAGAATATCGAAGTCATCTTGTTCTCCACTATAGTAGACAACATCAGCCTTCCTTGTCTCTCCAGCAGAAGAATCTTTTTCTTTTCCTTTTGCACTTCTCCCTAGCTTCTCCCCCTTAGTTAACTAATCCTCTACAGATTTCCCTTTAGACCCTTCCTGACCTCCATTACCTCCAGAGTCTGAGCCTCCACCAGACGGCCCTTCAAAGAAGGTCATTTGCTCTTCATTAGGGCAGTGAGAATTTTTAATCATAAAATACAAGTGCTTCATCTCTTCATTGAGATGTTCCATGCCCTTTTCTATCTTTAAGAATCTGGAGGAGTCCAGTGAATCATTCATTTCAATCAGATCTTTAAGAGAGTTCATTCTTGTATGGATAGAGTAGTGATTTGAAATGTCTTCGGCTGATAAAGTTGGAGATTCCTGAATGGAGTTAAGCTTTGGTATCACAGTGGTCTTCAAATCTGAGATATCATTCCTAATGAATGCCAGCTGATTGTTGACAGAGGTGGAAGAAGAATGAAAGAGATGTGTCCTAAGTCCAATCATGTATGAGGATTTAGGAATAAGTTTTATGTAATCTGTTTTAATTTCATTGATATTAATAAAAGAATTGTTTTGTTTTTATTGCGGGCCTTATCTATTTTAAGTGATTAAATAAGATATACCACAGTTTAGAGTAAAGCTTTTTATGGATTGTGATGAGATCATAATAATGAGACCTAAAAGATGATAACTCTAAACTTAAATAGTTCCTGGTCATAGGATTACTAACTGGTAATTAATAATCTGCAAAGATCGGTACATACTATGCTTGCTTTATTATGAAGGTTGTCTGTTCTCATAGACATTTGTGTGGTGACACTATAGCTAGTATGTAGTTGCTTATTATAGAATAAGTTCACTCAACATGACTCACACAGCTGAACAACTGATGGAGTTCACTCATGTGTCAGCAGTTGTTCACATAGTGATAGTTGTACAAGTATCCTTAGACTTGAGGTCATCATAGTCACCTTGTGTACACTGAACTATGCTTTGGTTTAGTTCTTAGTCTCCAGGGACAATTATAAGGGCTCTACTGGGTATAGGAATTTGTACACGAAGATAGTGTATGATCAATAAAGCATCTACCCCTTCCAGTGAAGGAAGAGAATGTTCAATGGTGATCCACTTATGCTAGTTCAGGAATCTCTGGCCAGAGTGAATGAAATTAGAAAGGAGTTTCTAATTTACATTAATTAGAACTAAGCATAGTGAATGGGAAAGCATATGATTAAATAAGATAGGCTTGACACAAGTTCCATTCCTTGTATTTAATAGTGACATTGTAGGGTAGAAGGAATTGATTGTACGGTGACTATTCACTGAATGGGTTCTTGGTATTCTAAGTAGTGAATTCGTATTATCCAGATAGTCGCGATATGCTGAGAAGTATCCCTCACGATGTAGAATAAATATGATTAATTAATTAATCATATTTAATGAATTAGAGAATTTATATAAATAATGATAAAATAGTTTTATTATTATTTATTTCTACTACCGGCTTAATATTGAACCTACAGGGTCACACCATAAAAGAGAATGATTTAATGGTGGAGGAATTAATTAATAGTGGCTGATAATTATTTATTTATGTAATAAATAATTAATTGGCAAATTTAATAATTGATTAAATGAGATTTAATTGATTATAAATTAATTAAGAAAAAGTTCTTAATATTATTAATTAAGAATTTAATTTTTGGAAATTAAATCAAGTGAGAGAATTATTTCTAAAGTGTTTAGAAAAAGGATTAATAATTAAAAGGTGTTTTAATTATTAGTTAATTGGTTAATAAGAATAAAGGGTTAATAATAATAATATTTTATGGGAAAATTTTCAGCTGAAAATTTTTCCTATAAATATACTATTATAAACCCTAATTTTGCCTCAACCTAAAAAAGTTAAGCAAACCCTAATTCTCCCACCCCTTCCTCCTCCATTACATTGATCTCTTGGTGGATACCGGTGGAGTGCTTCACAGTTGAGGAGCAGCTGCTAGGGATCTCCGCTCATTGTTCTTGGATCACTTTTAAAGGTTAGAAATCGATCTCATATGATTTAATCATGATTTATATGCCTTTATTTGGATTTTATATCAAGAAAATTATTTTACCATGCTTCTGTGATGTATAAAATCCTACAATGGTATCAGAGCTTAGGTTGTATGCATATAGATTTGTGATAAAAATTTCAGAATTTTTTGATCTTGTTTGAATTTATTATGATTTTTGCAAGTTATATCATGGATTAATTATGATTGATTAGAAATCGTTTCTCAGAATTGTTTTGACTGTAGATCTGGGTTCTACAAGTGTTGTAGATCGTCTGGGTATTTTTTTCATAATTTTCTGTTGTGTGGATTATTATTATAAATTTTTAAAGTTGTTTTATTAAAATTCGTAATTAAATATACATATATATGTAATCTGTTAGTATATATGTATATTAGTATCCTGCTGGTTTTTAAAGGACAGTACTGATGTTGATGGAAGCACGACCTCCAAAGTTTTGTACGGTGACGACGGCGGCTGTTTAAAAAAAAAATCGGCTGAAGTCAGGAAAGGGGAAGGACCGCGCAGCTGGCTAGCGCGCGTGAGGGTCACGCGCTTCACGGCCACGCGCGGCGCGTGTTAAATATGCGCAGTCAACGGTCAGCACTTGTGCTGATGTCATGCTGACGTCATCAGATGACGTCATACTTACGCCAGCTCAGCGTTTGGGGCGCGTGAGGCGCGTGTGCACGTGGGGGCGCGTGGCTGACTGTCAGACACGCGCCTGATAGCGCGTGTGCGCGTGAGGGCGTGTGACTGAGCTTCTCGGGGCACGTGAGGGCACGTGGGTGGTCAGATTCGGGCGTGCTTGGTGCCGTTGGATTCGTCTTTTCGAGACGCATCTAATGGTAATTATATTGTATTTTCTGAAATTGTTTCGGACTGTTTATAGCTAACAGTAGTGTATTAAAGTTGTTTTTAACCGTTTTAAATACTTTTAAATGCCTCATGTGATACATAGAGATGTATAATGCTTAGACTAATATGCTACATGATTTAACATGCCTACCTTTATGTTTATTCATGCTTATATATGTGATATATGCTTAACTTATCATGCGATGATAGATTTAGGTGAACTTAATTAACATAAGGCATATGTTAGACAATCTAGTATAGTGAAATTGTTTCATGACCTTAATATAAATATTATGAATACGATCATGAGATTCTTGTGTTTATGAAACACGTAATTGAATATGAATTTTCAATATTGAGAGAAAGGATGATTCTGTCAACAACAGATTTCTATCTGTAAGAAAGGGGTATTAAGTGACGCCTCTTGACAATGCTCCCCCCGATCTAGGAATCATCTGATTATCGATTATTGATTTGAAATATTTAATTTAAAAGGAAGAATCTCTTTATAATATGATTATGATTGTAACGTAATATAATCCCTCTAAAATTAAATAATATCAAGTAGTAATTGGCCAATGACACAACGGGCTTGTGTCGGTCAAAGCCTTCCAACATGGTAGAAAGTAGTTCTTATTTTTGAATTATTGTCGTTTCGTGCTACAGCCGAGGGCTTTGATTTTGAAATAAGAAATACTTGTCTATTACATAGAGATGTGTGAATTGAATTAGAATCTATAGGTCGGTACGTGCTGCAGCCGTGGGCCGTTGGAAACTGATTCAATTGTACGAAATGTCGGGATAGACTTGACTTAGAATATTGAGTCTGTCGTGCTACAGCCGTGACTTAATTATTCAAGAGGCTAAAGTTTTATTAGGGAAAACATAAGATGTAATTGACAAGAGTTGTCTGCCTATTGAACATCACATGACGTTTCGTGCTATAGCCGAGGTTGTGTGATAGAATGTAGGATCCCTATTCCCACTAGCATTATGAATGCTTAATTTTCACTTAGGGGTTGTATAAATTAGATAAACTAGTGGGAGCCACTTATGAATATAGACCCGATTCATATAGTATTTTGAAATGAAATTGAATATTTGCTAAGTGTTTTTATGTGTTCATCATTTACAGATTTACTATATACGTTATGTCTTCTGCACTATCACTCCGGAGCATACTAGATGCTCACAAGTTGACTAGTCCTAATTTTGCTGACTGGCTTCGAAACTTGAGAATTGTTCTCAGGGTTGAGAAGCTGGAATATGTGCTTAACTCACCTAAGCCTACTGAACCTGCTAACGATGCATATAATGATGAACATATTATGTATAGTAAGTGGATATATGATGCAAATGTTGCTCAATGCATCATGCTAGCTTCCATGAACATTGAGCTACAGAAGCAACATGAGCATATGGATGCTCACACTATCCTTATGCATCTACAAGAGTTGTATGATGTGGCAGGGAGGACAGCTCGATATGAGATATCGAAGGAGTTGTTTGGTTGTAGGATGTCTGAGGGATCATCTGTGAATGACCATGTACTTAAGATGATCAATTTGATTGAACGTCTTGGACAACTTGGTTTTGCCATGGATGGGGAGCTGAGCCAAGACTTGGTCTTGCAATCACTTCCGAGTTCATTCTCGTAGTTTGTTGTGAACTTTCACATGAATAAGCTGGATGTCAGCCTACCTAAACTCCACAACATGTTGAAGACTGCGGAATCGAATTTCCCCCCTAAGAAGAGTTATGTTCTTCTAATTGGTGAAGGTTCCAATCCTTAGAAAAGGAAGAAGAACCCTTCCAAGAAGAAGAAAGTAGGTGAGAAAAAGTGGGTTCCACCAAAAGCTGAAGAGCCCAAGAGCAAAGCTGTTTGCTTTCACTGTAACAAGTTGGGGCACTGGAAGAGGAACTGCAAGGTTTACCTTGCAGAATTGAAGAAGAAGAAGGGTAGTGAGACTACCACTTCTGATTCAGGTGTGTTGATGATCGAAGTTAATATGTCACTAAGTCAAATTTCTACTTGGATATTAGATACCGCCTATGGTTCTCATATTTGCAATTCGTTGAAGGGACTAAAGGGAAGTAGGACTCTTGAAGAAGATGAGGTGATTCTACGTATGGGCAATGGAGCAAGGGTTGCCGCCATATCTGTAGGATCATTTAGTTTACATATGCCTACGGGCGAGACTATTATTTTGAATAATTGTTATTACATTCCCTCTATTGTGAGGAATATTATTTCTAGTCCTATGTTGGATTTGGATGGTTTTTCATTTATTATTAAGAATAATGAATGTTCTATTCTTAGAGATAATGTTCTTTATGGACATGGTACTTTAAATAATGGTCTGTATGTATCTGACGTAGAGCATAATTTACTTCAGATTGAACAAACTAATAAAAGAAAAAGGGATGATGAAAATCTCACTTTCTTGTGGCACTGCAGACTTGGTCCTATTAGTGAAAATAGACTGCGGACATTGCATAAGGAAGGGTTACTGGACCCCTTTGATTTTGAATCATATCCTACATGCGAGTCTTGTCTATTGGGTAAAATGACCAAATCTCCATTTAGTGGACATGGAGAGAGGGCTGCAGATTTGCTAGGATTGGTACATACAGATATATGTGGACCAATGTCTACGCAAGCCATGGGTGGATTTTCATACTTCATTACTTTCATAGATGATCGATCTAGATTCGGATATGTGTATTTGATGAAACACAAGTCTGAAGCCTTGGAAAAGTTCAAAGAATATAAGCATGAAGTGGAGAAACAAACCAAACATAGTATTATAACTCTTCGATCAGATCGAGGTGGTGAATACTTGAATGGAGAGTTTCTAGATTCTCCCAAAGAAAATGGTATAGTCTCCCAGTGGACTGCTCCATATACTCCACAGTTGAATGGGGTATCTGAAAGGAGAAATCGAACTCTGTTAGACATGGTTCGGTCCATGATGAGCTTCGCGAATCTTCCAGTATTCCTGTGGGGTTATGCATTAGAAACCTCGGCATATTTACTGAATAAGGTGCCTTCCAAATCTGTTCCTCAAACTCCATATGAGATATGGAAAGAAAGGAAACCAAGTCTTAAACATGTTAAGATTTGGGGATGTCCAGCTTATGTCAAGAAAGTTGACCCAGATAAGCTGGAATCTTGATCCGTAAAATGTAATTTTGTGGGATATCCTAAAGAGACTTTAGGGTATTAATTTTACACCGATCATCGGGTGTTTATCTCTAGACATGCTACCGTCTTGGAAAAGCAGTTTATCCTTGAAGGAAACAGTGAGAGCAAAATTGAACTTGATGAATTTCAAGAAGCACAAACTACTACGGATCAAGTGGAAACACCTATTCAGACTGAACAACCTTCTATGGAACAACCCATTCGTAGGTCAGGGAGAGTATCTCGCCAACCTGAGAGGTATTATGGACTTGTCATTGAGAATGACAATGAGTTGTCAATTATTGATGATGACGACCCTGTGACCTATAATGAGGCTATGAGTAGTGTTGACTCAGAGAAATGGCATAGTGCCATAAAATCTGAATTGGTATCTATGTATACCAACCAAGTATGGACTCTGGTTGAGGCGCCTGAAGGTGTTAAGCCTATTGGGTGCAAGTGGGTATACAAAAGAAAGATTGGAGCAGATGGCCAGGTGGAGACCTATAAGGCCAGGCGCGTGGAAAAATGATTCAAACAAAGGCAAGGGATTGACTTTGATGAAACTTTTTTGCATCTAGCCCTGTTAAAATTAATTCGGATTTTGCTTGCGATTGCTGCTTACTACGACTATGAGATTTGGCAAATGGACGTGAAAATGGCCTTCCTCAATGGGGAACTTGAAGAGGAAGTGTATATGACACATCCAGAGGGTTTTCTTTCCAAGGGAAATGAACACCTAGTGTGTAAGCTGCTGCGAACCATATATGGTTTAAGGCAAGCTTCTCGTAGATGGAATATCCGTTTTGATGAGACAATCAAAGAGTTTGGTTTTATCAAAAAATAAAGATGAACCATGTGTCTACAAGAAGGTTAGTGGGAGCCCGATAACATTTCTTGTATTGTATGTGGATGACATACTTCTTATAGGAAATGATATACCGATGCTGCAATCAGTCAAAGTATGGCTATCGAAGAACTTCAGCATGAAGGACTTGGGAGAAGCATCCTACATTCTCGGTATGAAGATCTATAGAGATAGATCTAGAAGAATGATAGGTCTTACCCAGGGTACATACATCCAAAAAATGCTTAAAAGTTTTAGCATGGAAAACTCCAAAAGAGGTCTCATACCGATGAGCCATGGAGTGTCCCTTTCCAGAAAGATGTCTCCTAAGACACCTGAGGAAAGAGAGCATATGAGTAAGATTCCTTATGCTTCAGAAATAGGATCTATCATGTACGCGATGTTGTGTACTAGGCCTGATATTGCTTATTAAATTAGTGTGACGAGCAGATATCAGTCCAATCCAGGTGAAGACCACTGGAAAGCAGTGAAGAACATCCTTAAGTACTTGCGAAGGACTAAGGACATTTTTCTTATTTTTGGTGGTGAATCTGAGTTGAAAATAGAGGATTATACTGACTCTAGTTTTCAATCAAAAAGTGATGATAGCAAATCCATGTCAGGGTACGTGTTTACTCTGAATGGTGGTGCGATTAGTTGGAAGAGTTCCAAACAGTCTACAACGGCTGACTCCACAGTAGAAGCAGAATATATAGCTACAAGTGAGGCTGCAAAAGAAGCCGTTTGGATGAGGAAATTTGTTTCTGAGTTGGGAGTTGTTCCTAGCGTTGAAGAGCCTATTGTGTTATATTGTGATAACAACGCAACAATAGCACAAGCTAAGGAACCTAGGTCTCATTAAAATTCCAAACATGTCATGCTGCACTTTCATCTGATTAGGGAGATTATTGAAAGAGGAGATGTCAACGTCGAGAGAGTTGACACACATAACAACATAGCAGACCCTTTAACAAAGCCACTTTCTCAAAGTCACTTTGATCGTCATAAAGACAAGATGGGTATTAGATACCAGAGTGATTGGCTTTAGTACAAGTGGGAGATTGAAAGAGATGTGTCCTAAGTCCAATCATGTATGAGGATTTAGGAATAACAAGTGGGAAAGCATATGATTAAATAAGATAGGCTTGCCACAAGTTCCATGCCTTGAATTTAATCGTGACATTGCAGGGTAGAAGGAATTGATTGTATGGTAACTATTCACTGAATGGGTTCTTGGTATTCTAAGCAGTGAATTCGTATTATCCGGATAGTCGCGATATGCTGAGAAGTATCCCTCACAATGTAGAATAAATATGATTAATTAATTAATCATATTTAATGAATTAGAGAATTTATATAAATAATGATAAAATAGTTTTAATATTATTTATTTCTACTACCGGCTTAATATTGAACCTACAGGGTCACATCATAAAAGAGAATGATTTAATGGTGGAGGAATTAATTAATAATGGCTGATAATTATTTATTTATGTAATAAATAATTAATTGGAAAATTTAATAATTGATTAAATGAGATTTAATTGATTATAAATTAATTAAGAAAAAGTTCTTAATATTATTAATTAAGAATTTAATTTTTGGAAATTAAATCAAGTGAGAGAATTATTACTAAAGTGTTTAGAAAAAGGATTAATAATTAAAAGGCGTTTTAATTATTAGTTAATTGGTTAATAAGAATAAAGGGTTAATAATAATAATATTTTATGAGAAAATTTTCAGCTGAAAATTTTGCCTATAAATATACTATTATAAACCCTAATTTTGTCTCAACCTAAAAAAGTTAAGCAAACCCTAATTCTCCCACCCCTTCCTCCTCCATTACATTGATCTCTTGGTGGATACCGGTGGAGTGCTTCATACTTGAGGAGCAGCTGCTAGGGATCTCCGTTCATCATTCTTGGATCACTTTTAAAGGTCAGAAATCGATCCCATATAATTTAATCACGATTTGTATGCCTTTATTTGGATTTTATATCAAGAAAATTGTTTTACCATGCTTCTGTGATGTATAAAATCCTAAAAAGAAGATCGTTCAACCACTTGTGCTTTGAATGTTTGAGCCTCAGCCTCACTTTTAGCAAGTTGTTCTTTCAGAGTAACAACACCTGAATATCTCTCGTTCCTGGTTCACTCATCTCACGTGCTTGTGTTTCTCTCAATATAATTGCTCGTGAGGAGCCATCCTGTTGCTGGTCTTCTGTACCTATAATTGAAATCACCCTAGCCTCTTCAAGAGAGGTCAGTGGTGGCACAATGGGAATTCGCGAGTCCCGATCCTCAGCCAAATCTATCTTTTCATGGGAAATAGATGTCTGAATTGCTTCAGGGATAGACTGACCGAGTTGCCCTCCACTTTCTCCATATAAATCTGCGAGTGGACAATCCCGTGAGGGAGCCAGAGGTGTTGGATCTGGGAGGGGAGAAAATGACTCTATTAGAGGTGGCTGAGAGTCAGATTTTCCCTCTGAAGCATATTACTGCTCTTCTGCCGTAACTATGGCAGACACTGTAACCGACTCAATGTGCACTCCTCTCTCTGTGTCCTGAGTGTCATCTATTGGTATGTATGCTTCCATTGTGAGTAATGGAAGTGTGCTTGACTCAGTACAAGATGTCATGGCCCTATGGAGAATTTTAATAGATTCATTCTGTTGAAAGAATGCCTCTAGTAACTGTTCAGTGGCCATTTCAAAGTCCATGTCCTGTTGGGAGGACAAGGATGGGCTTTCAGATGCCTCAGTAAATGTTCTTCTCTTCTTGGGAGGAGGCAGAGCTGAGGGTTCATTCACTTCTAAAAACACACTACTTCCTACTAACCTTCTCGGTAACATTTTTGACAGTGGGGGAGAGTTTGAGATAGGTTGTGACTCTGTGTTTGGTTCTATGACCTGGGATTGAAGCTGTAGTTCTACAACTTCATGGTCAGCCCTATCAACCACTGGGGGTCTTACATCAGAAGTAGGAATAGGTTGAGAGTGAGGAATTATTACCTGCAGTGGAAGAGCATCTGATGTTTGTGCCTGGGTGGCTTGAACCACTGGAGGTTGAGTTTGCTGTTCATGACCGGGAAGATTAATAATTGGTAAAGGAATGAAGGTGGCCATGAAAGCAGATACAAGTACTGGAACTTGCATGAATTTAAAGGTTGTGTCTTGGCGTGTGTAGGTCTTTTTGCTTACCGGAGGGGGTTCAGCTACTGATGAGTTAGCAAAAAGAGCCTTATGCTCAGGTGTGAGAAGATGTTCTGCTATAAGCATGAGAAACTGAGCGTAGTAGCAAGAAACCCTACGATTCATAGAATGATCACGCAAAGCTGCAGTGAGACGTCTCAGAAGAATGGGTAAAAGTAATTTGCCAAAATTGATCCTTTGATTGAAAACAACCGCAAGACCAATATACTGCAGAGTGGAAGTGATGTTGTGAAAATTGGATTTAGTGCAGTTGGCAAACACTTTGGAAAGTTTATCGAAGAAAATATCCCATTCAGAAACCAAATTGGATTTAGACAGCTTAGTCAAATTAATCACCCCCTGATAGTGAATGGCATGGAAAAAGTTTGAAATCTCATTGTCAGAGGGTAAATTACAGAAATTGTCCAGTGGAAAATTTAAAGCTCTATTGATGACCGTTTCATCAACTACATACTGTGTGTTTGCCACGGTGAATGAAAAAGAGTTAGAATCAGGGGCCACAGTAGAAGTTGTGCAAATCAGTCTAAGCAAGTCGATATTTAATAGAACATTTGATTTAATAGCAGAGCTAAAATCGAATGATCATTTAAAAATCTAATCCACGGCTTAAATTTTTCAACACTACAATTTTCCGGATTAAAATAACCAACATAATTATGCGAGACAATATGGAAAGGGAGAGCCATTTTAAAAAACAAATACAAAAAGACACACTGTCAGAATTTTAAGAATTAAATTAAGAAAATTCGAATTAAAAATTAATTAATAATTCGAATTAATTCAATTATATCCAAAAAATTTAGAAACAAAATGTGTCTTGACGATTTTCAACCAGCAAAATCAGATATGCAAACATGTTACTCAAACACACAACACAATACCAGTTTTTAAGCTCAAAAGCGAATTGGGATATTTTTTTTTTAAGAAACACTGAAGAACACACAGCCAATGAAATGAAAGATTTGATTTTTTTTAAAAAATGGGTAGCACTTCTGTATATATATACGTGTATGTATATATAACAGGAGTGAATTTATGTTATGCTGAGTAAAAACTCGAGCAAGGAAGGAGAGATGACGATTGATTGTTTGAACAGAGAGAGAGACAGCGGTTTGGGAGGAAGAACAAAAATAAAAGAAAGAGAGATATAAAATAACAAGACAAAACAAAAAAAAACTGATTAAGTAGTATAACTTGTATGACAATTCGGGATTGTCATACCGATAGTTATACTGGGCAAAACTAGGAATATAAAACGAATAAACCAGAAAGACAATCGGATTGTCATACCGATTGTCATTCTAGTACAAAAATAAATATAGAAATATATAATATAAGTTTTATAACTGGCATGACAATTGATTGTCATACCGATTGTCATGCCAGTATAAAACTATACTGAATAAATAAAATAAACACAGTTAAACTGGAATGACTTTCAGCAAGACAATTGTAATAGTCTTGCCGATTGTCATTGCAGTTACAAAAAAAACAAAAACATAAAAACACATAATACAGAAAATATTAACAATTACAGAAAACTAA
The DNA here is from genome assembly GCF_009905375.1 of Apium graveolens. Taxonomy (NCBI): domain Eukaryota; kingdom Viridiplantae; phylum Streptophyta; class Magnoliopsida; order Apiales; family Apiaceae; genus Apium; species Apium graveolens. The sequence goes on along the minus strand of NC_133651.1, from coordinate 113,372,130 downwards.
AATAAAGACTAATATAAATATGGCAGAAAATATTTACAAAATTAAAATATTTCAGAGATAATTATATTTTCAGTCCAAAAATAGATTTCTTTTGAATTTTAGCAAATAAAATTCATAGAAAAATATTTTTAGAGAAAATAAAATATTCTGAGATATTAAAATTAACAAGTTGAATAAATAAAGAAGATAAGATAATAAAAAATTACATAGACTTAAGCAAGGAATATGGTAAACATGGTAAAATAAATTTGCAAATGAATTTTTCATTCATGAAAAATTCATTTGTAAATTCATTCAAGAACAGATCTCAGATATTAACTAGTTTAATCACTAAAACTATTCAACATACCCAATTTACCAACTAATCTGGTAAATGTGGATTTATCAAGTGTTTCAGTGAAAATATCTGCTATTTGATCTTCTGTTGGAACAAAAAATAGTTCAACAGTACCATTCATGACGTGCTCTCTAATAAAATGATACCTGATGTCAATGTGCTTGGTCCTTGTGTGCTGCACAGGGTTGTTAGTGATGGCTATTGCACTTGTATTGTCACATAGAATAGGAATTTTGTTCAATACAGAGCCATAGTCCCGTAGCTGGTTCCTAATCCACAAGATCTGAGCACAGCAGCTTCCAGCAGCAATATATTCAGCCTGGGCCGTTGAGTTGGAAACTGTTTGTTGTTTCTTGCTGTACCATGAGACTAGCCTGCTACCTAGGAATTGACAACTCCCTGAGGTGATTTTCCTATCAACAACACTTCATGCGTAATCTGAATCTGTATATCCAACAAGGTTAAAACTAGATTCTTTAGGGTACCAAATACCTAGATTTGGTGTTCCCTTAAGATATCTCAAGATTCGTTTAACAGCAACGAGATGAATATCTCTAGGATCCGCTTGGAACCTTGCACATAAGCATGTATCATACATAATATCTGGTCTACTTGCGGTAAGATAGAGTAATGAGCCAATCATACCTCTGTAGCTTGTGACTTCTACCTTAATGGAGTTTTCATATGGTCCAAGCTTGACAGCTGTAGATGACGGAGTCCTTGCTGATGCAGAATCCTCTAGATTGTACTTTTTGAGGAGTTCCTTGAGATACTTGGATTGACAAATAAATATTCCATCTAACCTTTGATTTACTTGTAATCCGAGAAAGAACTTCAGCTCTCCCATCATGCTCATTTCAAATTTGTTGTGCATTAACTTAGCAAATCTCTTACAGAGACTATCATTAGTAGACCCAAATATTATATCATCCACATAGACTTGGACTAATAAAGTATCATTCTTATGTTTTTTAGAAAAGAGAGTTTTGTCTATGACACCTCTAGTAAAGCCATTTTCAATTAAAAATTCAGAAAGAGTGTCATACCATTTTCTCGGAGACTGTTTGAGACCATAGATAGCCTTGAAAAGAAAGTAGACAAAATCCAAATGATCTGGATCTTCAAAACCAGGAGGTTGTGTGACAACTGAGAATTTTATGACGTAATTAAGTCAATAAAGTAGGCTTTATGTGATGTGATTATAATTATGTGACTAAGTGATGATTAATTTTCTTTATGTATATTAGAATTTAGGAGCGTAAATAAAAATGTTCCAATTTAAAGAGTCAGCTTAGGAATTAAGCTGTGTTATCGGGCCGTCAGGTAGAACAGAACCCGTCCTAATAAGGAGTTAAAGAATATAAAATATGAATTATGTGTGATTGAATGAAATGAATGTGTAAATAAAGTGTTTCGTCCTAAGTGACGTGTCGATCGATAATGATAATGAGAAGCGTAATCGAAACGCTGAGCGTCGGGCCGTCAGGCTGAACGTGACCCGATACGCGTAAAATGGGATAAAGATTAAAGAAGAATAAATTCTATGAACAGGCCTGAGTCGTTATATGATTGTATATGTGTGATTGCCTATCTGTGTGCATGACTATGTGCTCTGTGACATTTTTATGAATTTAAAAGAATTATTTGATTTAAATAAAGGTTTGTTTAACCTTCGTGTATTTTTATAAAATCATCTGAGTAAGATAAAAATATGGGATTTATTTTGTTATCTTCATAGTAGTCCTAGAGACTTTTTAAAAATGATGAAAGGATTTATTTGGTGGTCTTCATATTTTAAATTGATTTTTAAGTGGAAAAGTGTTATTATAAGCTCGAACTTGCGAAAATCATATAAAATCAACCGTTCACTCAAAAATCTATTATGAGTAATGGTTGGAAAGCTAATTTTGAGATCTACGTTTTAAAATTGTCAATCTCTATAATTTCCAACTTTTCGAGAGAGATATATTTAATTTTCCACCAATAATCTATGGGAGTAAAAAGAGAAAGGGAAATCACTTTATAAAAGGGAATTAGTAAAGTACTAAACTACCCTTGATCTTGAGTGTATATAAACTCATCCCCCCTTTTTCTTTTCTTTTTCCCGAGCACATCAATCTCTCTTCTCTCCTTCTTTCTCACACTCTCTCTCGGCTACTCTCTCTCTCTCGGTTCTTCTTCTTTTCTCTTGGTAAACTCCTTGTTTCTTTGATAACTCTCACCAATCATTCTCAAAATCTCTTGTTAAACACATATAAGTGGTTATTGGAGTGTGCATGTGTGTGTGTATTTGGGTTCGGTTTTGAGCCGAGACCCGGGGTTTTGCTTGATCAATTCTTGTTTCTGTGATTATTGTGATGAAATCATATTGCATGTAGTGTTGCTGCATTTTTTTAGAGAACCGGAGGTTTTATGGTTGGATACCCTCAAATAAGGGTACCACCGTGAAGCCACCGCAACCGGTGATGAACTCCGGTGAACCGGTGGTGAGTTGTGATGTTAAAAACTGAACTCTAATACCATAAAAATTTGATTTTGGTGTTTGCATGCTTGGATCGTTTAAATTTCAAAAAGGGTTTTAATTTCCAAATGATAAATTGATAAGTGTTTATTAGAAATGAGTTGTCGATTTGATTATGGGTTGATTTATGATTTAAGGATTAAGAGAAATCATTTGCATGTGTTGTTTTCTTGAAAAACCCGAATGGTTTGATCCTTGAAGTGATTGATTTAATTGTTCTTGTTGAATAAAGTAATTATGGATTGTTATTAGAATGGTTAATGGATTTAAAGGAGTGAAATTGCTATTGGATGCTAAGTCTTGGTCCGGGTTTGGTACTAATGAAAAGGGAATTAAAATTTTGTAACTTAATTCTTGGTTAATTAGCTAGTCTCGAGATTTGCATGTTGATTTACAAGAGGAATTAGTGATGCATGTTAAATTATAGCCTTGCATGTAAATGTAAATTTAAAAATAAGCTAAAAAGGATGAGTGTTGGAATAATCTCAAGTTTTAAGAAAATCTAATGCTTGCATGTCAATGTTCGACCCTTGAATTGTGTTTTGTGAATATAGACGAATGGAATGTAGGAATAAAAGGAATTGATTCGATGCTAAGTCAATGCATGAGTAATTTTAGAGATTATGTGATTTTTATGTTTGTTTGGGTTCGAATTTTTATGTTAAAAGAGAAGAAAATGATTCTTTTTAAAGATTGTTGATTATGTTATATGTTTATGTGAGCTAAGGTGGAGATTGATTGATTTTGAAAACCATAAGTGATAGTTATGGTCATAAAGGTTTAGTTGTGAATAAATCGTGTACTCGTAAGAATTATATTAGTGTGATTTGAGAAATAGTTAAGGTTAAGCAAGTATGCGTCGATTGTCAAGTATATAAAGATAAGAAGGTTACAAGAAAGGAATGTGTTATGTGCTATGTGCTTATGTGTATAAGCTATATTCGTATACTCGAGTCAAGGATATAATCGAGTTATCTTATTGAGTGATCATTCTGGGAACGAGAGTTGAGAACTGATTAAGGTTTTGGTTTTTATTATAGATTCGGAGCGTGAGGGCATTCAGGCTAGAAAACGAAAGGATATACTGGGTGGCAGTAGTTCAACCTTCAGGAAAGCAAATTCAGTTAAGTAACTCTGATTACTTGTGTAAATGGTTATAAAGAGAATGTTGTTCATACCATGTAGAGTATTAAACTGTTTAATTAGTGATACCCTAATATTGATTTGAGATACCCTGCCCTTGATCTTGATAAACTGTTATTGATAAGCTTGTTGATTCAACCCTTTGATAACCTATCCTTTCTGTTCAAGTTATTTATTAAGCCATGAATTGTATTGAACCCTATAATTATCCTTGTGAACCCTGTTTAATGATACCTTATTTCCTGATCACCCTATTGATCCCTAAATAGATGTTGATCCTTCTAACTTAAATGCCTTGTTATCCTTGATACAGAAACCTTAAGAATTGTTCCTTGTTTATCCTTGAATCACTCCCTGGACTTTGTTTTCTTAAAATCTGACTTAAGAATGAGTTTCTACTCGAAAGAGTCCGATTGATTTCATATTCTTGGTAATGATAAAATGGATTTTAGAAAACCTATTTGTTTTTCCAACTCAAGGTTTTCCAAACGAATTCCTGATGGATTGGATTGGGACGTAAGAGGCTAGTGGGACTAGTCCAGTCATGGTAAGAGGCTAGCGGGGCTAGTCCAACTTAAGGCTGAAATTATGCCGATTGGTACCTTAAAGACCGGATGGAGGTCGGTACAGGCTGATCACCCATATTATAATGAAATGGAAAGATAAAGTGATCCAATCAAGGGTTCCTAATGATTATTTAAAAGGGAACTGAAACTTTCTGTTCAGTAAATTGATTCTTGAAAATGAAAATGGTTTATATTGTTTTGAAAAAAGTTGATTATGTTAATGTGAAGCTTAAAGCTCGAGAACCCTGATTCTTAAATCTGTTGATCATATGATTGATTCCATATATTGAAATACTGTTGCTTTCCTCTTTTGTTTGAGAGATCTATTCTGATCCTTTAATGATTTGTGATGAATGTCGTCTTTTGTCCAGCATTGAGCCTTGTTCCTTGAAAGCCCCACATTATCCTTCAAAACCTTTCCTTAACCCAAAAGCTGGAAATCTGCCACCTAGAACAAATAAAGTAGAATGCCCTGAGTTTGGTAAAGTATATTGTGAAATGATATCATAGAACTGCTTTATAGTTACTTGCTGAGTTTTATACTCATATATTTTGTTTCAATCTAACCATGGCAGTTAAGCAAGAAGATAGCCAGGCTTAGGCGCACTGCTCGTAAGAGCGTACCTGGTGGTCCCTACCGTGTTGAGGGCTTCCGGTTGCCAGAGCAGGTAGTGGTATTTTTGAGTGAGCACGCGCCTAGAAGGAAATGTTTAATGATACAATTGTTTATCTGTCGGTTCCCAGCCGGAATCGATATTGTTTATTTAATAATATTTTGGGGTTGTAAGTTATAGTTTATGATTGGTAGTTGTAATCTTGTCTCATACTTTATCATGTTGATCATGTTAGTAGTTAATCGGGTTTATGCTTATTTAATTATTAGATTAAAGGTGTGTGAGTCCTCATTTCCTAACCTCAAGATTGAGGGCGTCACAAGTTGGTATCAGAGCTACATGATCTAGTCCCTGAGACAAGTTAGGAATAAAAAGTGTATTTTGGGAATATATGTATATCGCGAGAGAGTTCGACTCATATAAAGTTGAGTTAGACTATTAGGTATAGTCTAAGGAAAGTGTTTATTGGTGAAGTGGAAACTAGAGTTAGGGTGTGAGTTAGCTGGAAGCTTTATTTAACCCTAACATTGTTTCTTGGTTACTGTTTTGTGTTTTCTCTCAGGATCCTAGTAGTGGTAGTGACTCAGAGATTAGTTTGACTGGTACCCCAGTGGACGCCATTCCACCCTCTCCAGAGGAGCCTGTGTATGTTAGTTCAGACCCAGAGGAGGACCCTTCTGAGAGTAGTGAGATCCCTATGCAGATTTCACCCTTGAGGCCAGATTCAGAGACCTCTGCCCCTGAGCCAGAGTCTGAGATGCCTAAGACTGTACCTGTCAGTGTTGGTGGCAAGTTAGCCCAGGATCGAGACTTTGTGTACTCCCATATTCCTGAGTTGGGAGCTTTGGTGGAAATGCTAGCCAGGGAGTCTAGGCAGAGTGCTTCAGTTATGGATGATGAGTGGCGAGTTCGGGTGAAGATGGTAGAGCAGGTTGCCAGGAGGAGATTGGATGAGGGACCATCCACTAGTGATGCTAATGCTGAGGCCCGGAGGCTGCATAAGATCATTCGCTAGATGTTGGTTGTGTTGAGAGAGATTCTAGATGATTAGACGGGACTGTTGGTTGAGCCCGTAGGTTGTTGTTTTTCAGCGCCAGTAGGCTTTGGGATACTTGGTCAGATGCCGGTATCCCTTTTTCATTTATCTTGTTGTATTTCAGAACTGTATCATAGTAGTAGTTGTTAGAAGTTAGGGGTAGATAGGGGAATATTTTCCAGTTTTTTCTCTGTTTAACCCTGCTATATTATTTCAGAACCTGTGATAGCCAGAACTATCTTTATGTACCATTTGTTTAAATAAATCCATTATCTTGTTTTCCATTGTGCACCTTAAATATCTCATAAACTGTTCTCAATATCATGTTTCTATGCAACCATGTTTTCGTATAACCATGTTTAAAACTCGTAATACCCTACCTTGTGCCATGATAAAACAACACTGATATGAGAATTATGTAGTAATAGGATTGCATGTGCAAATTCGGTCAAACTTAAAACCCACAAAAGAGATTTTATAGAAACTGTTGTTATGCCATGCTATCATATTGCTAAATAATTTCTCAATCAGGTTTGTAAGAAATGGCCAACTCACCAGATCACCAAGAAGAAGAAATTCCCACCCAAGACCCAGAAGTAAATCTAGAAACCACCATGATGAGTAGACTTGCTCAGCTTCTGCAACAACCTGTGGCCCCTAAAGTTGGAAATTTCAAACACTTTCAATCTGTTCATCCCCCAGAGTTCTTAGGTTTTCCAGACCCGATTAAGCTCAGTCGTGGTTGAGAGAAATGGAAAAAGCTTTTGAGTTAGCAGAATTTAAGGACGACAAGAAGGCTCGGTATGCAAGTTACTACCAGAAAGATGAAGCAAGTTTCTGGTGGGAGTATTCAAAGGCATTGTTGGAAGGCAAAGACTTAACATGGGAGAAGTTCACTGAGATGTTTCTGGAGAAGTATTTGCCGAGTTATATGCAAGATCAGTTGGAAATGAAATTTCTGGACCTTAGACAGGAGGATATGTCAGTAGCAGAGTATGAAGTGAAATTCTCGGAGTTGTCTAGATTCGTACCTGAGTACGTGAATATGGAAGTGAAGAAGGCCAAGAGGTTCCAACAGGGACTTAAGCTGTGGATTATGAGTCAAATAGCAATGTTGGAGATCAAGAATTATGCTGCCTTAGTTCAAAAGGTGATGATAGTGGAAGGTGAGCGTGAAGCTGCAAGAAGAGAAGATGAAGGAAGAAAAAGGAAATTTGAAAGCTCAAAGCAAGAGCAAGGAAGCTCAAAGTTTAGAGGGAAATTTGGAAAGAATGGTGGAGGTCAGAACCAAAAATTTCAAAAGTTTAAACCCGGTAACGGAACTCAGAAGAATCGTTTCCAGAAAGCAGGACAACCGGGGAAAGACATCAGACCTCAGATTCAGAAATGCAAGAATTATGGAAAGAGACACCCGGGAAGGTGTAATAAGTTGGATGTAACATGTTTCAAGTGCAACCAAAAGGGACATTACTCTTCAGAATGCCCAAGTGGAGCGAGGAAGCCTGATTTGGCTTATTTCAAGTATGGTAAAGTGGGCCATATGACCAGGAATTGCAAGGAGCCTGTTCAGAAGGCTAATGTTCTTAGAATTGCTGGACGGCCGTCTCTCCCAACACCGTCAGCTCAACCCAGAGCTAGGACCTTTAACATGACGATGAAATATGCGGTGCAAGATGTGGACGTGGTAGCAGGTATGCTTGTTATAAACTCAGTAGAAGTAAAAGTTTTGATGGATTCTGGAGCAACTAGATCTTTTATCTCTGAAAGTATTCTTGATAAGTTAAATTGTGTTGCGTACCCTCTAGAACCTAATTTGATTAGATATAGCAAATCAAGAGAAAGTTATTGCTAGCGAGATTTGTCCCAATTGTGAGGTGACTATAGAAGGTCGGCACTTTTCTGCTGACTTAATTCCCTTCAAGTTAGGAGAATTTGAGGTTATACTAGGAATGGATTGATTGTCAAACCATGAAGCGGAAATAGAATGTAAAAGTAAGAAGGTGAAATTAAGAACCAAAGATGGTGAAGAGGTGATATTTAAAGGAAAGAGAAGAAATTCTTAACAGCTATTGAGGTGAGAAGATTATTACGTCAAGGATGCGAAGTCTATATGGCTCATGTCGTGGATGTGGAGAAAGAATCTGTAAGGATCGAGGATATTCCGATAGTAAGAGATTTTCTGGATGTGTTTCCTGATGAATTGCCTGGACTACCTCCAGATAGAAAGATCGAGTTTACGATTGATTTGGCTCCTGGAACGGAACCAGTGTCAAAAGCTCCCTATCGTATGGCGCCAGTCGAGATGAAGGAATTGGCAGCTCAGTTGCAAGAATTATTAGACAAAGGAGTGATCCGACCGAGTGTATCCCCGTGGGGCGCACCGGTGTTATTTGTAAAGAAAAAGGATGGAAGTATGAGGTTGTGCATTGATTATCGCGAACTGAATAAATTGACGATCAAGAATAAGTACCCTCTACCGCGGATCGATGACTTGTTTGATCAGCTGAAAGGAGCTTCGTGTTTCTCCAAGATTGATTAAAGGTCTGGGTATCATCGTTAAAGATTAAAGCGGAAGATATACCCAAGACAGCGTTTCGAACGAGATATGTACACCATGAGTTTTTGGTAATGGCATTTGGCTTGACGAATGCGCCAGCCGCATTTATGGATCTTATGAACCGAGTGTTCAAGCAATATTTGGATAAGTTCGCTATTGTATTTATCGACGATATACTGATTTACTCCAAGACGGAAGAAGATCCTAAGGAGCATTTGAGGATTTCCTTGGAAATTCTGAGGAAAGAGAAGTTGTACGCTAAGTTTTCAAAGTGTCAATTTTGGTTAAAGGAAGTGCAATTTCTTGGTCACGTAGTTATTAAAGAAGGAATCAAAGTGGACCCAGCCAAGATAGAAGCTGTAATGAATCGGGAAAGACCCAAGACTCCTACGGAAGTCAGAAGTTTTCTGGGATTAGCCGGATATTACAGGAGATTTGTGCAAGATTTTTCTAAGATTGTTGTTCCGTTAACAAAGTTGACGAGAAAGAACGAGAAGTTTGTATGGACAGAAAAGTGCGAGGAAAGTTTTCAAGAGTTAAAGAAGAGGTTGGTAACCGCCCCAGTATTAGTATTACCAGATGAAAAAGGGGAATTTGTGATATTTAGTGATGCTTCTTATACAGGACTTGGATGTGTGTTAATGCAACACGGGAAGGTAATAGCATATGCGTCAAGGCAACTCAAGCCGCACGAGCAAAAGTATCCAACGCATGATTTGGAATTGGCAGAAATTGTGTTTGCCCTTAAAATTTGGAGGCATTATTTGTACGGGGAAAAGTGCGAGATTTATACGGATCATAAGAGTTTAAATTATATTTTTACTCAGAAAGAATTGAATAATACTGTGATAGTTGCTCAGCTTAAGGCTTTGACGATGAAGGTGGATTCTTTGGCTAATTATGGAGTTAATCAGATCACTAGTATCCGTGAGCTTTGTGTTGGTGCGCATGAGACGGAGCAATGTGCTATTTCTAGTGAATCCGCTCAGTTTGTGAGCAACTTTCAGAGGTCGCAACACCCAGTTCCAGCCACCTATCATCCCAACAACTGCAATCATCCTAACTTCAGCTAGAGCAACACTCAGAATGCGGTGCAACAGCCTTATCAGCAGTATGCAGCAAAGCAATATAACCCTTCGGGTTTGATAAACTATCATCCTGGAAAGGCAAATGTGGTAGCAGACGCTCTAAGTCGCAAGGAAAAGCTGAATATGTTAACATCATCGGAAGAATTGATCAAGGATTTTGAAAAGATGGAAATAGAGGTGCAGACTCCAGAATTTGGAGGTGAAGCTATATATGCAATGTCATTTCAACCTGAAATTTTGGAAAAGATTCGATGCTGTCAAGAGCAAGTAATGAATCACGAAAAGGATAAGTTGACGGGAGAAGAAATTAAAGCTCAAAAGGATGGAAAAGGAATATACCGTGTTAACTCACGTATTTGGATACCTAATGTCATGGAATTAAAGCACGAGATTTTGCAGGAAGCGCATAACTCGAGATTTTCAATTCACCCTGGAAGTACGAACATGTACCAGGATTTAAAAGAAAGTTATTGGTGGCCAAACATGAAAAAGGAAATTGCGGAATGGATAAGTAAATGTTATACGTGTCAAAGAGTCAAAACGGAACATCAAAGGCCGAGCGGATTGCTTCAGCCACTGGATATACCCGAATGGAAATGGAAATATATAGCGATGGATTTCGTGGTAGGATTACCTAAAACCAAGTCAAATCACAATGCGATTTGGGTGGTAATCGATTGGTTGACAAAGTCAGCACATTTCTTACCGATAAAAGAAAGGTTTTCATTGGAAAAGTTGGTCAAATTGTATCTGGATGAGATTGTGATGCGTCATGGAGTTCATGTATCTATCATGTCTGATAGAGATCCAAGGTTTAACTCAAGATTTTGGCGACAATTCCATGATCATGTGGGAACTAAGTTGAAAATAAGTATGGCATATCATCCGCAGACAGACGGACAAAGTGAAAGGACAATTTAGACAATTGAAGATATGTTGCGAACCTGCGCAATAGATTTCAAAGGAAATTGGGACGATCATTTGCCCTTAATTGAGTTTTCCTACAACAACAGTTATCACGCAAGTATTGGCATGCCGCCTTATGAAGCGTTGTATGGAAGAAAGTGTAGGTCCCCTACTTATTGGGACGAAGTTGGTGAGTGCAAATTAATTGGCCCAGAGCTAGTTCAACAAACAAAGGAAAAGGTAGAGATGATTCGAAAGAGATTAATTGTAGCTCAAGATCGCCAAGCAAAGTACGCAAATCAAGAACGAAAAGATGTGCAGTTCGAATCTGGAGATAAAGTCTTATTAAAGATATCTCCTTGGAAAGGTTTAACCCGATTCGGAATGAAAGGAAAGTTGAGTCCTAGGTATATTGGACCATTTGAAGTATTGCGACGAGTTGGGAAAGTGGCATATGAATTGGCGCTACCTCCGCAAATGCAACATCTGCACAATGTATTTCATGTATCTCTTCTGAAGAAGTATAATGCTGATGCGAGCCATGTGATCGAGTTGGAACCAGTGGAAATCCAACCAGATTTGTCTTATGTGGAACAACCAGTTCGAATTTTGGACCGAAAAGAGAGGACACTTAGAAATAAAGTTGTACCTCTAGTTAGAGTGTTGTGGAGAAATCCGCTAGTCGAAGAATCGACTAGGGAGTTAGAAAGTGAAATGAAAGTAAAGTATCCCCATCTATTTGCTTAGATTAGATTCTGGGGACAGAATCCTTTTAAGGAGGGTAGATTGTGACGAATGAGAATTTTGCGACATAATTAAGTCAATAAAGTATGCTTTATGTGATGTGATTATAATTATGTGACTAAGTGCTGATTAATTGTCTTCATCTATATTAGAATTTAGGAGCGTAAATAAAAACATTCCAATTTAAAGAGTCAGCTTAGGAATTAAGTTGTGTTTTCGGGCCGTCAGGTAGAACGGAACCCGTCCTAATAAGGAGTTAAAGAATATAAAATGTGAATTATGTGTGATTGAATGAAATGAATGTGTAAATAAAGTGTTTCATCCTAAGTGACGTGTCGATCGATAATGATAATGAGAAGCGTAATCGAAACGCTGAGCGTCGGGCCGTTAGGCTGAACGTGACCCGATACGCGTAAAAAGGGATAAAGATTAAAGAAGAATAAATTCTATGAACAGACCTGAGTCGTTATGTGATTGTATATGTGTGATTGCCTATCTGTGTGCATGACTATGTGCTATATGACATTTTCATGAATTTAAAAGAATTATTTGATTTAAATAAAGGTTTATTTAACCTTCGTGCATTTTTATAAAATCATCTGAGTAAGATAAAAATATGGGATTTATTTTGTTATCTTCATAGTAGTCCTAGAGACTTTTTAAATATGATGAAAGGATTTATTTGGTGGTCTTCGTATTTTAAATTGATTTTTAAGTGGAAAAGTGTTATTATAAGCTCGAACTTGCGAAAATCATATAAAATCAACCATTCACTCAAAAATCTATTATGAGTAATGGTTGGAAAGCTAATTTTGAGATCTACGTTTTAAAATCATCAATCTCTATAATTTCTAACTTTCCGAGAGAGATATATTTATTTTTCCACCAATAATCTATGGGAGTAAAAAGAGAAAGGGAAATCACTTTATAAAAGGGAATTAGTAAAGTACTAAACTACCCTTAATCTTGAGTGTATATAAACTCATCCCCCCCTTTCTCTTTTCTTTTTCCCGAGCACATCAATCTCTCTTCTCTCTTTCTTTCTCACACTCTCTCTCGACTACTCTCTCTCTCTCGGTTCTTCTTCTTTTCTCTTGGTAAACTCCTTGTTTCTTTGATAACTCTCACCAATCCTTCTCAAAATCTCTTGTTAAACACATATAAGTGGTTATTAGAGTGTGCATGTGTGTGTTTATGCTTGCATGCGAAATGGGTATATGTGTTTGGGTTCGGTTTTGAGCCGAGACCCAGGGTTTTGCTTGATCAATTCTTGTTTCTGTGATTATTGTGATGAAATCATATTGCATGTAGTGTTGCTGCATTTTTTAGAGAATCAGAGGTTTTATGGTTGGATACCCTCGAATAAGGGCACCACCGTGAAGCCACCGCCACCGGTGATGAACTCCGGTGAACCGGTGGTGAGTTGTGATGTTAAAAACTGAACTCTAATACCATAAAAATTTGATTTTGGTGTTTGCGTGCTTGGATTGTTTAAATTTCAAAAAGGGTTTTGATTTCCAAAAGATAAATTGATAAGTGTTTATTAGAAATGAGTTGTCGATTTGATTATGGGTTGATTTGTGATTTAAGGATTAAGAGAAATCATTTGCATGTGTTGTTTTCTTGAAAAACCCGAATGGTTTGATCCTTGAAGTGATTGATTTGATTTTTCTTGTTGAATAAAGTAATTATGGATTGTTATTAGAATGGTTAATGGATTAAAAGGAGTTAAATTGCTATTGCATGCTAAGTCTTGGTCCTGGTTTGGTACTAATGAAAAGGGAATTAAAATTTTGTAACTTGATTCTTGGTTAATTAGCTAGTCTCCAGATTTGCATGTTGATTTACAATAGAAATTAGTGATGCATGTTAAAGTATAGCCTTGCATGTAAATGTCGATTTAAAAATAAGCTAAAAAGGATGAGTGTTGGAATAATCTCAAGTTTTAAGAAAATCTAATGCTTGCATGTCAATGTTCGACCCTTGAATTGTGTTTTGTGAATATAGCCGAATGGAATGTAGGAATAAAAGGAATTGATTTGATGCTAAGTCAATGCATGAGTAATTTTAGAGATTATGTGATTTATATATTTGTTTGGGTTCGAATTTTTATGTTAAAAGAGAAGAAAATGATTCTTTTTAAAGATTGTTGATTATGTTATATGTTTATGTGAGCTAAGGTGGAGATTGATTGATTTTGAAAACCATAAGTGATAGTTATGGTCGTAAAGGTTTAGTTGTCAATAAATCATGTACTCGTAAGAATTATATTAGTGTGATTTGAGAAATAGTTAAGGTTAAGCAAGTACGCGTTGATTGTCAAGTATATAAAGATAAGAAGGTTACGAGAAAGGAATGTGTTATGTGCTATGTGCTTATGTGTATAAGCTATATTCGTATACTCGAGTCAAAGATATAATCGAGTTATTGTATTGAGTGATCGTTCTAGGAACGAGAGTTGAGAAACTGATTAAGGTTTTGGTTTTTATTGTAGATTCGGAGCGTGAGGGCATTCAGGCTAGGAAACGAAAGGATATACTGGGTGGCAGTAGTTCAACCTTCAGGAAAGCAAATTCAGGCAAGTAACTCTGATTACTTGTGTAAATGGTTATAAAGAGAATGTTGTTCATACCATGTAGAGTATTAAACTGTTTATTTAGTGATACCCTGATATTGATTTGAGATACCCTTGCCTTGATCTTGATAAACTGCTATTGATAAGCTTGTTGATTCAACCATTTGATAACCTATCATTTCTGTTCAAGTTATTTATTAAGCCATGAATTGTATTGAACCCTATAATTATCCTTGTGAACCCTGTTTAATGATACCTTATTTCCTGATCACCCTATTGATCCCTAAATAGATGTTGATCCTTCTAACTTAAATGCTTTGTTATCCTTGATACATAATCCTTAAGAATTGTTCCTCGTTTATCCTTGAATCACTCCCTGGACTTTGTTTTCTTAAAATCTGACTTAAGAATGAGTTTCGACTCGAAAGAGTCCGAATGATTTCATATTCTTGGTAATGATAAAATGGATTTTAGAAAACCTATTTGTTTTTCCAACTCAAGGTTTTCCAAACGAATTCCTGATGGATTGGATTGGGACGTAAGAGGCTAGTGGGACTAGTCCAGTCATGGTAAGAGGCTTGCAGGGCTAGTCCAACTTAAAGCTGAAATTATGTCGATTGGTACCTTAAAGACCGGATGGAGGTCGGTACGGGCTGATCACCCGTATTATAATGAAATGGAGAGATAAAGTGATCCAATCAAGGGTTCTAAATGATTATTTAAAAGGGAACTGAAACTTTCTGTTCAGTAAATTGATTCTTGAAAATCAAAATGGTTTATATTGTTTTGAAAAGAGTGGATTATGTTAATGTGAAGCTTAAAGCTCGAGAACCCTGATTTTTAAATCTGTTGATCATATGATTGATTCCATATATTGAAATACTGTTGCTTTCCTCTTTTTTTGAGAGATCTATTCTGATCCTTTAATGATTTGTGATGAATGTCGACTTTCGTCCAACATTGAGCCTTGTTCCTTGAAAGCCCCACATTATCCTTCAAAACCTTTCCTTAACCCAAAAGCTGGAAATCTGCCACCTAGAACAAATAAAGTAGAATGCCCTGAGTTTGGTAAAGTATATTGTGAAATGATATTGTAGAACTGCTTTATAGTTACTTGTTGAGTTTTATACTCATATGTTTTGTTTCAATTTAACCATGGCAGTTAAGCAAGAAGATGGCCAGGCTTAGGCGCACTGCTCGTAAGAGCGTACCTGGTGGTCCCTACCGTGTTGAGGGCTTCCGGTTGCCAGAGCAGGTAGTGGTATTTTTGAGTGAGCACGCGCCTAGAACGAAATGTTTAATGATACAATGGGTTATCTGTCGGTTCCCAGCCGAAATCGATATTATTTATTTAATAATATTTTGGGGTTGTAAGTTATAGTTTATGATTGGTAGTTGTAATCTTGTCTCATACTTTATCCTGTTGATCTTGTTAGTAGTTAATCGGGGTTTATGCTTATTTAATTATTAGATTAAAGGTGTGTGAGTCCTCATTTCCTAACCCCGAGATTGAGGGCATCACAAGTTGCTCCACATATACCTCTTCATCCAACCTTCCATTCAGAAAGGCACTCTTGACATCCATTTGATAAACTTTAAAGTTCGAGAATGCTGCGAATTCCAGAAATATCCTGATGGCCTAAAGTCTAGCCACTGGAGTATAGGTTTTATCATAATCAATGCCTTCAGCTTGAGAATACCCTTTAGCTACCAGTCTTGCTTTGTTTCTTGTAACCAAACCATCTTCATCTAGTTTATTCCTGAATACCCACCGAGTACCAACAGCTTTCTTGTGTGTAGGTGTAGGTACTAGTTTCCAGACTTGTTGATGTTCAAACTGATTGTGTTCATCTTACATAGCAATCACCCAATCCATATCAGTCAGTGCTTCCTCAATCTTCTTAGGTTCCATCTCAGAAAGAAATCATGAGAACAAACATTCATTTTGAGTATCACGTCTAGTTCTGACTCCAACATCTGGATCACCAATAATCAACTCAAAAGGATGAGCTTTATTCTAGACAGTCTGTCTTGAAAGATTTGATCTTGATGATTTGCCTTAAAATATATTGGGATGTTGTGTCCTACTAGTTGATCCTTCAGCATCTCCCCCCGAGTTGTTGCTAGGTTGACTTGATGATTCTCCGTCAGTAGCAGTGGTATCTCCATTGTTGCCAATGTTTCCATCACCATTACCTTGAGTATCATCATGATTAATAGGTTCTTCACCAGCAGCAACCTCAGGTTCTTGATCATTTTCTGATTCTGAATCTGACATATCATCAAACTTCAGTTTCTCAGAATGATCTTCAGTTTGGATACTAGGGAGTTTAGTGTCATCAAATGTAACATTAACACTTTTAGTTACTTTGTGTTGATCAATGATATACACCCTGTATGATCTTCTTCCATAACCAACAAAAATACCCTCATATGCATTTGCCTCGAATTTACCACGACGATCATCTCCTTCCTTGAGCACGAAGCATCTGGCACCAAATACATGAAAGTATTTGATAGAAGGTTTATGTTCATTCATAATCTCATAAGGAGTCTTCATGAGGTCCTTGTTGATTAGAGTTTGATTCTGAGTATAACATGCAGTATTGACAGCTTCAGCCCAAAAGTATATTGGAAGACCTGATTCACTTAATATAGTTCTTGCAGCTTCAATCAATGTACGATTCTTCCTTTCTCCCACTCCATTCTGCTGAGGGGTTCTAGGAGCTGAATATTGTCTGGTAATCCCTTTGTCTGTACAAAATCCATTGAGAAGTGAATTCTTGAATTTTGTTCCATTATCTGACCTTATTGCTCTAAAAGGGACATTAGAATCTAACTCGATCAACTTGATATGATCAATCACAACTTGTGGTGTTTCATCCTTAGAGTGAAGGAATAAAACCCACGTATACTTGGAATAGTCATCAACTATCACAAGACAGTAACACTTCTTTGACATCGAAAGAACATTAACTGGTCCAAATAAATCCATGTGCAATAATTGAAGAATACCAGTTATGGAGGATGTGGCAGTGCCTTTGTGACTTTATTTCTTTGACTTTCCTTTCTGGCATGCCTCACACAGTCCTTCTGGGGAGAATTCCAGTTGAGGCAGAACCTCTAACCAATTCTCTCTTGACAAGAGAGTTCGTTGCTTTAAAATTTAGATGGGAAAGTCTCTTGTGCCATAGCCAACTCTCATTTGACGATGCCTTTGCATAGAAACAATTGACTTCAGGACTGCTTCCAGAGTTCATGTCAGCTACGAACAGATTTCCTTTCCAGATTCCCATCAAGGAGGGTTTTTCACTTTTCTTGTGCAGGATCTGACACTTTAGCTTGTCGAATAAAACATAGTAGCCCTTGTCACATAACTAACTGATACTAAGCAGATTGTGTTCAAGTCCTTGCACAATATACACATTTTCAATGATAACATTTCCAGCTTGCAAACAGCCATATCCCTCAGTTAAACCTTTGTTGTTATCTCTAAAGGTAACCACTGGGCCAGCTTTCTCAACCATATTTGATAGCAGGGCTCTATCTCCGGTCATATGTCTTGATGATCCGCTGTCAAGAATCCACACTACTGGTTCCACCTGTTTAATGCCCTGCAATACAAATGGATTAGACCTTCTTCGGAACCCAAACTTGGTTGGGTCCGACATACTCTTTATCAGGCAAAACAACATTCTTAACTTTTATGTTCTCAACTTTCTCAACGACTGGACATTTGACCTTGTAAACAGCCTTGACAAATTTCTGTTTAGGCTTAGGCACAAATGTCTCCTTTCTAGCTTTAGGAGGACTAGCAGTCTTAGACCATTATGCTTTCTATTATTCACATGCTGACGAGGAGCAGTCTTATCACTAGAAATATGCTTACCATTAAAATAAGCATACATCAAACTAAAAGCACAAGATATACAATTAGGAACACCACATACTTTATGAGAGGAATTAACAATAGGCAAATTATGCATGGTAGGCATGGCATTTTTGTTATCCAACTCAGGTGTGTCTGAGTTAGTCTTAGTTGCTTTCACAACTTTGACTAGAACTTTCGACACACTTGGCTTGGAAACAACCTTCTCATTAGCAAGATCTTCAGTACTTATTTCTTCTTGAATAATAAAGGAGGTCTCATCAAACAGTTTAGCAATTGATTCTTTATAGAGGGGTTTATCAACACCCTTAAGCACATGTGGTACTTCCCTACCTTTAGCACAGACATGAGGCGGGGAGTTTATGCCTAATTCTCCAATAGCAACATTGTAATCATAACCTACTCCAAATGTTTGATTAATAGCTTGCTTATTGTAGAACTCTTTAGCCTTCGAGCAAGAATTAAAGTAAGCTTTAACCTTAGTCTCAAGACCGATGATCTTGTCTTTGAGAATAGTTTCGAGTTGTCTATAACAGTCAACTCTATTCTCTAGAAAAGATACTTGTTCTTTTAATTTGTCTTGATTAATGTGCACAAGTCTTAATTCATTGACCTCTTTCTCAAGGTCTTTGATTTGTTGAATTAACATTTCATTATCACGACGAGCACAATCTAAGGAGCCTCCTGGATGATAAACTAATTCAGCATCAGTAAATTTTACCTCTTTTCTTGACGATGAAGTGTTTCCATCAATAGCCATAAGAGCAAGATTCCCAACTTCTTCATCTTCACTGTCAGTATCATCCCAGCTTCTTCCCCTTGCCAGGTAAGCCCTTTCAGATTTACTCTTCTGATTAGAATCATACGAGTTCTTCCTTACTTGCTTTGGCTTCCTGCATTATGTGGCAAAGTGTCCCAACTCATTGCAGTTAAAGCATCGAATGGTGCTCCGATCAACCATCCATGTTTTGTATCCACCACTGCTGGTGTTAGAGGATGAAGATCCACCTTTCTGGAATCTGTTGTAGTTGGACTTGTACTTGAACTTGGGATTCCTCTTGAATCTGACATCGGAGAATCTCTTGACAATCAGGTCCATTGACTCATCTTCCAATTGCTCCAGTTCTTCCAAGGAGTAAAAATCATCACCAGATTGATTTGTAGTAGGAGGATCAAATTTTGCTACTATCACATTTTCTTCAGCCTTGGAAGACTGTACCATTCTCTCTGACTGTTGAGATTGTTGTTGTTGTTGTTGTTCAGCTACTAGAGCAGTAGACGTGCTGGCCACTCTACCTTTCCCGTAGACTTCCTTCTGCTGAATCTGCTCCAACTAATAGGTTATTAACACACCATAGAGCCTTTCCAAAGAAATCTCACTCAGATCTCTCGCTTCTCTTATGGCAGTGATTTTATGTTCAAGATGAGTTGGCAGTGTTAAAAGGAACTTTTTGTTGACCTCCCTGATTCAATAATATTTTCCAATTATGTTCAGGTTGTTGATCAATGCATTGTACCTCTCAAACACTTCAGTAATTCCTTCTACTGGATTGGATTTAAAATGTTCATACTCAGAGGTTAGGATCTCTAACTTGTTCTCCCGAACTTCCTCTGTGCCTTCATTAATCACCTCAATAGTTTCCCAGATGTGTTTGGAATTTTTATAGTTCATCACATGTCTGTTCATCAAGGAATCAAGGGAATCAACTAAAATTAATTGAAGGCTGGCATCCAAGGAGGCTTCTTCTTTTTCAGCAGGAGAAAAATCCTCAGGATCTTTTACATAGGTTCTAGCTTTGGTAATTACAACATCATTTTCTATAACCTCTGGTTCAATAACCATCGGAATTTTTGGACCCTTCTTTAACACATCCAGATATTTGGGATTTGCAACTTGTAAGAACAAGAGCATCTTCTTCTTCCATATAATGTAATTTTCTTTATCGAATATTGGGATTTTAACGGTTCCAACTTTTTGTGAAGTCATTATGAATTTTTGAATAAATAAAAATTCAAGCAGTGGAAGAATAAAAAAAGTCTAGGATCTTGATTTGTTCGTTAATCAGAAGGCTCTGATACCAATTGTTAGGTCCCAATATATTTGTGGAAGGGGGGTTGAATACAAACTATACCGTTTAATCAAATTTAATGTGGAATAAAAAGTGAAACAAAATTCAAGTTAAATAAAACTATTATTAAACTTGAAAGGTGTTACAACAACGGTATCGTTTATAAGGGATTAATTTCAAATAAATTATTACAAATCTAGAATAAATTCAACATGAATTTGTTCTATTTTTGCAATAAAAAGATCAAATGCTAAAAGCAATTTGAGATTAAGTTCTAGGAATTTTGATCCGCTAGATAGTTATACAAGAACAAGAGAATGATTTCTAGTGGTTTAGATTTAACTATAAATGCTAGAAATTAATGTTCTGAAATACTGCAGTTGAATATAAAAAGTTTTCTGCTGCTCTGTTCTTTTCTTTGTTCTCGTGTTGTTGAAATAATGATGATTGTCTTCAATGATCTGCTGCTGTTGACATTTAATTCAATCAATAGAATTGGATTGTACTGGCGAGACAATCGGTGAGACAATCCGTTGATTTAGCAAGACAATCGGCATGACTATTGAATGAACTGAAAAGACTTTCGTTATGACAATGAAATGAACTGCAAAGACTTTCGGTATGACAATTAAATGAACTGGAAAGACTTTCGGTATGACAATTGATTGTCATACCAGTTCAAATGATTGTCTTGCTGAATTAATATTGAATATTAATTCAAAATCAATTCTGAAAAAACATAATATTAATTCAGAATTAATTAACCAATTAATTCAATTAATCAATAAATTAATCTTTGCAGATATAATTTATTTTCTTAATTAAATTATATGATCTAATTAATTAATAGAGAATTAATACTATTCTTGAACAGCAACCACTCTTCTGACAATCTTCTGAAAATTACTGAAAATTATGAATCAATTCCACCACTTCAATGTTGACACTCGATGTACTGTCTGGTTCATGAGTGACTAACTTCCGTGTCGTTTCTTCATGTATTGGCTTTGATAACATGATTTTCTTCAGATTAAATCCCTGTAATTATCTGATACCCTGACAAGATCTCTGTCACTTGATTAAATCCACAATCTTGATTTATATCACTGAGACTTGATCAATTTCTTGAACTTCTTCCAGTGAAGTAATTTCTCAAGTCTGTAGATGAACATTGTTTCTTAATCCTTTGACAGATGTTACTTTGAGAGATCTCTTTGACGATAGAACCACTATTTACTTGTTACATTCTTATTTGAGTTGAGTTAAATCCTCGAATAAATAAATAGGCTATGACATATGCCTTTCAGCTGTTGATATTCCTATTGGAGGAGCCAAGATAGAAATGAGTCTAGGGAATAAAGTTTTAACCTTTAATCCCGATGAAAAGAAAATTAGGTTTCTGGAGCTCGATGATCTATCTCTTGGAAATTCAAAGTTACATAATCTCAGGGCTGCTATCTATCAGAATGATGAATCAACAGTTGAACTAAAAGAATATAAACAGATGATGCAATGGTATTTGGATGTAATGGAAGAAAATCTGATGAGGAGGTTTCTTGAAGATTTTCCAGACTGTGTTAGAGTTCAGAATGAAGAGTAAAGTCTGATATTCACTGAAGTAAGAAAGAATATGCTTATTTGATTTCTGCATTTAGATAGTTTTGACATCATCAAATTGGAACTTTTACATATTGTCATAATACACAAGTTAGGGGAGATTGTTAAATATAATTAATGATATCATCAGAAACTATCAGAAGTTCATATAAGGACTTATATCAGCATTTATTGAAGAATGACGTCATCAGTACTTATATCAGTATTGATGATCAGCAGATAATGTCATTATGATTTGTCACTTCAGTAGATATTCAATATGGAAAAGAAAAGCAGGAATTCAAGGAGGTGAAGGACTTTATCTCAGAAGCAATCATACATGGATAAATTTCCTTATTGTAGTAGAATATGATTCCTTATTTGATTATGTAGTTGTGCTCTATATAAAGCACAGATTAGGTTCATGCTATAAGCATTGCGAACATTGTTATATCATTTGCATAACCTAGAAATTCTCAAGGATAATTGTTCATCCTATCGAGAGAGTACGTTTGTAATCAGTTATTATCTGATAATATAAAAACTATTGATTATGTTGAAACTTTGTCGAATTGATTGAATAAACTGTATTCACCCCTCTACAGTTGATTACGGGCCTAACATTAATATATTTTAGGGGTTCAAAATAGTAAGCCCCATGGGGTTGCTCTGATGCATATTCTAAGATTGTCTCGTGTAGTAAAAACTCGTGTCATGCACATTAAAATATAAAGGCAAATTTTCGATGGTATTCTTGTAGATTTGGCTTTTCTAAATGGTACACAAAATAGTTTCGACTTCCAGATGATACCATTCTACTATTATGTTATTTTATACGGTACATCTATCATTAACCTCTGTTAATTAAACGTTATATGTTGGGTATCTATTGTAAAAGGTCAGTTATAGGATGGTATCAATAATAATTTCACTTAAATACATTATTATAATTTTTTTTAATTCTATTATTTTGAAAATTTAAACATACAAATTAGACTAAATATTAGTTGTTAAAGTTGGGGTTAGGTTAAAATGAAGGATAACTGATCGAAAAAGATTGGGAACAATCAAACTAAGTGTAATTATGCTTCAAAAACCAAGTATCATCTTTAACGAAATAACAAATAATCTTATTTGTTTCAATCCATTTCAATCCGAGTACATTTCTCATATCACTATTTTAGGCATACAAACAATTATTTATTTGTTTATTATTTAAATAAACAGTTTAAATTAAAAAAAGTAAAATATTAGAACCAAGTCTCGATTCTTATTTTAAGATTGGTTCTTATTTAAACACGAATACTAATGGACTAGTTTTTAATAATAATTTTTTTCCTACTGAGGTTATTTAATTCGACTTTCGGTTTGAACTGAAATAATTATCTGGTTCATTATTCGAATATGATATTTTCCCTTATTTGGTAACTAAATTATAGTTCGGTTATCGAATAACCGAACACACAGCTCTAGTACAAATTCGTGATTTTTAACCACTATTCACTGATCGCTAATAATCTATATCACATTAATCATTTATATCATCTATTTTGAAGAAAAATTATCAATAGTACTCTAATATTGATTTTTCTGAATAATACCAAAATTATAACATTTAACTAACGGAAGTTAATGATAAGGGTCAACATAAAATAATATAATAGTAGAATGATATCATGTGGAAGCCAAAACTATTTTATTTACTATTTGAAAAATCGAATTCTAAGAGGATGTTATTGAGAATTTTCTAAATATAAAATATTCAAATTATATCAAATGTAGATGCAGAATAAGTAAAATATAGAACATGTAATAAAGATAATTAAGCTTATCATCATTAATTTTTAAGTAGTATTGAATTAAGTACTTAATTATTCACTTTTTTACATATTTAACAATAAATATAAAAATGTATTGATTTACATTTTTTCTCTTTCTATCTCAGGAAAAATATGGAAAGTATTCTCATCTGGCATAGGAATTAAATAAAAATATAAAGCAATTGTGATTTGGGAAGCCCATTGGATAGTCCCGCGCACTTGAGAGTTGAGTCCGGAAATCTTAAAGCCCTAACAAAACCCCTCCCTCATTTCCAATCAATCCACACAATACACGGAAATGTCTTCTTCGTTGAGCAAACTCAGCAATATATTCCGATCAACCATCGCCACCGAGCCCATCTCCAAACTCCCACCCAAACCCACCTCCAAACTTCCACGCAAGCCCACCCCCAATGCCCCTGCTAAAACCCCACAGCCCCCCAAGAAATTCAGAATGATTTCAGACAAACTCAAGTTAGCTTCTTCGCCCGACAAGTTTCGTATTTACAGGGCTAACAATTATGTACGCCGTCTCGCTGCTGCTAATCAGCATTCACTCATACAAGAAGCTGTGAAACACCAGGAGCAACTAGGAGATGTTAATGATGTAGGGTTGATGACAAAGCTCATGGCTCTTTACGGACGAGGCGGTATGTTCGATAATGCACTCCAACTGTTTGATAAAATGCCTGACAAGAGTTGTAGGTCTTTTAATGGACTTCTTGCTGCTAGTTTGTATGCTAAGAAATTTGATATGACTGAGCAGTTGTTTAGGGAGCTACCTGAGAAGTATGGTTTTGAGGTTGATATTATGTCGTATAATATGCTTGCCCGATCGTATTGTCAGTCGGGTTCGATGGATTTGGCTTTGGGTGTGCTTGTTGAGATGGAGAGTAATGGGGTTGAACCGGATTTGGTCACGTTTAATACTCTACTGGTTGGGCTTTATCGGCATAAGAAGTTAGTTGAAGCCGATAAGTTGTTGTTGATAATGGAAAGCAAGAATTTTAGACAGACTGTCAGGAGTTATGACCCGAAGATGAAATATTTGATTGAGAATGATCAGATTGAAGAAGCTGTTATAGTGTTCGATGAAATGAAGAGTAAGGGTGTAAAACCTGATAGACTTGGTTACTATTTATTTATTAAAGGGTATATTGAGAAAGGGAATTTAGAAGAAACTAAGAGGTGGTATGATAAACTAGCACTAGATATGGTTCATCCAGATCGACGGATAATTAAAGCAGTTCTCCCTTTGGTGTGTGAGGAAGGTGATCTTGATTATGCTATCAAGCTGGCTAAGGATTCTGTTAAGTGGAGGTGCATCGTTAATGTACAAGTTCTGCAGGATTTGTTGGATAAATTAGTTAAAGCGTCAAAGGTTGACGAGGCAAAGGATCTTATAGCGCTGACTGAGTCACTTCATTACTACAATAAGAAGCTGAAACTTCCAGCAGCTAAGTAGTGGACTCATATAGTAATTAAAGTGCTATAAATTATTGTTTTGAATTGGGATTTTAGAGGTACAATTTATTATGATAACCTACCTAGCTTCTTGTTTTGATTACTCTATCTGCTTGATTAAAAGTTTTATTCTTAAGCTAACAAAATTGAACTATTAATCTTCCTTTGATTTCTAGAGTTATGTACTTGTTTATGTTTTGATTAAAATTTTGAGGCATTTTCAAAGTGGCTTGTTTTGTAGCTCATAGTTAAAGTTTGCAGCTGGGATCATATTAGAATTTTGCTTTTCCTTTAAACTTTATCCGTGTTATAGAAATGTTAATATTAATAATGAACCAGGTAGCTAATGTTTGATCTTTCTGCAACCTCAGATTGAAATTATCACTACATATTTTGAGAGTAATGTACAAACTTGTTAAAAAAGGAAAGGCTTCTATTAACATTCTTGTTGCATGTAGGGAAGACGTTTTTTTTCGGTGTTCATGTTATTTGTGTAGTAATTAGCTGATTGCTTTTACTTCAGGTATAGCTCGGTATATTCCTAAAGTGTGGGAATTGTATGGTCCATTTAAGTCGACTAGTGTTGGTTGCAGTCAATATCTATACATGTTTATAGAAAATCTACAAGAAACAAGTTCAACCAATCAGCGTATATTGTAATTTGTGGCTAGTTGCAGATTGAAATCGTTGTTACTCGTCAATCAGGTAAGTTACAAAAACAGTCCGACTCCTTTTACATTTAAACTGTAATCGGAACTATATCCAGATGCACATAGTACATATTCATTGCCCATCTAATATAGGCTCACACAAAAATATACTGCAAGCGAAATATTTATCCATCATTTGCACTTTGCTTTATATTTATATTATATTTTTAGTTATGACCCTCTGTGATTGTATGAAATTGAGAATATATATATATATATGGTATTTGTACATTTTTTACATTTTTTTATCACACCAATTAGGAAGGTGATTGCCAATTACCCAAAACCATTCCATTAGACCATTAGAACATATTTTAAATGTGCATGCTAATGTTGTATCAAATGGGAAAGAAAGCACAACCAAGGGTTCACACCAAATTCTTGCTTTAAGTTCGAAACATACATGGGACGCTACAAAATTATGTACTTTGTTTAAGCTGAATAAAGCTAGGCCATTGCATGCCTTGACCACAAGTAACTCTTAGCTGACAACTACAACAATCAGATAAAATTGTAGTGCATATCATTTGTTGCGAAGAAATGAATTTAGCGACCGTGAATCATGCTAATAGTGACCTCATTAGCAGAAAGTGCTCCAACAGTACCAGATCCTGTGTTTGTAGGGCCAAAATATGCTCTGAAAATAAATGCAGCCTGGCCTGGAGGTGGAAGACTTATGTCATTGCATAACATAAACACTACTTCGGACATGCTTGGTCTTGCAGTAGCAGATTCTTGCACGCACAACAGCCCGATATGGATACATCTAAAAATTTGGGTATCATGTTCATGTGATTGACCAAGTGACTGATCGATTATTTCCATGACTCTTGATTTTCCCCAAAGATCCCAAACCTGAGGGAATATATTTTTAGGACCTATAAATGACTTGCAACTACAACATTTGTAATATATAAGTTGTATGTATTATCACTTTATCAGTAGTTTATGGACTGATTACTGTCAAAACTAGCATGAACCATGAAATCAGTGTGATTTAGGAATTTATTTTACTTACATGTCCAATTAAATTAACGGAGTGTTCAGCGTAGTATGTGCTGTTCTTTCTTCCCAGAATAATCTCCAAGAGTAGAATACCAAAGCTGAAAACATCTGATTTTATTGAGAAAAGTCCTTCCATAGCATACTCAGGGGACATATAACCACTGCAATCATAAAAGTTTCATGTTATATTAGGACTTACTTTGAAGAGTGCTAATATATAGGTAGAGAAGTAGTGCTAAGCTTTGACCTCCTTTATTTAACGTATATGTATATAGTAATTAAAGGTTACATACTATGTTCCGACAACTCTCCTCGTCGTCTCTTCATTTTGATCGCTTCCGAATATTCTAGCCATGCCGAAGTCTGATATTTTTGGATTTAAGTGATCATCAAGTAAAACATTACTTGCTTTTAAATCTCTGTGAATGATTTTTAATCTCGAATCATGATGAAGATATACCATCCCTCGAGCAATGCCCAGAGCTATATTAAATAGTCTTGTCCAGTCTAGCATGTGTCTCTTTTCATTATCTGAATCAAAATTCAGTAACATGATATCAGTATTGTAAATTTTCATAAATTGCTATCTAATGGCAAATATGCTTACAAAATTCAAGTATAGGGGGGTTCAGTAGTACCGAAGAGAAAGCCATCCAAGCCCTTGTTTGGCAAGTACTCATAAATCAACATTTTCTCTTCTTTCTGAATGCAGTATCCAAAGAGTCTCACAAGATTTCTGTGTTGAAGCCTTGCTATCAACGATACTTCGTTTCTAAATTCTTCTATCCCTTGCCCTGATGTGTTTGATAACCTTTTCACTGCAATCTCTTGTCCATTATCCAGTTTACCCTACAAATTATAATAATTCACTGAGTAATATCCATGTACTCATATTTGCTGCCAATCAACATTACTGTAATTATAATTACCAGTACCTTATACACTGTACCGAAACCCCCTTCTCCAACTTTGTAAGCCAGGGAGAAATTCTGGGTTGCAGCTAAAATAGTGGTCAGAGGGAAAAACTTGACATCAATAGTACTTGTCCCTAGTTCATCAACCTCTTCTACTGGGGAGGCGATAATTAATATTACTATCAGAGGGAAATGCGATTATCTAAGAAGCAGATATGTTCAGGGTATTTACCTATCCTTTTCCTCACTATTAAACAATACGCGAGACGTAGCAGAACCAAAATTGCAGCACTCAGGAACACAAGAAATAGAATCTTGAGGAAGCCAGGGAATCTCTTTGGCTTCTTCAAATAGTTAGCTGTAGTCAAAGAACCAATGCATTATTAAAGAATTTTGTAAACAATTTACAGTGAGATACTGACTGTAGTAACAATGTCCATGATAACTGTTGATGAACCACTAATAATTGTGTACTGAATATTCTGATTGATATGGCTGACTCGAACCAACTGTTATTAATGAATTTCTGTCTTTCCTATTCTACTGCTGTCAAAGGAGAAGCTGATAAGCTAGGTCTAGCTTTAAACAATATCTATCCACCAATCTATCATTGAACCTTGGTTTGTGGATCACGGAGACCTTTTGGGTGTCCCCTATAAATTGTTAGCAGATCGGGATAGAAAGTAGATGAACCTGAGCCAGTCCGCTAGCATGATTGGCTGGTCCGGTTAGAGGCGATTTTACAACCCAATTCAATTAAATCGGTTTGAAATTTTTTAAACCAACCCGTAAAATATAAGTTTGTAATCTAGCCCTACCCGTCATATATCGGTTTGAGTCGGGTTGGATCGGTTTGGGTGAGTTGAATGATGCGATAAAAAAGGTTTCAATACTATTTATTATTGTTCATTTTAAAATTTTAAATAAAAATAAAATGTGTATAACTTATAATTATAGTGCTAATATTAATATTTGATTAAAATCATGTAATTTTAGTAATGTATATCATATCATAAATCACATGCATTCCTAAATAAATTAACCATACATCTGTAAACGAAAATGAATATGCAAATATAAATTGAACAAAAAAAATTATATCATATTACTTAGAAATCTTAATATGATATTGGAGATAGAAAACAAATACACAAATCATTTAAGATATTGTAGTAGTTATGTGAAAACATATGATACATATCAAACGTACATAATTAAGATATTATACTAGTTATGTGAAAACATACGAGAAGATGTGTAAATACATGTCAAACTTAAAATATTATATAAAAGTATGGATGATATATTAATGAATCGATTGGTTTGGGTTAGGCTAAAAATATTTGTAACCCGTGCCCAACACATTTATATCAACACATTTATATCAGATTGATCAAGAAATAACCCATCTATAATTCGGTTTACGTTGGATTCGGTTTTTCGGGTTGAAAAATGGTTGAGTTGGGTCGGGTTGGTCGGTTTACTCAACCCATCTGCAGCCCTAAGCATGAGGTCCATATAAGGAATCGGTCGTTTTAAAATCTCAAAATTTTATAGGAATGTCATCTCAGAGCAACTCCAAGATCTGAGCTATTTTGGAGTCCTAAACTACAATATAAAAAATAAGAGAAAAAATGATACTCTAACAAAATCCTAGTGATTCCTTAAATCATTAAAATCCACTAAGAGCAAGTCCAACAGCTCCCTTAAACAGACTCTTAACTCCAAATATAAGTAATATGATAAAAATTTGCACTGTGTCTTAGTGGTTCCTTATATCACTAAGATATTTCACTCATGCCTTATCTTTAAGGTACCACAAGGCATTCCTTATTTCATTTTTATCAATAAAAAATTGATTTCTCTCTCTTCTTTTTAGTCTTTTTCTCTCTTTTTTTTTCATACCTCATTCATATTTATTATTATTTTAATTATAAGGAATGGATATAAGGATCATTGTTGGAGTTCAAATTCAAAATTATGTCTTAAATCACTAAGAGTTAATATTTTATAATATTTATAAGGAACTTGTTAAGAGACTGTTGGACTTGCTCTAAGATCTTATTCCAATTTCTTATATTTAGCTAATATCTCACATCTTCTAACTTTTATTTTATAATAAATATTTGAATGTAGTAATTTCTCTTTCTTACTTTTTAATGATAAAATATTATATAAGAAATTGATACAGGGAATGTTGTTGGAGATGAAAATAGATATTGATGTCTTAAGTTATTAGGATCCAATATTTTATGTTAAATTTAGAGAATGAACTAATAAACTGTTGGAGATGCTTGTATGTTAATATTCTAAGAGTCTTAGCTCACTTTTTAAAAATAATATGAAAAATTAGCTCCCAATAAGATAAGATAATATAGGTTCATCTCCAACAATAACTTTTAAACTCACTTTTTATATATTATTTTATAATTAAAAATACATTGAAGTTATAAAAGGACAAAAGAGGAGGGTGAGAGAAAGAAAGTGGAGAGATTATTTTAATATAAAATGTGTAAGTTAAGAGTTAGGTAGAGACTCTTGCAATTGAGGAGAGAGAAGAGATTTTAAGCTTTTAAAGAGCCTTTAAAAATTTCTTGGAGATCAAATTTTAACATCACTCTTTATTTTTAAATTTAAGAGCTCATATAAAAAGAGGTTGGGGGAGATGTTCTTGCAAGTAAAAATGTCCTTGTCGTCCTGTCTTGTCTAGCAGTTTCTTTTTCTTGCTGTCGTCATTTTGATGGATTACTTGAACAATAGATTGTGTGTGAATAATCGTAAATTTGTTGAAAACTACGTAAGCTTAGTTTTATCATTGATTACTGATGACTAATGTAGGTGGGTGCTATATGTTGACTTATCCCCTGCAACTTGTGACTATGTCCAGATTGACAATTATACAGTATCAACCAACAACAGTAATCAATTAATATGAAGATTAAAACAACATACCTAATTCAACAGCATCCACACGCAAGTAGAAATCCTGGCCACCGCCTGAAAACTCTCTCAAGTCTACCAGTTTATCGTACCATGTAATGCATCCATTTGAACGTCCACCACGCACATCTGCAGCCGAGTAACCCGTGCACGAGCAGTTGTTGAAGCACAAGTCCTCGCAAGCTTTAAGACCCAAGTTGTTGTCCAGTCTTGTGATAGTAGTGTCAGGTAGCTTCATTTTAAGCATCTTTATAAATCCATCTCCATCTCCACACACTTGGCCTTTTCGCTTTTGAACACAACCCTGTGAGCCATCTCTTAGGTTCCAGTCTTGTGGCGATTTTGGCTCGAATCCTGGAGAACATCTACACTCGTACTCACCCGCATTGTAGATGTTACAGTCACCAAAGGCACCACAGTGACTAAAAATGTCACATTGGTCCCTGGGCGCCGAAAAGAAGTTAAACCATTTATGGTCACTTTGTTGCCAAGTTAGTCTTTGGAGCGTACCGGTCGTTTCATTAATAGTCATTCTGGATAAAATTGAAGCATTATGCATGTAATCAATTAGGTAGACCTCGTCAGGATTGTCGACGTAACTTACATTGAAGATGAAATCAGCTGCCATTTCTGGCACGCCAGTCCATCCGAGTCCATTCCAAGGTCCTGCGCGCCATAAAGGATCCCGATTTTTATACAAGATCAGTTGAGCAATTGGTCCTTTATCATTAATCATGAGCGAATATGTTCCGGTTCCTGGATTGTCTGGTGACTTCCAAGATGTCAGGACCCTGTTCAGACCCAACCTTCGATCTACTCCAATCTTCATATTAGAAATAAGAGTATCAGTTGGATGATCAAAACTCTGCCACAACAAATCTTTATCGTTATTATCATCATGCAAAACCAGATTTCCGGTATCCAAGAGCACCATCGAGTAGCTTGATCGAACATATGACAAGTTTGAAACATTAGTCGACCACACGACAACATGGGGATTTTGGCTGTCATCATATAAGACAAGATTTCCAGTCTTATGAAGTGATAAAACACCAGATGTACTTGTCATAGGATTATCCCTGTTGGCTACCCAAACAACTGTCTGTACAGAGATTTTATTGTACCAAATACCCACATATCTCCTGCTACTATTACTAGGACTGAAGAATCCGAGGGCAAAATTTTCTTCTGCAGAAACCAAAACATGGCCGTCTCTTAGAGGTTTCTCATAGCTGATGATGCTTGTGGAGGCGCATGATCGAAAGACGAGGAATATAATAATGTAACATCGGAAGTTTATCTTGCGAATCATAGTTCCTGTAATATTTTCTTAGTAATCATGAGTGTATCATTGGGTCTATATGATTTAATTTTATTTATTTGTTTCTGTAAATATATCGAGTGAGACCAATTCTTGCGAGACCAAGTGGGTTGGGGTGCGAATTTATTGTTCATCTTTGTCACACAATATCGTATCTGGTTGACTGAGTCTCATCGAATATTGATTGCTTAACAAGAAAAGCTTTCAAAACATTTCAGAACTCAAAAATGTTCTTTGAAATTGTCTACTAATAAGAAATAAGACAAATGCATTGAATCCCAATAGCTATACATGGTTTCAAGTTTCAATCTTAATATAAAACCAACTTTGCTTTTCAATATCATGGAACGTAATGCCTTGAGATTCAACGGCCTTCAACTGTGCTAATAGTGAAGTCATTAGCAGAAGTAGCTCCAACACTACTAGAACTTGTGTTTGTAAGACCTTTATCAGATGTTCTCAATATAAATGCAGCCTGGTCTGGAGGTGGAAGACTTATTTCATTGCATAACATAAACACTACTTCCGACATGCTTGGCCTTGCTGTAGCTGATTCTTGCACGCACAGTAGAGCGATATGGATACATCTATGAATTTCAGCTTCACGTTCATGTGATGTGCCTAGTGCCGGATCAACTATCTCTAAGGCTTTCGATTTTCCCCAAAGATCCCACACCTGAAATATTTTATTTGCAAGGTATTCATCACTTAATTTTCTACGTGCTACATCATCATTAGTTAAGATGTATGCTTTGCAAGTCTTTGCAGACCGGAAAATGTAAAAACTGGCATAGATATTAATGTTGATGAAACATAGGAAAAATTTGTTACTTACATGTCCTATTAAATTAACAGAGTTTTCAACATAGTAAGTACTGTTCTTTCTTCCCATTATGATCTCCAACAGTAGAATTCCAAAGCTGAAAACATCTGATTTAATTGAAAACAGGCCTTCCATTGCGTACTCTGGTGACATATAACCACTGCAATCATACAAGTATCATGTAAAAGTTTATCGCAGTAAAAATTTTAAGGTGGTATATATATGAAGGCAAAAACAATCCATACTATGTTCCGACCACTCTCCTTGTTGTTTCTTCATTTTGATCGCTTCCAAAAATTCGAGCCATACCAAAGTCCGATATTTTTGGGTTCATTTGAGCATCTAGTAAAACATTACTCGCTTTCAAATCCCTGTGAATGATTCTTAATCTTGAATCATGATGAAGGTATACCATCCCCCTGGCTATACCCAGTGTTATATTATATCGTTTTCCCCAATCAAGCATGTACTTCTTTTCTTTATCTGAACCAATTTTGACAGAGAAATTAGTATGGTGTTCATCTTCATAGTGATAACTATGCTTAAATGAACTTTGAAGCAAAGTCATACTGAAAAGAAAGCAATCCAATCCCTTGTTGGGCAAGTACTCGTATATTAACATTTTCTCCTCTTTCTGAATGCAGTATCCAAAAAGTCTGACAAGATTCCTGTGTTGAAGCCTTGCTATCAATGTTACCTCATTTCTAAATTCCTCTACTCCTTGCCCGGACGTGTTTGACAATCTCTTCACAGCAATTTCTTGCCCATTTTCTAGTTTACCCTGCAACCATTTTCTTAGCATTATACATGTACTAGTATATATCTGTTAAGTTCAGTAATTAAAGTGTAGAGTACCTTGTACACGCATCCAAAACCACCTTCTCCGACTTTGTTAGTAAGGGAGAAGTTTTCAGTTGCATCTATGATAGTGCTTAGATAGTAAAATTTCACATCACCAGTACTCGTCCTTAAATTATCAACCTCATCTCCCATTGGAGTGTCGTTAACAGATATTCTGAGATTATTACTGTTACTACTAAAAAACCCTTCCTCCTGCTTTCTCTGAGCTTTCCCTACATTTATTCAGTGATCTTGCTATTAAATTTGTGAAATGTGGATAAATTTGAACTATAACAATAATTACTCAATATACAGTTACCTTTTGTTCTCTTGATTTTGAACCAATACGCGAGACCAAGCAACACCAAAATTGCAGCACCCAGAAGCACTATAAATAGAATCTTGAGAAAGCCAGGGAATCTCTTCGATTTATTCAAATATTTAGCTGTAATAAGAGGAAAGCTGGTTATAAAAATAAAGATTACAGAAATCCCCCAAGCATGATCTGATTTCGAAACTTTTCAATTTAATAACTCAACCTTGTACCTGTCATTTTGCATAAGGCAAGTGAGTTTCACTTAGTTGTTTAAGGGGGTACAATTTGCTTTTATTGAGGGCTGATGAGCTACCAAAGGGGCTTATAATGTTCACTATTGGCACAAGCTTTGGATCAGGTCGTCCATCAGTTTGCATAGTAGTCACCGATCACGCTAGACTTTTTTGCGTCCATTGGTTCCATTTATCAGTCTGTTTTAAGTGATTTTACTGCCTAATTGATAATATATCAATAGTACTGTGTGTTAACTTCCATACAGGATCAGGTACGTTCATGCTGATCACAATATATGCATGGTACATGAAATTTTCTTGAGGTAGTTGTTGATGATTGACGCATGTACTGGGAGGCATATATGCACTTAATTCTAAACACGTAAACTGCTATCCAGGTGACCCTTAGAGTTAGTTTTGGGATGCCCTGTGCCATCTCAAAAAAATTTGACCCCCCAATTGAGTTTATTTAGCAAAAAAATATAAACTAACTCCAATTTTTTTATTAAAAAAGAGTAGAAAAAAAATACTAAACTCTAGTTATACAAAAATTAGGGAACTCATAACGAACTCATTTGATTATAAAACAACTTATTTAGTCATTCTTGTAATATAATAGAACATAAATTCGACCTAATCCGCTTCAAATTTAAAAGCATATATTTTTTTATTTCCAAATAAATATCCATAGAAAGCCCGTTTACAAAACCGTAGCGATCGTAGCTATTATCTGAAAATTCTTCTCGTTTGTTGTGTGAATGTGTTGTTTTTTTCTCTCTCTATTCTTGGTTTTTATCCACTTCTCATCTTCCGGATTCCCAGAATAGGAGCCACATCCTTTGGCTACGATTAGGATAGGCGATGAGAATAAACTAGTGGAAAAGTGTGTTGTTCCCCGGAATTTCGGGGATGACCACGGAAAAGCAGGTGACGAGGAGGGGACGTGAATTTTGCAACCAATAGGAGGCCCATAAGCCGCAAGGACGAAATTCCTAAAAAGGGGAGACCGTATGTCGTAAGGAATTTTTAGTTATCACGAGTCATTTTCTAGTATTGTTTTTCTTTAAAAAAATTGCCCTGTTCGATGGATGTCCTTGTATTACTTGCTCTCAAGGCCAACCACACCACACCAAACTAAGTGTCCGTTTGGAAAACCTTAAAATACTTAATTTACAACTTAAAATGAATAAGTGAATTATTAGAAAAAAGTAAAAAAATACTTATAAGTTAAACAAGTGTTTGGATAATTTTACTTATAAGTCAGTTTTTTTTCTTAAATGAACTATAATAAATAATTATTTAATATAATTATATTAATTCTTGAATTTTAAGTTTGGTTAACATTTAAAAATATCTATATCTATACTATATTATAATAGCCGGAATAGAGATAATTTGGTTCAACGGTTTGGTTCAACGATAATTCTCTAATTTTGATTATTACAAAAATAGATAAATAGTGTTATATATCTAATAAACTACTAAATTATTAAATTACTATTAAATATAATATACTTATCCTACTAAACTACGAATACAACTTTTCCTATTATTAAAAGATATAAATAATAGTGTTACATATCTGCTAAACTACTAGAAATAGTCTATTTATTCTACTAAATTACGACCACATGTTATTCTATTATTTTTATTATAAATTTATAATCATTATATATTTATATAAATATTTTAAAAATATAATATAACTTGATAAATAAAAATTTAAAATATTAATGGAAACCCGTGCATCGCATAGGATTTATGCTAATTATCTATACTATATTATAATAGCTGGAATAGAGATAATTTGGTTCAACAGTTATTCCCTAATTTTGGTTATTGAAAAAGTAAATAAATAGTATTATATATCTGCTAAACTACTAAATTATTAAACTACTACTTATCCTACTATACTACAATCGCTGCTTATCCTATTATTAAAAAAAATAAAAAATAGTGTTATATATCCGCTAAACTACTAAATTGTTAAACTATTAGCTATAGTATACTACTAAATTGTTAAACTATTAGCTATAGTACTAAATTATTTATAATTTAGTAGTATATTATACTACTAAATTATGATCACACATTATCCTATTACATTTTTTATAAATTTATTATTATTCTTATATATTTATATAAATAATTTTAAAATTATAACATGACCGGAACGGGGTATAATTTGGTTCAACAGTTATCACTTAATTTTGGTTATTATAATAATAAATAAATAGTGTTATATATTCGTTAAACTACTAAATTATTAAATTACTAGATAGAGTCTACTTATCCTACTAAACTACGACCACAATTTATCATATAATTAAAAAATAAATAAATAGCGTTATATATCCGCTAAACTACTAAATTATCAAATTACTAAATATAGTCTACTTATCCTACTAAATTACAATAACAGGTTATCCTATAATTTTAATTATAGGTATATAATTATTATATATTTATATAAATATTTTAAAATTATAATATGACAGGATAAATGAAAATTTTAAATATTAACGGAACCCGTGTATCACACGAGATTTAAGATAGTGTATTTTAAAAATGAGGTTAATAAATAAGCGAAAAATCAAAATAAGTTGAGAAAAAGTATGTCATTACTAATATTCAACTAATCAGCTTATAGTGAACAAATTCAACTTATAAATTAAGTCGACAAATACTTGTTGATAAATTATTAGGAACCTGTAAGTTATAGCTTTTAAGTGGGGGTGCCAAATACGCCCAAGGTCACACCTGTAATCAATAAATATATCATTGAAGACTAAACCAATAATACAAGAAACCATACCTAACTCAACTGCATCCAATCGCACGTAGAAGTCCTGGCCACCACTTGAAAACTCTCTCAGGTCTACCAGATTACTGTACCATGTAATGCATCCTTTGGAACCTCCATCACGCACATCAGCCGCTGAGTAACCCATACAGGAGCAATTCTTCAAGCATAACTTTGCACAGGCTTTGGTATCCAAATTCATATCTCGCATTGCTTTGGAGGTGTCAGGCAGCTTCATCCTTGTCAATTTTACAAATCCTTCTCCATTGCCACAAATCTGGCCTTGTTGTATTCGAACACAACCTTGTGATCCATCCCTTAAGTACCAATCTCGCGGCACCATTGGCTTGAATCCTGGAGGACACTTGCACTCGTACTCTCCCACATTGTATATGTTACAAACACCATAGGGGCCGCAATGACTAAAATGGTCACATGTATCCTTAGGTGCTGAATAGAAATCAAGCCATTTATGATCACCCTCTTGCCAGGTTATCCGCTGAAGAGTTCCAGTTGTTTCATTAACAATCATTCTTGATAAAACTGAAGCATTACGCAAGTAATCCACTAGGTACACCTCGTCAGGATTGTCAACATAACTTACATTGAAGATGAATCTAGAAGATGCAAGTACTGCCATTTCAGGTACACCACTCCATCCGTATCCATTCCAAGGTCCTCCGCGCCATATCGGCTCCCAATTTCTATACAAGAACAGTTGAGGAACCGATCCATTAGCATCAATCATAATTGTGTATGATCCACTTGCTGGATTGTCGGGTGACTTCCATGCTGTCAAGAACCGGTTTAGACCGGACCTGCGGTCCACTCCAATCTTCATGTTGGAAATCAAAGCATCAGTTGGAAAATCAGAGCTCTGCCACAAAAAACCTTTATTGCTATTATCTTGATGCAGCACAAAATTTCCTGAATCCAAGAGCTCGGCTGAGTAGTTTGCTCCTAATAAGTTGGAAACATTAGTCGACCATACGACAGCATCGGGCTTCTGGCTGTCAAATAAAACAAGATTTCCAGTCTTTTGGAGTGATAAAACACCGGAAGTATTTGTGATAGGATTATCCCTGTTGGCAACCCAAACAACTGTTTGAACAGAGACTTTGTTGTACCAAATTCCCACATATCTCCTGCTACTATTACCAGGACTGAAGAATCCGAGTGCAAAATTTTCTTCTGCAGAAACCAAAACATGGCCGTCTCTTAGAGGTTTATCCAGGGTGATGACGCTGGTTGAAGTGCATGATCGGAGAAGTAGGAGCATAAAGTAGAAACTTAACAAGTTTTTGTCGGGAAACATTCTTCGTACAATATTTGGCTTATTAGTCGCGGAACATGAGTTTTGTCTGTCAAAGTTGGATGCTTACATAATTTAGAAAAAAAAATTTAACAACACGCAAAGATGATTTTAGCTTGAATTTTTTTGAAAATGATACTTGTACAGCACGATAATATGTTGATAAAATCTCCTCCAAAATCTTTTGAAATTTAACATGACAAGATTGGACATCCCCCCACAGTTGAACTTGTATTTGAGATCATAAGAAAGAAAGTGGGGGGTTTTGAGAGTTGACTCCCGAAACTAGAGTTCTAGCCACCACTTCTTCATTCTTCTCCCTCTTTCGGTCTCCCATCTCCTCTTTATTTATATATCATTTTCTCAATAAAATCAACATCTAATTCTTTTTGGGTGATATCTTGTCGAGTACCTTGTTATCAAGTTTGTTAGTCGTGCCCACCTTTTTGGGATGTTAGTGTTTTATATTATGATGTTATTCTGTCTTTTGTTGCCGGTTTCGGCCGCTCTGAAAAGGATTTATATGATATTTTTTGAGATCCGTAAGGCTTGTATCAGATCTGAGACGGTGGTGGATATCACAAAAGCTCACTTTTCACAACAATTTTTTTTTCGTATTTTAGGGGCTTTTGTTGCTCTAATATCAGTTGATATAATTGATATTTCTGAACATTGGCCTACAGATGATACTTATGTGAAGGTCAATTGTGTTACTACTAATTTCGGAATTGATGTACGTTGGATTACTCGAGATGTCATTGTAATACTTTTTAGATTAAGGAATTTGAATATTCTATGTTAAACAATCTGAAAACAAAACAGCTATTTGGTTAGCTCGATTTTTGTTTCACAATCAGGTTGTAGTTAACAGTTCAGGGTTTGTTCCGGCTGCGGTTCAATGTTTTAATGAATTCTTCATTTTGTTCGTAAAAAAAAGATTGGACATCCCCTTGTTAGGGGAGGGAGAACATGAGCAGAGTGAGCAAAGCGTGAGCCCGTTCCGCTCAGCTTTTGAATAAAACCGGAACCGTGGATATTTAGTTTTAAAAATAAAAAATGGTAACCGTAACTCAATCATCGATTTCGGTTTTAAAAGTCTCTTAATCGGTTGCAACGGTTCGATTTCAGTTATAAAATTGGGTGGATAAGAATGATAAAAAATAATACTTACTCCGTTCCGTTTATATTGACCATAATTCCTTATTAATTTGTCCCAAAAATATTGGTCATATTTCCATGTCAAAGCAAATTATGTGTTATATATATTAATGTTTTTTAAATATGTTAACATTTGAGATTATATAGGCAATTTCGCTTAATTGCTAGATATGTGAATTTAGAATGATGGTCAATATAAAGATATAAACAGGGCAAAAAGAGTACAAGTTAAGTGAACAAAATGTATTTAATTTAAGAAAGTATTTAATAAATATATGTAGTCAAACCAATTGTGCAATGTTAAAGCATTGGAGAACTGCTAGGATGTTCACTTTGGCGGATGGGGGTGTTGAAGATGAAATTAAATTTTCAGCATAAAATGATTTGTTATCAAACTTTGAAATATGCAAATGAAATGCTAATTAATAATTTTGGTGTGCGGGGCTGCTCCTCTAACGCCATGTCTGAATATTTTTTGTGGTAGTTGTGGTGTAGCTGTTGTGGGGTATCTGTAAAATAATACCGGAAGGGAGGCTTGAGTTTACGGCGCCTCCGATGTAAGAGTAAGAACTCGTTTTGAGGAAGATGAAGATAGATAGACAGGAATGTAAGGTGGTTGTCTGTGTATATGAGTGTGTAAGAGAGCGTAACCCCTAAATTCATTCCTCTTGGGGTATATATAGCCCAAAGGTAGGTTTTAGGGGTTGGTACCTTTAGATCAGAGTTGTTATTTGTTGGAGGCGAAGGACGCCTGACTCGAATAGATCCCATACACGTGTCTAGGTAAGGATCACCTTTAGGATGCACCAAAGGTCTGCTGATGCGTGTCATGTTTGTCTCAATTGTTGGTTGTTGATAGCTGTCATTGTCACGGGCACACATGCTCCTCCTTGGTGGGTTGTGGGGTAAGCTCGTGTTTGGGGGACCCTCCTCGAGCCCGACTCTCATGAAGGCTGGGTTGGACTCTAGCTGAGAGGCGATCCTGCTCCTAGGTTGGGCATGTGCCCGACTATCCACCTGAGTCTGCCTACCTTCATTAGCATGTTCCAGGTTAGAGGGTCTTGGCTCTCAAACTTAGCCTGCCTCTCCTAGAGCTGGGTTGTATGCTAGACATGTTACTCATACCCCATCTCTAACCAACAAAAAACAGCCCTTCAAAAAGAAAACAAAAGCATTTCAGAGAAAGGAATGCACACGAATTACCATCAATAATGAAATAATATAGTTTATTTGGTAGTCGGTATGGTAGATCAATATTTATAATAGAATTATATAAATATAAATAAAATTATAATATAAATATAAATATGGCCCGCAAGGGTTGGCGCAGTTGGTTAAAGAGGGGATAACTATCCTCTTGGTCACAGGTTCGAATCCCACGGGAGGAGAATTTATGATTATGCCTCCTGAACCAGAGCCTGTTGCTTATGCGGTTTACCTTGGTTCACATGGTTTGAAGGCTATTACGTGACCCCGTAGGGTTTAACCAGTGCGCACCCGAAGGGTAGCGGCTGCGGGTTACCTACGATAAAAAAAAATAAAAAATTACAATATGTTTAATGGTCTTAGTTTAAACAAAATAATATATACTATTAATCCAGGCCAGGCCAAATTTTTTTTTATTATTGATCCAATCTTAAGTAAAAAAAAAATCAATACATACAGCCCGTTGAATTTGCAATCTCGGACTAAAACAAAATTATAAAAAATAATGAAATTTGAAAGGAAATTTTTTTGATCGATATAATGTCATTTGGCTAAAACAAAATAATAAGCGGGCTAAAACAAAATAAAACTTGAAAGGAAATTCGTTTAGCTCATATAATGTCATCGGGCTACAATAAAATTATATATATTATCCAGTTGGTCTAAAACAAAATAATATTTCATCGTGCTAAAATAAAATTAAATAAAAATCTAAATATAATTAGCTAGATTTGGTTGATATAACGGGCCTGAGGTTAAAACCAAGATTTGGTGATTCATACTAAAACAAAATAATAAATATTACCAATTTTGCTAAATTTTTTTTATTGAACTAGGCTGAAACAAAAATAAAATTTGAAATGTAATACGTTGGTCGTTATTATGTCATCACGCTAAAATAAAGTATATTATCTATTCTGTTTAAAATAATATAATATTCACTCAGAGCTAAAATAAATTAAAAATAAACTAAATGTAATTAGATGGTTGATATAACGAGTCTGAGGCTAAAATAATGTGTATTATTGATCTACGGTAAAACTAAAATTAAATTCAAATAAAAGATAATTCGTATATTATTGATTCCTGTTAAAATAAAATAAAAATCTACCTAATTCGTTAGTAGGTGTAATGTAGGCTTAGATACCTTAATACCCAATATAGTAAAGGTTTGGTAGTAGATTAGTGTACAATATTTTTGGGTTTATATAATTTTAGGTTTTCTACAGTTTTTAATATAATACATATACTATTTTAATAAAAATAAAATATAGATGGTTCCTTGGTCACTGTAATTGCGTCACACTCAAATAAATTAATATACATTATTCATCGAAGCTAAAAAATTTATACAATTGATTCGTGATACATCAAAATTAAAATAAGAGAATAATTAGAACAACTATAATAAAATAATATATACTTTTATATGGGTTAGCATTTTTTTTACCATTGATCCGGGCTTGAACAAATTAAACTAAAATAAATCGGAATTTAATTAGTTGATATGGTCGGTATACAAACTAAAGATAATTCTTATACTATATATTGATGTTAGCTAAAATTTACCTTTTAATTAAAACATAATTATCTTTGACAAACACACCTATAAATGTCAATAAAAATATATCTTTCAATCAGTGATATTTTTTAAAAACTAAAATATCACTAACTTAT
Source organism: Apium graveolens (assembly GCF_009905375.1). Lineage (NCBI taxonomy): Eukaryota > Viridiplantae > Streptophyta > Magnoliopsida > Apiales > Apiaceae > Apium > Apium graveolens. The sequence goes on along the minus strand of NC_133651.1, from coordinate 113,329,947 downwards.
ACAAATATACATTTAAAATTATTATTAAATTATATTATTAAAAATTTCTAATAAATAAATTGCAGAGCTTACAATTTTCACTTCAAATTAAATTCAAAATAAATAATATTAAAAATAATTCGTGCATCGCACATGTTTTAGGCTAGTACTATATTAATAACGAAACAATAAAAATGGTTGGTAGTTGGTCCGGTCATCGTAATTATATTAATATATATAACACTCTCATAAGTAGAGTAGATTAATATTTACAATATAATTAAGTAATATTTATAACACTCTCATAAGTAGATTAATATTTATAATATAATTATTTAAATAAAAATAAAATTATAATATATCTAATGGTCTTGATATAAACAAAATAATATATAATATTCACCCAAGCCGGACTAGACAAAATTATACTATTAATTTGTTAGGTCACACACTGTAGAAGGGGGTTGAATACAGTGTATACTACAATCAAATCGAATTAAGAACACAAGTATGAAACACATAATAATCTTATTAATAAATCAGTATTACAATGGAACCGTTCTCTCTCAGTGATGAACAAATATCACGAGAGCTGCTAGGGTTACAATGAATAATATTCTTGATTAAGATAACACATATAGTGTAAACCCTATGTTGTGTTTATATAGACACACAATTACAAGATAATCTTCTAATCGATATCGAATATAAGTCTGCATTCTAAAATATATCAATTAGTTATCTTTTCCTCCAAGCCTTCTATTCTTCATAGAATTCTTCTCCATGCATATCTCTTCTTGTTTTAGTCTTGATATTCTTTCCTTTTAATCAGCCGCCTTCCTTATCTGAATGTCTTCTTAAGTCCCGATATTATCTCCTGATAAATATCTTCTGATATCTTAAGTTCTGATAACTTAAGTTCTGATATCTTAAGCTCTGACTTCAGTATAGGTACTGATTTCCAGTTAAGTCCTAATTTGTCCTGTTAGTTAAGATCTGAAAAACTAAACACAAATCACTATTAGACATGACATCACAAATATATCTAACAATCTCCCCCAACTTGTAAATTAGCATAATATACAAGTTCAATAGATATTTGATGATGTCAACAACATTAAGTACAAATGCATATAAGAATTTGACTAGATAACTACAACTCACAGTCTTTGTAGCTTTTACCATCCTTAAAGTCTGATATCAGCTTTAGCCTGTATATACTTCAAAAATTAACAGTTGTAGTCATTGACTTGGCTTCAGTGTGTGATCTCTTTAATGTCAGGAGTTGTTCTGAGATAGTTCTTCAAAAGAGTTCTCTCAGCATATTCAAGTTCATTCTGCATCCTCCTTTTTGCATCTTTAAGTTCAACTGTATCTTCTTCTGTCTGAAAGATAGCAGCCCTGAGATCATTTATTTTTGCTTTCCTTATTTCCTGATCCAGTTTGATGACATAGGCTTTATCAGACTCTAGATTGAATTCAAGTCTCTTAATACCAAGAAATGTAGTGATTTTGGCGGTATTAGGCTTCATCTCAACTAGTTCACCATTGTGAGCTCTGTACTTAGGATAGTATGGCCTGTCAGACTTTACAGAGTATAATTTCTTCTGTCTTTCAATATTAGAACTTATGTATTTGGCAGCACCATCTGTTGATCTGTTCTTCACTTGAAGTAGAAATAACACATGTTGCAATTCTTCAAAGTAATTCAAACGAATAGCATCCTTTCTTATATGGAATACCCTCCCATCTGTCATGAAATATAACATGATATCTTCTTTTAGCACAAAGTGGTAGACCATTTGTATAGACTCCAGTTGATTCAATCTTTCAGGAGTTGTTCCCACTCCTGGTTCACTCAAAGAGGTTGGATCCGAGGTAGTATTATTTACTCTCTTTTCTTTAGAACTACCCAATCCTGATTTGTCTCTAGCTTCCTTTCCTCGAATAACTCTTGCTTCAAAACCACTTGATGTAGTCTTCAAAGGTTGAGTAGATTGTTGAGCTTTATTAAACCCAGGTAGTAGAATTTTTGAAGGTTTAACATGAGCAATGTCAGAGGTTTCCTTTCCTTTATCTTCTGAAATCAAGACAACTTGAGCTCTGTCAGAGGTTGCTTGCTTCCTTGTCATATCAGAATTTACTAAGTCCCGATCTTGAACAACATGAGCTCTGTCAGAGGTTGTTTGAATATTCTTCTTCTTCTTCAAAATTAGACTAGTATCTTCATCAGAATTTACTTGTTCATCCATGGTTGGCAGATATATTTTTACAGAATCATCAACTTTAGCTTTGCCCTTGAACCTTGGATCTACCTCTACTTGTGATTTGGCTTTGGATTTAAATTTGGTTGCCTCAGAGTTTGTCTTCTCTTTAATCACAATGCCCTTAGGCTTTGGAGGTTTCTTTGCAGTAATAGAAGCTTTAAACTTGGATTTGACATTTTCTGCTTTAAGTCTGGCTTCTTCTTCCTTCAGACTTTCAAAGTCCATTCCTGGATTGTCTTTGAGAAATAGTCTTTTTGAAATTTCTTCATCCAGCTTCTGTAACTTGGGGTCTTGATAGTAAACTATTATTTCCTTCCCCTTAAGTTTCAGTGTCTGCATAAACTTCGGTGATTCTTGACTTTCACCCTGTATCAGAACATCAGGCTTAGTCAGAACTTGCTTATCAGAACTTATTCTTTTATCAGCATCAGAGCTTGATCTCTGTGTAGAAGTTCCTGCTTTCCTAGATGAAGAACCTTTGCCTTGACCATGACCTTTACCTCTTTCAAAGTTTCCCTGGTCTTCATTATCATCATCCTTACCCTTCAGTGGTTGATCAATTTTGCATTTGGACTTAATCACTTTCTCCCCCTTTTTGGCATCATCTGGTAGAAGGAGAGAGACAAGCAATTCCACAGAGTTTTGGATTTCATTGAGTTGATCTTGTTGAGCAGCTTGATTCTTTAAAATATCAGATATTTGAGCTTGCTGCTTTTCTAGAGTCTTTAAAGTCTGGCTTAAAAGCCTGTTCTTTTCCAATTTGACATTCATGTCTTGCTGAATTAGTGTTTCTTGAATTTTGTTCACCTTGGCTTGAGTTATTTAGTGTTGACCTTGAAGGTGCCTTGTACTAAATGCAGTAACTCTGAGCTGTGCTTTGAAGTCATCATTCACGAGCATCTCATCAGCTTTAGCCAGGTGCTCAGCAAGAATATTTGCAGTAGGAACAAAATCAACTTTGTTCCACTCCTTGATCCATTCTTGTCCTCTTGGAGTTTCACTCCAAGGTACTGGAGCATTCTCTCTAACAAAGTTCTTGATTAGATCAGCTTTGCCTAGAACTTGTTGAGGTGCATGTCCTGAAGGACCAGCTGCATCAGCATATAGATTTGTAGCAGCTTCACCAGTATTGTCAGTATTTGCAGCATCAGAACTTATAGAGCCTGCAGAATCAGCTTCCTCTGATAAAATGATAGTGTGCGAGGCTATAGAGGTTTCAAAATCATCCTCTAAGTTCTGATCAACATCCAAATTCTGATGTTCACCTAATATCTGATCTTCATCATCTATATTCAGAAGAGGTTTTGTTGGAATATCTGTATTGAAATCAGCATCTAAAATTGGTGTTGTTGGTGGAGTATGTTGAAGAATGGTTGGAGCTTCTAAGTACAGAACCTCAGGCACAACCAAGTTGTGAATATCTATTTTCGCACTTGTACCTGGGTCTTCAACATGTACTTGTTCAATGATAGGAGACACAGGAGGTATAGACACTCTGTCTTGAGCAGTTTCTTCAGCTTGAATTGGTGACAGTGGAGATGTAGATTCAGCGGCTTCAGCAAATTCTGGTTGTGTAGATGGAAGGGATTCAGTCACAATTGGCTCCTTTGGGATCAGAGATTTCTGATCCTCTTACTTAGCTGCTGCTTCCACATCCTCTAAATCTGACTCAACTATGTCCCTGTTAGCTCTTTGTTTCTTCACTCTCTTCAAGGGTGGAGAGACTTTGGGAGCTTTATCATCAGAATGTATCTTTCTAAGCCTTTTTAGGGGCCTAGAACTCCCAGTTTCCTTTGTTTTCTGAAGAGACACTTCCTCAACTGCTATTGCAACAGGTTCTGATATTTGAACCTGTGCCTCATCTTCTGATTCATCTCTCAAAATCATCCTCCTTCTTTTCTGCTGTGACTGAGGTACTATCTTAGTCCTCTTTGCTCTAGAAGAAGAAGGCTGCACTGTAGGTGCTGATGGTTGATTGGCATGTGCTGATGTTTGTGGTTGTTGTGGTTGGGTGATGGTTGGTTCTGGTGGCTGTTGTGTGTTAGTGGGTTGGACATCAGGATATAGCAATGAATAGGTGGCAACATCAGCATTTACAAGAGCTTTCTTTACTGATAAAGGAATTCTAAGGGGTCTTAAAACGTCCTTCTTGTTATCAGCAGTTAAAAGATCAGTAAAAGCCCTTTTTGCTAACCTAAAAGGTTATATGAGTTCACCTGCTAGTTTTCGTTTATCTGATGTACAGTAATTGTAAATTAACTGACAGAACCTAGCAAAGTAAACTACATTCCTGTCCTCTTTCATTCTATCTCCTATAAAACATAACACAGTCTTTGCATAATCAAAATGAGACTGGTTTAGGGGTGCATACCCAATTTGCTGACTCAGAATGGGAATAGCATCAAAGTTGGAGCATTTGTTGGCAAACGTCTTCGTGATGCAATCGAAGAAGAAGCTCCATCCCCTTCGAATATATGGGTGTTTGAGTTGTCCCAACTTAGCCAAACTCTGTTCATATCCAAGACTTGCCATCATTTGTTGTAGCAATGGCTCCTCAACAGCAGAACTAAATTGACAGGATTCAGGTAGGTGTAGAGCTTTTTGAACTGCTCCCGGAGTAACAACATACTCAACCTCATTTGCTGTAAACACGATGCTTGGAGTCCCATTCTTACCACCATCATCATAATGTCCAGTATGCCAGAATGTCAGAACTTGAGTTCCATATATACTGGTTGGTTGTGTCAATGCGAACCCAATTTCACTATGAGATAAGAAATCCTGGATAAAATAAAGTTTGGAAGGAGCTTTACTCTTAATGAGAATGGCAGCATAGTTGTTGGTGACGAACTTTGCTCCATTAAAGATTATATCCTTGGGTGCCATTGAAAACAAGTGAGAATTTAGAATGCCTGAAAAGTGTTTGTTAAAATGTCTGTACAGTAAACCGTCAGAAAATATGAGAGAATAAGAAAAAGAGATAGAGTAAGTAGAATAGAAATGTAAATAAAAGATTTGAAAATCTTTTATCTCTTTTACTTAGACACCTCACGTGACAACAGTTATTGAGAAGTGGAACATACATTACACCTGTCAGGCATGCAGCAGTTAAAACAAAAGTTAATGGGCACAGGAAATAAGTAATGATTACTATGCACATGCAGTTTTTCAAAAAAAAAAAACTATTCCCACTAAACAAATGATTATTACTGTCTTTATCTCACTTAAACCAATATTCTGATAAAATATTACCGTTGAAGTATTGACCAAAAATAAATCAAGTAAATAAATACTGCCACGCTAGCATCAAAACTTGATTTTTATCAGAACTTAAAAGTCATCAGAATATGGCTTCTTTACTCAAAAAGTGAATGTTTATTTCTGTAATTCTTCACACAAATACTGATATGGTTTCAACATAACTTAATCATCAGAACTTCCATCAGAACTTGTCCTCAGAATTTATGCAACTAACACTTAAACTGTTCATCTAAAACAACATTGATCACCACAGTAATTTTCATCATTCATATGGAGTGTAAGTGTGTGCTTTAAGCTAAATATCAGACAAAGAGTAAAGTCTGATTCACTTCAGTACATCTTAAAAATAAGGCATAACTAAGAACTTTGCTTAAAATCTGTTATTAGTCTAAAGTCTACTATAGAATGAGTTCATGCATGAGTCCACCTCAACTGTTTTGTGCTCATTTTATGCATCTTTTGAAATTCCTGTTTACAGTGGCTCCTCAGTGTAAGTGAGTCACGACTTCTTATCAGAATTTATGCTATTATTAGAGTATTTCTCCAGTAATCAGAGAATGTGAAAAGTCACCAAGAAAATTTTATTTTGCTTTTCTAATGCATATTACTTAATACCAGCAATGCACTTGGGTCTTCCCTTCCACATATATTTTTCTCTAGATCTCAAAGGAGTACCTGATATTTATTTCTTTTCTTTACTTTTTCTTTTGATAAGTGAGGCTTATCAGCACTTAGTACATCTATCAGATTTACAGACATCAGAACTTAACAGATAAGAAGCACCATTCTAGTTTTTGACTTAGTAATAAGATACACAAAGTATACCTAACCAAGCTCAATATCAGAATTTGCTTGTGTTAAAAGATTTTCACATAAACAATTACTTCAAATATGAGATCTTTAGTATATTAAAGACTACTAGGTCAGCATCTAGCACAGTTATCCTCATTGGATTGAATAGTCACAGAAACATTCATATCACTATCAGAGTTTAGAAATTCACATCAGACAACAATCAACACTTAGTAAATTTCAATTTAAGCGCAGATTACATAAAGATAGTAATATATGTAAATACTGATCATAAAGTCTGATGTATCAGAACATAAACTAAGAAGATTTAGAGAAAGAACCTGAAACCATTCCAAGTTCATTTACCAATCTTGTAAAAGTAGCTTCACATAGTGGTTTTGTGAAGATATCTGCTAGTTGTTGATCTGTTGGAACAAAATGCAATTCCATTGTACCTTCCATCACATGTTCCCTTATGAAGTGGTACCTAATGCTGATGTACTTTGTCATAGAGTGCTGAACTGGATTACCTGTCATAGCAATAGCACTTTGATTATCACAGTAAATAGGAATTTTAAAAAATTCTAACCCATAATCCAGTAACTGATTCTTCATCCAAAGAATCTGTGCACAACAGCTTACTGCAGCAATGTACTCTGCCTCTGCAGTTGATGTGGAAATTGACTTTTGTTTCTTGCTAAACCAAGAAACTAATCTGCCTCCAAGAAATTGGCAGCTTCCACTTGTGCTTTTCGTGTCAATTTTGCACCCTGCAAAATCTGCATCTGAGTAACCTATTAGTTTAAAGTCTGATTTCCTAGGATACCACAATCCTAAATCAGCTGTACCCTTAAGGTACTTGAAAATTCTTTTCACAGCTGTTAAGTGAGGTTCTCTTGGATCTGCTTGAAATCTTGCACAAAGACAGGTAGCATACATGATATCAGGTCTACTTGCAGTTAGATAGAGTAATGAGCCAATCATACCTCTGTAATTAGTAATATCTACTGATGTACCAGTATCCTTATCCAATTTTGTTGCAGTGGCCATAGGAGTGGATGCACTTGAACAGTCTTGCATTCCAAATTTCTTCAACAAATTTCTGGTGTACTTAGATTAACAAATAAAAGTTCCTTCTTCATTCTGCTTGACTTGAAGGCCCAGAAAATAGCTAAGTTCTCCCATCATACTCATTTGATATCTTGACTGCATTAGCTTGACAAACCTTTTACAAAGTCTGTCATTTGTAGAACCAAAAATGATATCATCAACATATATCTGCACCAAAATTAAGTCCTTTCCATGGTTGAGATAGAATAAAGTTTTGTCAATAGTCCCTTTGTTAAATCCACTTTCCAGAAGAAACTGAGCTAATGTCTCATACCATGCTCTTGGAGCTTGCTTAAGGCCATAAAGTGCTTTATCAAGTCTGTAGACATAATTAGGAAATTTTGAATCTACAAAACCTGGAAGTTGTTCAACATATACTTATTCTTCCAATTCTCCAAAAGAAAAGCACTTTTTACATCCATTTGAAAGACTGTAAACTTTTTGTGAGCAGCATAAGCCAAAAATATCCTTATGACTTCCAATCTAGCAACTGGTGCAAATGTTTCATCATAATCAATTCCCTCCTGTTGAGAGTATCCTTTTGCAACCAGCCTTACTTTATTTCTTGTAATTATGCCATCACTATCAATTTTGTTTCTTAACACCCATTTTAGACCAACAACTGATCTGTTCTTTGGTCTTGGCACTAGGGTCCAGACTTTATTTCTTTCAAATTCATTTAACTCTTCCTGCATTGCTTGCACCCAATCAGCATCTTGAAGAGCTTCTTCCACTTTCTTTGGTTCAACCTGAGAAAGAAAAGAATGATAGAGACATTCATTTGATGTTGCTGTTTGTTGTGCATATGTTGTGTACTTGATGATTACACAAACAAAACACTAAGTAGATTTTAATTAGTGAAATAATGTAGCACTCGACGGATAAGGATTATAGTCCTGACGGATAAATCATTATAGTCCCGACGGATGATGACTTATTATCCATCGAGTGAGTAGCTTATGTAATAATGAGTTTGTAGCACATTTCTGCATACACCTTTGTATAGATTCTGTAGTAGCATATAAGTCATGTTGACTTTAACTAGATATGCAGAATAGGTTGATTAATTGTACATAAATGATATCTTGTAATTCTGCATAAATGAATTGAAGTCAAGTACCAAAATAGCTAGCGACAGATGATCAAACAGCTATCAACGGATGTCTAATATAGCAGTCGACGGATGATCAATGAAGCCATCAACGGATGATCATAAACTCGACGGATGATCATGTACTCAACTAATAAAGAATTCGAATATCAGTTGACAGTGACAACTGGTCACATGCGTCGAAGTGTACGTAAATGGAATGAGGAAGCCTATTAACTGGGTAATAGAGAATAAAGTAACAAAGCATTAGACCCGATAGTTTTTATAATGATCCTGTCTTTTGACTTTGTAATCTTGGTAATATATAGACCAAGAAGTAGCAAATAGAAACATAGATCTGAGATACAAAAAGTGGGAAACATTTGTAAGCAGAATTATTAGCATTTCTCTGTATTCTCAGTAGTTCATATTTGTAAGCAGCTGTAAGCATTCTTGCACACAGAGTTCTCTCAATATAATATATATCTCTGGTGGAATTGTTTAAATCCACCAGAAAGTTTTTAAAGACTCTAGTTTTTAATTACTTGTGTTTTGATTCACTTAAGTTTTTATTCCGCATTGTGCTAATCAACACACTTATATTTATATTCGAGTTCGAACATTTTTATTTTAAGAAAAAGGTTCAAAAATTCCATTTAACCCCCCTTCTGTAATTCTTGCTATATTGTTAAGGGACTAACAATTGGTATCAGAGCAAGCTCTTAACTTATAAGGAGTTTAAAGATCAAAATAATTCAGCAAGATGAACAAGAAGGATGTTGGAGTCAAGATTCCTTTTCTAGATAAAGATAATTACCATCATTGGAAGGTAAAGATGCATCTTCATATGCTTTCTCAAGATGAGGCCTATGTGGACTGCATAGAAAGAGGCCCTCATGTTCCAATGAGAGCTGCAACAGGAAACGAGCCATCAGTCCCCAAGCCAAGGCATGAATGGTTTGATCCTGACATTGAACAAGTCGGGAAGGATAAAAAGGCCATGAATATTCTGTTTAATGGAGTTGATGCAGACATGTTTGACAACATTATCAACTGCAAAACTGCCAAGGAAGTTTGGGATACTATACAGATAATCTGTGATGGCACTGAGCAAGTTAGAGAAAATAAGATGCAGCTCTTGATTCAGCAATATGAGCATTTTCATAATGAGGAAAGTGAGTCACTCACTGACATTTTTAGTAGGTTTCAAAAACTACTAAATGCTCTCAAATTGCATAGAAGGGTCTATCAGACTAAAGACTCTAATCTGAAATTCTTTAGATCTCTTCCAAAGGAATGGAAACCAATGACAGTCTCATTAAGAAACTCACAAGATTATAAGGAGTTTACTTTGGAGAGACTGTATGGCATCCTAAAAACCTATGAGCTTGAAATAGAGCAGGATGAAAGGATGGAGAGAGGAAAGAAGAAAGGAGGATCCATTGCACTAGTTGCTAAGTTGGAAAAGGAGAAGGAAGTGAATATGGAAGTTGTTGAATCAACTTCAAAGGTCTATGAGAACAAGGGCAAGGGGCTTGCAGTAGAAAGTGATGATTCATTAAGCCAAGAAGACATGAAGGACATTGATGAGCACGTAGCATTTCTTTCCTGGAGATTTTCCAAACTCAAGTTCAAAAAGAACTTTGGAGCAGCCAATCCAAATAGAAACATGGTGGATAAGTCAAAATTCAAATGCTTCAAATGTGGCTTGGCAGAGCATTTTGCCAGTGAGTGTAGGAAGTCAGATTCCAGTAAGAAAAAGTTTGAGTCTGTGGATTATAAGCAAAAATATATTGATCTACTCAAGAAAAAGGAAATGGCTTTTATTACACAAGAGAATGACTGGGCAACAGATGGTCTGGATGAAGATGAAGATGTCAGCTATGTCAATCTAGCCCTAATGGCCAAGTCTGATGAAACAGAGACAAGTTCCTCAAGCAATCAGGTAATTAATACAAACCTTGCACATTTATCTAAAGCTGAGTGTAATGATGCCATTAATGACATGTCTACAGAGTTATATCATTTGCGTGTTACACTTAAGTCTCTTACTAAAGAAAATGTTAAAATCAAAGAAAACAATTTGTTTTTAAGTGAGAGGAATAATGTGCTTGAGTCTCAGTTTATTGATTTTGAGAAATTAAGAATTGAGTGTAAGATTGCTAAGGAGGACTTAACTGAGTCCTTGAAAAAGGAAGAAATTTTAAAGAAGCAGCTCGAGCATGAACAAGAAGTGATTAAAGCATGGAAAACATCCAGGGATGTCCATGCTCAAATCACCAAAGTTCAAGGAATCGAGTCTTTCTGTGATGAAGCCTGGAAAAAGAACAAAGAGAAACTAGAACCTAATTTGGTAGATGGTCTGCTAACAGATGTAGACTCGACGGATGATGAGGACTATCTGTTGGATAACAAAAAGTGTTATCCGTCGAATGATGAAAATCCTCATCCGTCGGCTGTGAGCAAGCCCATTAGCAAAGCCAAACTAGTTAAGCTGAATGAGAAGTATGGGTTTGTTTTCAAGAATTTTGTTTCAGGAGAGTCAAGTCAAGTTAAGAAAGGGAAAAAGGCTAATGTTGGTCACATGACTGTCAAACAGTTAAGTGACAGACTTGAAAAGATTGAGGTAAAAACAGAGACTAAAAGGATAAACAATAGGAATGGTAAAGTAGGGATTAACAAACACAATAACTACACACCTGATAAATATGCTCCCAAAAAAATCTGTGTCAAGTGTGGTAGTGTAAATCATCTGTCTATTAATTGCAAATCTTCCATGCCTACTTCCATGTCTGTGCAGTCTCAATTTCCTAACATGAATGCCATGCCTCCCTTTCCTGTTAATGCTATGTCTACACAGAACATAAATGCACAGTTTGCTAATATGTCATTTGCACCTAATCCTTATTATGCTGCATACAGTATGCCACAAATACCATTTAGCATACCTTACTGGAATAACATGTTTACTCACAACATGCCATTTCCTGTTAGTCATAGTATGCGTGATGATTCTGTTACAATGAATGACTTCAAAGGCCCAACTCAAATGACTAAGAATGAATCTGAAATTCCTAAGTGTAAGGCATATGTCATAGCCTATTTGTATATTCGAGGATTTAACTCAACTCAAATAAGAATGTAATAAGTAAATAGTGGATCTACCGTCAAAGAGATCTCACCAAGTAACATCTGTCAGAGGATTCAGAAACAAGGTTCATCTACAGACTTGAGGAGTTAATTCACTGGAAGAAGCTCAAGAAATTGATCAAGCCTCAGTGATGGAAATCAAGATTGTGGATTTAATCAAGTGACAGAGATCTAATCAGGGTATCATTAATTGCAAGGATTTAATCTGAAGAAAATCAAGTTGTCAAAGTCAAGATATGAAGAAACGTCACGGAAGTTAGTCACTCATGAACCAGACAGTACATCGAGTGTCAACATTGAAGTAGTGGAATTGATTCATAATTTTCAGTGATTTTCAGAAGATATTCAGAAGAATGGTTGCTGCTCAAGGTTAGTATTAATTCTCTATTAATTAATTAAGTCATATAATTTAATTAAGAAAATAAATTATATCTGCAAAGGTTAATTTATTGATTAATTAAATTAATTGATTAATTAATTCAGAATTAATATTAAGGATTTTCAGAATTTAAATTGGATTAAGATTCATTTAAATTCAGCAAGACAAATCTGATTGTACTAATATGACAATCGGTATGACAATCAATAGTCATACCGAAAGTCATGCTAGTACAAATAATTGTCTTGCCGAAAGTTACACTGGAAGAGGATTGTCTTGCTAGTTCAATCAGATTGTCTTGCTAGTACAAACAATAGTCATACCGAAAGTCTCTCCAGTTCAACAGATTGTCTTGCTAGTACAATTGGATTGTCTCACCGATTGTCACTCCAGTTCATTCAAGTCTGTTGATTAGTTTAAAAAGAAGAGAAGCAACAGAAGTCAATTAATCATCCAAGAACACAACTCAAGAAAAAAAAGCAGCCGCCTCTGAAACATTATATCTTCTCTGCTAAATTCAAGATCAAATTTCTAGTTTGCAAAGTTAAATCCAATCAACTAGAAATCATTCTCTTGTTCTTGTGTAACAATCTAGCGAATCAAAATCCCTAGAACTTAATCTCAAATCGCGTTTAGCATTTGATTCTAATTATTGCAAAAATAGAAAAAGTTCATGTCGAATTTATTCTAAATTTGTGATAATTAATTTGAGATTAATTCCTTGTAATCGATACAGTTGTTGTAACACCTTTCAAGTTTAATAATATTTTTATTTAACTTGAATTTTGTTTCACATTTTTTATTCCGCATTTAATTTGATTATTCGGTACTGTTTGTATTCAACCCCCCTTCTACAAACACATTGGGACCTAACAATTGGTATCAGAGCCTTCTGATTAACGCACAAATCAAGATCCTAGACTTTTGTGATTTTTCAACTCCTTGAATTTTTATTTATTCAAAAATTCATAATGACTTCACAAAAAGTTGGAACCGTTAAAATTCCACTATTTGATAAAGAAAATTATATCATGTGGAAGAAGAAGATGCTATTATTTTTACAAGTTGCAAATCCCAAATATCTGAACTTGTTAAAGAAGGGTCTAAAAACTCCGATGGTTATTGAACCAGAGGTGATAGTAGATGATGTTGTGATTACCAAAGCTAGAACCTATCCAAAAGAGCCTGAAGATTTTACTCCTGCTGAGAAGGAAGAAGCCTCCTTGGATGCCAGCCTTCAATTAATATTAATTGATTCCCTTGATCCCTTGATGAACAGACATGCGATGAACTGTAAAAATTCCAAACACATGTGGGAAACTATTGAGGTGATTAATGAAGGCATAGAGGAAGTTAGGGAGAACAAGTTGGAGATCCTAACCTCTGAGTATGAACATTTTAAATCAAATCCAGGAGAAGGAATTACTGAAGTGTTTGAGAGGTACAATGCGTTGATCAACAACCTGAACATAAATGGAAAATTTTATTCAATAAGGGAGGTCAACAAAAAGTTCCTTTTAACACTGCCAACTCATCTTGAACATAGAATCACTGCCATTAGAGAAGCTAGAGATCTGAGTGAGATTTCTTTGGATAGACTCTATGGTGTGTTAAAAACCTATGAGTTGGAGCAGATTCAGCAAAAGGAAGTCTACGGGAAAGATAGAATGGTTAGCACATCTACTGCTCTTGTAGCTGAAGGTCAACAACAACAACAATCTCAATAGTTGGAGAGAATGGTACAGTTTTCCAAGGCTAAGGAAAATGTGTTAGTAGCAGAATATGATCCTCCTACTACAAATCAATCAAGTGATGATTTTTATTCCTTGGAAGAGCTGGAGCAATTGGAAGATGAGTCAATGTCCCAAATTGTTAAAAGATTCTCCAATGTCAGATTCAAGAGGAATCCCAAGCTTAAGTACAAGTCCAACGATAACAAATTCCAGAAAGGTGGATCTTCATCCTCTAACACCAGCAGTGGTGGATACAAAACATGGATGGTTGATCGGAGCACCATCAGATGCTATAACTGCAATGAGTTGGGACACTTTGCCACAGAATGTAGGAAGCCAAAGCAAGTAAGAACTCTTATGATTCAAATCAGAAGAGTAACTCTGAAAGGGCTTATCTGGCAAAGGGAAGAAGCTGTGATGATACTGATAGGGAAGATGAAGAAGAAGGGAATCTTGCTCTTATGGCTATTGATGGAAAAGCTTCATCGTCAAGAAAAGAGGTAAAATATACTGATGCTGAATTGGTTTATCATCTAGGAGGTAACTTAGATAATGCACGTCGTGATAATGAACTGTTAAGTTTACAAATCAAAGACCTTGAGAAAGAGGTCAATGAATTAAGACTTGTGCATGTTAATCAAGACAAATTAAAAGTACAAGTATCTTTTCTAGAGAATAGAGTTGACTGTTATAGAAAGCTCGAAACTATTCTCAAAGACAAGATCACCGGTCTTGAGACTAAGGTTAGAGCCTACTTCAATTCTTGTTCGAAGGCTAAAGAGTTCTACAGTAAGCAATCTGTTAATCAAACATCTGGAATAGGTTATGATTACAATATTGCTATTGGAGAATTAGGCATAAACTCCCCTCCGCATGTCTGTGCTAAAGGGAGGGAAGTACCACATGTGCTTAAGGGTGTTGATGAACCCCTCTATAAACCATCAATTGCTGAACCATTTGATGCGACCTCTTCTGTTATTCAAGAAGAAATGTGTGCTGAAGATCTTGCTAATGAGAAGGTTGTTTCCAAGTTGAGTGTGTCGAAAGTTCCAGTCAAAGTTGTGAAAGCAACTGAGACTAACTCAGACACACATGAGTTGGAAAACAAAAATGCCATGACTACCATGCATAAATTGCCTGCTGTTAATCACTCTCATAAAGCATGTGGTGTTTCTAATTTTATGTCTTGTGATTTTAATATGATGTCTGCTTATTTTAATGGTAAGCATGTTTCTAATGTTAAGACCACTCCTCGTCAGCATGTGAATAACAAGAAGCATGATAGGTCTAAGACTGCTAGTCCTTCTAAGGCTAGAAAGGAGACATTTGTGCCTAAGCCTAAACAGAAATTTGTTAAGGCTATTTATAAGGTCAAATGTTCAGTCAGTGAGAAAGTTGAGACCATTAAAATTAAAAATGTTGTTTTGCCTGACAAAGGATAATTCTACAAGTATGTCGGGCCCAACCAAGTTTAGGGTTCCGAAGAAGGTCTAATCCATTTGTAGTGCAGGGCATTAAACAGGTGTAACCGGTAGTGTGGATTCTTGACAGTGGATCATCAAGACATATGACTGGAGATAGAGCCCTGCTGTCAAATGTGGTTGAGAAAGCTGGCCCCATAGTTACCTTTGGAGATAACAGCAAAGGTTTATCTGAGGGATATGGCTGTTTGCAAGATGGATATGTTATCAGTGAAATTTTGTATAGTGTGCTAGGTTATTATCAGGAAGCAGTATCTAACATATAGCACCAGTGACGAGACTTGAGAATATTACGACATATCAGGCACCTGATGCACATTACACTTGGAATTGGACTCTAGTAAGATGTGTACAAGTGTACTCCTGGTTGGTGAGTCAAAAGAGGAAGTCAATGCACCTCAGTTCATGGACTTTGCAGTTGTAGATCTATTGGACTATGCAATCTCTTCTTCACAATCTCACTTCAGGTTGGTATGAACTAGTGTACTGCTCAAGCAATCGTCATATTTATAACTCTCTAATCACTAGGCACAATCATATTGTTTAATATGTGTAGTGAGTTTTAGGAGTAAATCAAACTTCTTTCTACATTAGTGATTTCTTAGTTCATGTAAAATCTTTTGAAATCACTATTGTACATCATTACTCTCAAAAGATTAAATGTATAATTTTCATTCATTATAGATCTTAAGTACATTTTATCTCTCTATTGCCATATGTTCTGTGATACTAGTTCAGTCTCCAATGACTTTCTTTCATTGACAGTCATGAGGTTGAAAACCCACAACATCTATCCCAGACTGTAAAGACAAACACAGAAACAGAACCAACCAACATTCTCTTACCACTAAACCTTAGTGCACCACATAAGGAAGGTTCTGTAGTCAACCCAGTAGCTCTGTCTCCTACATAGATGAGTAGTATTTAAACTGAGACAACTGCTAGCCCCCATACATCTTCTCAAAAAGATGTAATGGCTGAAAAGGCACAAAAACAGTTACTAGATTCATTCTCTCAACAGGGTGCGTCTATTGAAATTTGCCTGTCGGCCAAGGCATCCGATGTAGTGTCACCACTTCAAACATAAACAATTCTTGATACACAAGGAAAGGTTACACACACAAAGGATGAGTTGACGAAAACAAGAGTTTCGACCATTTTAAGGTCAGATTCGATTGTTTAAGGTTCGTTAATGGACCAATTGCCTTTACAGGTGTTAGGAGAGGATACTGATCCAAAAGCCATATGTCAGTGGTCAGTGTCTACCTCCCCAGGCTTAAATCCCCTGGATGCATCTGCGGATAGTGGATCTGACATAGGTGCAGATCGGCAACTTGTTGACAATGATTCAGATATTAATGATAAGTCACAAGGAAATGTCTTCACAGACATTAGAAGGGAACTTTGATCTTTATGCTAAATTTGTTGGATCATTGTTTACCTTCCCAGAATTCAAATCTGGAACCCTAAAAGGGAAACTAGCAACTTGTAGATTATGACTCAGATTCATCTGACGAGTTTAACAAGGATGGGGATTTGTGAACTCCCATTGCACCACCTGTGACCTCCTTAAGGATGGCTAAGGTGATTTTCCTTGCAGGTACAGCTGAATGTTGGAGCTATGAGAGGAGTGATACACTTGTGAGAATGAGTGTAAACACGAGTGGAGAGAAGAGTGAAACACATGTGAGGTACACTAAACAGAATCACACACTCACAGTGAGGAAGAAAGAGAAACTACTTGTTATTTCTTTTCCAACCAAGTGGAATATGAGAATTCCTTCAGACGACGGCATACATTCCTTCTTTAAGGGGGAGATAAAAGCTTAAGAAATAGTTTGGAGGATTCCTCAACTAAGGGGGAGAAATAGCAGGGAGGAAGAAAAAGATCCTACATATGTACACTACACCACACCATTGTTGTTTGTAACTACGGATCCTATTGTACGGGAGAGGTGGTAAACGCAAGGTGATTTTCTAGTAAGGGAAGAAGCTGTTAGGGGAGTACCATTGGTTTTTATCTGCGGATTCTATTATACGGGAGAGGTGGTAAACGAAGGTGATCTTCTTTAATCAGTTGATTCTCATAGGGGGAGAAGCAAGAGAGATATGGGCTTCTCAACAGGAAATGTGGTTGTACAAATGAAGATGAAACTAATTGAAGATATGTTCAGTCTAGAGGAACATCTACTTGGAATCTGGAAAAGGTTAAATGTTATCCAGAACTTTTCTGCTATTTACTTTGCATTTTTGTTTATATCTTTTTCTTATTTGTTAGTTGAGTTATCCTCTAGGTATTTGTGTGTTATTGTCTAACAAACAAATAGGGGGAGATTGTAAGGCATATGTCATAGCCTATTTGTATATTCGAGGATTTAACTCATCTCAAATAAGAATGTAATAAGTAAATAGTGGATCTACCGTCAAAGAGATCTCACCAAGTAACATCTGTCAGAGGATTCAGAAACAAGGTTCATCTACAGACTTGAGAAGTTAATTCACTGGAAGAAGCTCAAGAAATTGATCATGCCTCAGTGATGCAAATCAAGATTGTGGATTTAATCAAGTGACAGAGATCTAATCAGGGTATCATTAATTGCAAGGATTTAATCTGAAGAAAATCAAGTTGTCAAAGTCAAGATATGAAGAAACGTCACAGAAGTTAGTCACTCATGAACCAGACAGTACATCGAGTGTCAACATTGAAGTGGTGGAATTGATTCATAATTTTCAGTGATTTTCAGAAGATATTCAGAAGAATGGTTGTTGCTCAAGGTTAGTATTAATTCTCTATTAATTAATTAAGTCATATAATTTAATTAAGAAAATAAATTATATCTGCAAAGATTAATTTATTGATTAATTGAATTAATTAATTAATTAATTCAGAATTAATATTAAGGATTTTCAGAATTTTAATTGGATTAAAATTCATTTAAATTCAGTAAGACAAATCTGATTGTACTAATATGAAAATCGGTATGACAATCAATAGTCATACCGAAAGTCATGCTAGTACAAATAATTCTCTTGCCGAAAGTTACACTGGAAGAGGATTGTCTTGCTAGTTCAATCAGATTGTCTTGCTAGTTCAATCAGATTGTCTTGCTAGTACAAACAATAGTCATACTAAAAGTCTCTCCAGTTCAACAGATTGTCTTGCTAGTACAATTGGATTGTCTCACCGATTGTCACTCCAGTTCATTCAAGTCTGTTGATTAGTTTAAAAAGAAGAGAAGCAGCAGAAGTCAATTAATCATCTAAGAACACAACTCAAGAAAAAAAAGCAGCCGCCTCTGAAACATTATATCTTCTCTGCTAAATTCAAGATCAAATTTCTAGTTTGCAAAGTTAAATCCAATCAACTAGAAATCATTCTCTTGTTCTTGTGTAACAATCTAGCGGATCAAAATCCCTAGAACTTAATCTCAAATCACGTTTAGCATTTGATTCTAATTATTGCAAAAATAGAAAAAGTTCATGTCGAATTTATTCTAAATTTGTGATAATTAATTTGAGATTAATTTCTTGTAATCGATACAGTTGTTGTAACACCTTTCAAGTTTAATAATATTTTTATTTAACTTGAATTTTGTTTCACATTTTTTATTCCGCATTTAATTCGATTATTCGGTACTGTTTGTATTCAACCCCCCCTTCTATAAACACATTGGGACCTAACACTAAGTCAAATAAAATAAGGCCTAAGAAACAGAAAAAGAAAGCTAATAAGGCAGGACCCAAGGAAACTTGGGTACCAAAATCAACTTGATTTGATTTTGATGTGTGCAGGGAAACAGAAAGAATCTTTGGTACTTGGATAGTGGTTGTTCAAGACACATGACTGGTGATTCTACCCTGCTCACAGAGTTCAAAGAGAGAGCTGGCCCAAGTATTACTTTTGGAGATGACAACAAGGGTTATATTGTGGGATATGGCTTGATTTCTAAGGACAATGTCATCATTGAGGAGGTTGCCTTAGTGGATGGTCTCAAACACAATCTGTTGAGTATCAGCCAGCTTTGTGACAAAGGCAACTCAGTAACCTTCAACTCAGAAGCCTGTGTTGTGACTAATAAAAGAAGCAACAAAGCGGTTCTCACTGGTGTGAGAAAAGGAAATGTGTACCTAGCTGATTTCAACTCATCTAATGCAGAATCTGTAACTTGTCTTCTCAGTAAAGCAAGTCAAGATGAAAGTTGGCTATGGCACAAGAAGCTATCCCATTTAAACTTCAAGACCATGAATGAGCTGGTAAAGAAAGAACTAGTAAGAGGCATTCCTCTAGTGGAGTTTTCAAAGGATGGATTGTGTGATGCCTGCCAAAAAGGGAAGCAGATTAAAGCATCATTCAGGAAGAAACTTGATTCAACAATTGAAGAGCCTTTGCAACTGCTTCACATGGATTTGTTTGGACCAGTCAATGTATTGTCCATCTCAAGAAAAAGATTTTGCCTAGTAATTGTAGATGATTTCTCAAAGTTCTCTTGGACATATTTCCTAAAGTCTAAAGATGAGGCTAGTGAAATCATCATCAATCACATAAGACAAGTCAATAATCATCCTGATTTCAAGGTTAGAAGAATCAGGAGTGACAATGGAACTGAGTTCAAGAATTCAGTCATGAGAGCATTTTGTGAGGAAAATGGGATTCTGCATGAGTTTTCAGCAGCAAGGACTCCACAACAAAATGGAGTAGTGGAAAGGAAGAACAGATCACTAATTGAAGCTGCAAGGACAATGCTTGAAGAATCTAAACTGACTACATATTTCTAGGATGAAGCTGTAAATACTGCATGCTACACTTAGAATATTTCTCTGGTTAATCAAGCAAGATGCATGACTCCCTATCAATTGTTCAAGAACAAGAAGCCAACTCTAAACTTTCTTCATATCTTTGGCTACAAATGATATATTCTGAGAAATCAAACTGATCAAAATGGGAAGTTTGATGCTAAAGCAGATGAAGGAATTTTTGTTGGATATGTTGTTGGTAAAGCATATAGAGTCTAAAATCTAAGAACCAACATTGTTGTGAAATCAATACATGTTGTGTTTGATGATAAAATGATTGAAGGACTGAAAGATGGAGATTACCATGAGAGCCTCAAATTTGACAATGTGGAGATGGTTAGTGATGACAATGATGATGAAAGTGATCAAGAGAATATATCTAAGGATAATGCTGATAAATCTACCACCAATGAAGCACAAAACTCTACATCTTTCGAGTTGCACAATGCTTCATCCGTCGAAAGGTAATCTGCGTTATCCGTCGGGACACAACCTACTTCATCCATCGGTACTCAGAACTCACCATCCGTCGAGTTATCAAAAGGAGCAGGAAGTCAGGACAGATCACCTATAGAAAGTTCTCCTTTCTCAAATCAAAGATCCACAAACTCAGGGGAAGTTTCAAATAGTCAAAACTCAATCACACATCAAGATAACAATGAGGTCTCTTCATCTAGAGCTAATCTACCTCAACAAAGGAAATGGACAAAAGATCATCCCTTTGAGCTCATCATTGGTGATGTTTCTGCTAGAGTTCAAACAAGAAGAGCAACTCAGGAAGATTGTCTATACAGCAGCTTTCTTTCCAAGGAAGAACCAAAAATGGTAGAAGAAGTTTTGTTGGATCCTGATTGGATATTAGCTATGCAGGAGGAGCTAAACCAATTTGAAAGGAATAATGTGTGGAAGCTGGTACCCAAGCCTAAAGGAAAGAATCCAATAGACACCAAGTGGGTATTCAGAAATAAGATGGATGAAAATGGCATAGTTGTCAGGAACAAAGCTAGATTGGTTGCTAAAGGCTATTGTCAACAAGAAGGAATAGATTTTGATGAAACATTTGCTCCTGTTGCAAGACTTGAAGCCATCAGAATCTTCTTAGCCTACGCAGCCCATGCCAATTTCAAGGTCTATCAAATGGATGTCAAAAGTGCCTTTCTGAATGGAGATTTGGAGGAAGAAGTTTATGTCAGTCAACCTCCTGGTTTTGAAGATCCAAATTTTCCAGAACATATCTATTATCTTTTGAAAGCACTTTATGGACTGAAGCAAACACCTAGAGCCTGGTATGACACTTTATCAAAGTTCCTTTTGGAAAGTCACTTCACAAGAGGTACTGTAGATAAAACTTTATTTTTCAGGAATGTTAATGGCTCTAGTATACTTGTTCAAATTTATGTAGATGATATTATTTTTGGATCTACAGATGAGAAACTTTGCAAAAAGTTTGCCAAATTGATGCAAAGTAAGTAGGAAATGAGTATGATGGAAGAACTAACTTACTTTCTTGGTTTACAAGTTAAGCAAGTTAGTGATGGAATATTCATTAGTCAAACTAAATATATTTTTGATCTTTTAAAGAAGTTTGATCTAATGGAGTGTACATATGCAAAAACTCCCATGGACACATCAACTAAGCTTGAATTAAACACTACTGAAAAGTCTGTGGATATTTCAAGTTATAGAGGCATGGTTGGCTCACTTCTGTACTTAATAGCTAGTAGGCCAGATATAATGTTTGCTACTTGTTTATGTGCTAGATTTTAGGCTGATCCAAGAGAATCTCACTTAATAGCTATTAAGAGAATTTTCAAATATCTCAAAGGAACACCAAACCTTGGCATTTGGTACCCTAGAGATTCTGGTTTTGATCTAACTAGTTATTCAAATACAGATTATGCAGGTTGTAGAATTGATATAAAGAGTACAACAGGAACCTGTCAATTTCTAGGAAACAAGCTTGTGTCTTGGTTCAGTAGAAAGCAAAATTCAGTTTCTACTTCTACAGCTGAAGCTGAATATATTGCTGTTGGCAGTTGCTGTGCACAGATTTTATGGATGAGAAATCAATTGCTGGACTATGGTTTGCAAGTTGAGAGGATTCCAATTTTCTGTGATAATACAAGTGCAATTGTCATCACTGAAAATCCAGTGCAACATTCAAGAACAAAGCACATAGATATAAAGTACCATTTCATAAGGGAACATGTAATGAATGGTACTGTGGAGCTTCATTTTGTTCCAAGTGATAAGCAACTTGCATATATCTTTACCAAGCCACTGGATGAATCCACCTTTTCAAGGTTGGTAAGTGAGTTAGGTATACTTAATTACTCTTAAATCTATCTGAGTTATTTTGCAAGTTGAAATGCAGCCAGAAAGTTAATTAATTTTTCAATTCTGGATGAAATTTTGGCTAAGTCAAAATTTACATCTCGACGGATGACCCTTATCCATCGAGTTTGGTCATCCATCGACACATAATTCGCTAATAAAAATCAATTACTTTTCTGGAACATTTTATGTCTCGACAGATAATAGTTTATCCTCATCCGTCGAATTGTCTTAATCTCAGCCGTTAATTCCCTGTACATTATCCATCGAGTATACTTACATTTTGTAAGCATTAGACGACGGATAATGGGTGGAATTTTTACAGTTTATTTTTAAACGGCTATTTTAGGCAATTTCTATTGGTTAATTTATTTTACTTAATTACTTTTATCAGTTATTTTTGAGATAGTATAAAAGCTTATTTCATTGCAATTGTTCTCTTTTATCATTCTCAAATTCAACTGCTCTAATTTCATTCTCTCTCAAGCACTTACTCTCTCTCTCTTCAAGCTTTTATTCTCTAAACAAAGGCACCTGTTGTAAAGATTATGTCTCAAACTGGGTACATTTATGAGAAGAACAATTTCACTGCATTAGTTAACAAGGGTATTCAGCAATCGGATGATTATCACAAGATGATGGACTTTGTGAAGAATTGCAAGCTCAATTATGCCATGCTAGAATCACCCACAATCTTCTGTGAAGTTGTTGAAGAGATGTGGACCACTGCTACCTACAACTCTACTGACAAGACCATCACTCTAACCATCAAAGGTAAAGAATTCTATATCAATAGTGATGTGATAAAAGCATGTTTCAAAATTCCTGATAACAATGTAACTTCACCACACAATGACACTGATATCATAAATATGCTTAATTCCATACACTATGCACTTCCTACTTCTAAACTGAGTGATATTAGGAGAATGGGTCTTAGGAAGGAGTGGAGTTTCTTGTGTGATGTAGTTACAAAGGTTTTCTCAGGAAAGATCAGTAATTTTAATTCAGTGAATATTTCCATGCTCAACATGCTATATATGCTAGTTACAGATAGATTTTATAATTTCAGTGACCTTGTCTTGTTTGAGTTAGGCTTTAAACTAGGTGAGTTAGCTAAAAGAGGTAATAATGTATGTCATGCTAGATTTCTTATGTTATTGGCTAACCACCTCTGTGAAGAGATTGTTCTTGAGAACCCTAACAACAAACTGGATTGTTGGGTTCAAGAGAGAAGGCTCATTGCAGATTTGAACAGGGCCAATCATCACAAGGATGTGCCAATGTTCTACTTTCCTGTAATGCAGGCACCTCAGTTAAGTGAGGTAAGTTCATCCATCCCAACAACTATTCCTACCTCCACAATTTCTTTGAGTTTAGGAGTAGCTATGACAACTGTACCAATGATCAAACAGTTGCCTACCAAAGCTACCAAACCTACTACAACTTCCAAATCCAAATCAAAAAAACCCCTTCTGGTATCTCTCAAAAGATGCCAGTTGAAAAATCCACCAAAGCCAAAGAGGGGAGTGTGAAGGAGGGTAAGTTAGGTGAGGGAAGGGGTGAACATCAAAGAAACCCCAAGAATAAGGTTGGAGAGTTGAGTGAATCCCAGCCTAGCCACACTGCAGTTTCCCAACAAACTGCAGTGCTTAAAAAGGATAAAAGCTCACTTCTAGCTGCATCCTCCGAAAAGGATGTAGTTATTGAACAAAGCTCTCAACCAAGAGCACAGGCCAAGAGGGTTAGGGACACAAACTCACCCCAAACCTATACAAGAAAGAAGAAATCTAAAACCTCTGGGGATGCACAGGATACACACACAGTGCAAACTAGTGCTAAAGACACAGTCACTGCACCTTCTCAAGTTCAGTTTGATGTGGCTCCAATAAATGTGGAGTCACAACCAAAATCTCTAGTTATAGAAGCA
The DNA here is from genome assembly GCF_009905375.1 of Apium graveolens. NCBI lineage: Eukaryota > Viridiplantae > Streptophyta > Magnoliopsida > Apiales > Apiaceae > Apium > Apium graveolens. The sequence goes on along the minus strand of NC_133651.1, from coordinate 113,305,647 downwards.
CCTCAAACACCATACTCACCAGCAAATTTTCTGGATGTGGATATGATAAACACATCAATTCCTGATTCCCCTTCTTTAACTCTGTTGGGGAAGCCAAAATTCAGTGCAAGTGAGCATCATCTTTTAGATGATTTGTTGGCTCACTTGCTAATTCTTTCAGAAACTGTTGTGTCATCTATGCCTAAAATTTCTTCAATCAGCACAGAGTCAACAATAGTTTCTCTTCCCATCTCATTCATTTCTACTCTCTCGACGGATATTGCTCATCCGTCGAGTAGTGATTGTATCCCGACGGATAAGCCTAACAGCATTTATCCGTCGGATAGCAAAACCACTCACTCGATGGATATCACTCATCCGTCGAGTATCTCTGCACAACTTCAAACTTCAGTTATTTCAAGTGCAGAAGATTTAGTGGTTGTACAGTCACTCTTAGGATTGAGAGAGCAGAGTGTCTTGAGTGAGAGGCTGGGTTGCTCCCAGGAAAAAGGAGAGGAAATGAGTGAAAATTTGTAATCCATTTCTTCAGGATTGGCAAAAGGGAGTGATAGGAGTCCCACCTTAGTAGGTGAAGGTAAGGGTGTGAGGGTGGGGAGCCAGGGTGAGACCCTGATGTAACAAAAGAGAGAACATGAGAGAAAAGCAGGTACAGAGGATATAAGGGTGGATCCAGCCATTGCTAATGAGTCAATGATTGTGGATGATGCTGAAAGGGAAAGATAATTTCAACAACATTACAAAGCTGTAATTGATAACATTTCCTTGGATGCTGACACTTTTACTCATCCTGTGTCACTCTATTAACTGTTGGCTGCTCAGGGCAATGAGGAGGCAGAGAAGACTTTAAATTAGTACATACTTCAGAATCTCTATAAAGGGATAAAGCTGCTGTCAATTTAATGCCTTCTATAGCTGGTGAGCCATCTGAAGAATTTGGAGTAAATTCTAATGATGATGACTCTATTTCATTTGATGAAAGCATGAACTTGGGGGAGATGAAGGCCCTAGTTCCATTCCAGATCTACTTGAATGGGCATTGACAAAGGAGTCTACACCAGGATAATTCAATGTATCCTTAGTCAAATAAATCATGTCTATCCAAAAGGCCAATCAGAACAGCTCAAATGCTGGTACCAAGGCTATTCTTTAAGCCCACCTAGATTCTCTACATCTCATGAAGCTACTGCAATTAAGACAGAATCTGAGTGTGGATGAACTCAAAAAGGATATAGCTGACTTGAAGACCTATAATTCTGAGAAGCTGGATTCAATAATGCCCAATGGTACCATGCAGGATCTACTTCTGAGACTGAGAAGGGAATCAGATGCTGAAAAGAAGCTGGCCAAATTGGAAGATAGAGTTCAAGTAATTGAAAACTCTGTGGCCACTATTCTTCAAAATCAACACTCTCAGACCAGTCTTCTAATGCAACTGGCTAAAGCACAAGGCTTGACTCCTCAACTTGATGATAACAAAAAGGGGGAGAAATGACCAAGTGAGGGGGAGAAACTTCAGATACAAATCAGTAAAGTAATTGTGCCTTCAATTACTGTCTCAAAGTCACCATTTGCAGATGGTATAGATCTGATTCAAGCAGCAGCAGCTAACTTGAAAGTTGCTGAGAAAGAACAGTTGAGTTTGGTCAACTGGAAGAAGATTTTGGTCAACTGGAAGAAGATTGATGAGGAGATACAGAAAGAGTTTGAACTTGTCAAGGAGCCAGTTAAGTCAGCCATCCATCACTCTCAAGTCAAGCAAATTAGTTTGAATGAGATGAGCATGAACTATCTGGAAAGAGGACAATCTTCCTGCATCAAGTCTCCAAAGGCTGAAATGATTCTTAAACCAAGGGCAAACTACTCAAAATCATCCTTGAAGAATCCCTTGGACACTGTGTTTGAGACACCCAAGCCTGATGAGAAGAAGCTTCTGTCAAGATCAATTGTCTTCTATAAAGATCCAGCTGATTCAGTTTCTAAAAGGAGGATTGCTAAGATTTTCAGAAATGGGAAAGAAATTTGTGTGGCGGCTGGGCACCTTCAATTTGCTCATACAAAGAGGGAAGAAAAGCTAGATTGAAGCAGGAGAAGAAGCAGGCTGCTCTAGATGCTAAAAAGGCTAAACAAAAGAGAGAGCAGATTGCTATCTTGGCCAAGCTATATGCTGTAAATTCATCACAACAAGTTCCCTCTCAACCATATGAAGCAACTGAATCAAGGAAGCAAGTTGAAGAACAGGAGAAATCTCCAAGAAAGAAGCAATTGGCTAAAAGAACTAAAAGGAAACTGGGTATTGTTGACAAGGAATTGGAAGATCAATTTCCTAAGGAATTCACACCAGCTACAACTCTAGCATCAAAGCCCTCTGTGGTATTTGAAGACATAAAGGTGGTGGATCCCTACATGAATATTCATGGTGAACCTATTATGCCCAAGGATGAGCCAATAGAATGGGAGAACATACCAATTCCAGACTTCAATCTACCAATCCTTAGCAAGCCAAAAAGGACAAAGTCAAGAGCAGTCAAGAAAGTGAAGCTGTCACCTCTAAAATCCAAGTCTGTAGTTAAAACTCAGCCCAAAGTCAATAAGGGAGACTACTTGTACTTGTGTGACATCAAAGAATTTTCTGTTCTAAACCTCTATCTGGATGAACTAGATGAAGTGAGAAGTATTGATGCATACAGGAACCTACCTGAAAGGTTAGTGTTCAAGTACAAAAGAGGAAAGGAGATTCAGTGGCCACTTTACAGGATTCTTCAAGAGAGCCAAGCTGTACTGATTAAAGTTTATTCATCCTTCAAGAAGAACTTTGGGTTTAATATCACTGTAAGAAGACTAGTATTGAAGAAGATTGAAGAACTAAGGAGTATTAGAGCTAAAGATGCACTCCCAAAGACTCTTATCATCCCATACACAGGGAGAAGAGTGCATCTAAGGCCCTACTGGATGATGGAGTTCATAGATGACAAAGGGGTGAGAAGATTCTTCAGATTAGAAGACCAATTGAGCATCTCCAGCAATGAGACTCTCTTGGAAATGTAAGAAAAGCTAAATCTCTCAGAATCTGATGAATTGGAATTCCACAGGCAGCTCCAAAATCAGATTGATGAAAATAACAGAAAGTTTGGAAGAAGATCTAGACCTTCAAGAAACTAGAAAAATCTGCTCAGGCTAGAGGAGCATCTTGAAAATGACTGTGAGTTAAACTTTGTACATTTTGATTAATTGAAGCACTTTTTAGTATTATCTACTTTTCTTTAACGCTGTATCTTTAGGGTGTTTTGTTATCATCAAGTATCTCTTAATTTATGGCTACAATTCCAGTAGACATAAATTGGGGGAGATTATTATGCATATGTTGTGTACTTGATGATTACACAAACAAAACACCTAAGTAGATTTTACTTAGTGAAACAATGTAGCACTCGACGGATAATAATTATAGTCCCGAAGGATAAATCATTATAGTCCCGACGGATGATGACTTATTATCCATCGAGTGAGTAGCTTATGTAATAATGAGTCTATAACACATTTCTGCATACACCTTTGTATAGATTCTTTAGTAGCATATAAGTCATGTTGACTTTAACTAGATATGCAGAATAGGTTGATTAATTGTACATAGATGATGTCTTGTAATTATGCATAAATGAATTGAAGTCAAGTGCCAAAATAGCTACCGACGGATGATTAACAAAGCCATCGACGGATGATCAAACAGCTATCAACGGATGTCTAATATAGCAGTCGACGGATGATCAATGAAGCCATCAACGGATGATCATAAAGTCGACAGATGATCATGTACTCAACGGATAAAGAATTCGAATATCAGTTGACAGTGACAACTGGTCACATGCGTCGAAGTGTATGCAAATGGAATGAGGAAGCCTATTAACTGGGTAATAGAGAACAAAGTAACAAAGTATTAGACCCGATAGTTTTTATAATGATCCTGTCTTTTGACTTTGTAATCTTGGTAATATATAAACCAAGAAGTAGCAAATAGAAACATAGATCCGAGATACAAAAAATGGGAAACATTTGTAAGCAGAATTATTAGCATTTCTCTGTATTCTCAGTAATTCATATTTGTAAGAAGCTGTGAGCATTCTTGCACACAGAGTTCTCTCGATATAATATATATCTCTGGTGGAATTGTTTAAATCCACCAGAAAGTTTTTAAAGACTCTTGTTTTTAATTACTTGTGTTTTGATTCACTTAAGTTTTTATTCCGCATTGTGCTAATCAACACACTTATATTTATATTCGAGTTCGAACATTTTTATTTTAAGAAAAAGGTTCAAGAATTCCATTCAACCCCCCTTCTGTAATTCTTGCTATATTGTTAAGGAACTAACACTGTTCTAGTTCTAATACCTGCTTCAAGATCTCCAATAATCAAGTCAGGTGTATGTGCTTTAGTCCACTTCCTTGCAGATGGAAGGTGATCTCTAGAACTGGATGCTCCCCCATGATCCATGCTGTCTCCATCAACATTTTCTGATGCTCCCCCTGAAATTATGCTCTCCGAGTTGTATTCTTCAGAATTTGAGTTTCCAAAATTATCAGAACTTGGCCCATCAGAACTTGATGAATCAGAATTTGAGTTTCCAGAATTATCAGAACTTGGCCCATCAGAACTTGAAGAGCCTGTTCTAGGTTCTGATGTTTCTTGAGATGTAGTTGGATCTTCAGTATGCTCCCCCTGCACATGTACATTTTCCTTTGACGTAGTCACCACAGTTTCAATAACATCAGAGTTTAACCCATCAGAAGTTGCAGTATCAGGATTTAGACTATCAGAATTTACAGAATCAGAATTTAAAACTTCATTCTTAAATCTCAGCTGATCATGATCATTGAAATCTTCAAGTCCAGTAATCTTCTTATCATCAAAAGAGACATTGATAGATTCCATGACAACCCTTGTTCTTAAATTGTAGACTCTGAAGGCTTTTGTGGAAAGTGGATATCCAACAAAAATTCCTTCATCAGCTTTTAGATCAAATTTGAATAGCTGTTCAAGATGGGTCTTAAGAACAAAACACTTGCATCTAAATACATAAAAGTACTTCAGATTTGGCTTCTTTTTCTTCACCATCTCATATGGTGTCTTTCCATGCTTGTTGATAAGTGTTGCATTCTGAGTAAAATAAGCAGTCTGCACATCTTCAGCCCAAAAGTAGGTTGGTAACTTTGCTTCATCAAGCATAGTTCGTGCAGCTTCAATAAGAGTTCTATTCTTTCTTTCAACAACTCCATTTTGCTGTGGAGTTCCAGGAGCAGAGAATTCCTGCTTTATTCCATGGTCTTTGCAGAACTCTTCCATAATCAAATTCTTGAACTTAGTGCCATTATCACTTCTTATGATTTTCACAGAGTCTTTGACCAATTTATCCAGTTGTTTGATATGATCAATCAAGATAGATGCAGTTTCACTTTTTGTGTGCAAGAAATACACCCATTTTCACTTTTTGTGTGCAAGAAATACACCCATGTGTATCTGGTAAACTCATCTACTATGACCATAGCATATTTCTTCTTTGCAATAGACATGACATTCACTGGACCAAATAGATCAACATGTAGTAGGTGATAAAGCTCAAGAATTGAAGATTCAGTCTTGCTCTTGAATGGAGATTTTCTTTGTTTTGCCTTTTGACATGAATCACAAAGGCCATCAGGAGAAAATACTGATTTTGGCAGTCCTCTCACAAGATCTTTCTTGACTATTTCATTTATATTGTTGAAATTTAAATGAGAGAGTTTCTTGTGCCAATCCCAGCTTTCTTCAATTGATGCTCTGCTTAACAGACAGATTGCAGAACCATCAGAACTTGTTGAAAGCTTGGCTTCATAAATGTTACCATGCCTGAATCCCTTCAGAACAACTTTGCCTGTAGATTTGCTTACAACTTCACAGTGTTCTTCAAAGAAATCCACATGATAAACTCTGTCACAGATTTGACTAACACTCAGCAGATTGTATTTAAGTCCTGAGACTAGAGCTACTTTTTCAATGATGACATTCCCAAGATTGATATTTCCATATCTCAGAGTTTTTCCCATGTTTCCATCTCCATAAGAAACTCCTGGGCCAGCTTTCTCCACAAAGTCTGATAGCAGGGCTTTATTTCCAGTCATATGTCCTGAACATCCACTATCCAGAACTAGGATGTTTTTCCTGTTGCCTTGCAATCACAAAGACCACTAATGATTAGTTTTAAGGACCCAAACTTGCTTGGATCATTTGGCCTTATTAAGTTTGTTAACATTTGCAGCGGAGTTAACATCAGAGTTTATGTCAACATTTTTCTTATCAGAATTTACAGTATCAGACTTTGCATCAGAACTTACACTAGAAGGAATAATGCTTACTTTCTTTAAAGAAGGTTTTATTTGATAATAATCATAGTACAAACTATGATATTCCTTACAAGTATAAATGGAATGCCATAAACTACCATAATGAAAATAAGGATTTTGTGGCTTAAACCTAACAGACTGACTCTTAACTCCTGACTTAGAAGGTAAGGAGTTTATATTCTTATTCTTCCTGCAAAAAGAAGCCAGATGGTTAGATTTTCCATAGTTATAGCATTTCTTTCTAGGAGCATTAGGAACAGACATATAATTATTGCTTTTATTCACACCTTCCTTTCCATTCCTATTTTTCCTAGGTGGCTTTACCTTGTTTACATTCTTAATCTCTTTCAGCTTATACTTAAGCTGCTTCTTTGTCATTAAGCCTATGTTAACTTCAGCTGGTTTATCCTGTTTTAATCTGTCAGAAGTTGACTCTGCCTTAACTTCTGTTTCAATATCTTTCATCTTTTCAGAATCAGACTTCACAGTTTTAGCTACAAACTTAACAGGATTTACCTTTGGTTTATTAGTCTGTTTAATAATAATTGGCTTAATTTGTTCAGTTCCTGTTTCACTTTTATCATCTCCATAACCTAAGCCCTCTTTCCAGTTTCCACTACTTAGTAAATTCTGAGTTGTTCTGCCAGAATTAGTCCAAGTCCTGATAATCTCTCTTTCCTTTTCTAACTCAGTTTTTAGAGATTGATTCAATTCTACCACTTCATCTCTAACATAAAAAGCATCATCTCTTTTTTTCTGAGTTTGATGGAACATAACTAACTCCTTTTCTAAATAGTCATTCCTTTTCTTAAAAGCCAGATTTTCAGAAGTTAACCTATCACATGTTAAAGTCTGATCTCTATAGCTAATGAATATAGTTTTAAGATAAGATCTCAACTCAGTAATATCATCAGTATGAAAAGCATAAGTTGTTTGAGGTACCTTTAACTCAGCAGCATCATAATTGTTGTGTATATGTTGTGTACTTGATGATTTCATTAACAAAATACCTTGGTAGATTTTACTAGTGAAAAATGTAGCACTCGACGGATAAGGATTATAGTCCCTATGGATGACTCAATATAGTCCCGACGGATGATGATTTATTATCCATCGAGTGTGTAGCTTATGTAAAAATAAGTCTGTAGCACATTGCTACATACACATTGTTTAGATTCTGTAAGTAGTACTCAAGTCATGTTGACTTTAACTAGATATGCAGAATAGGTTGATTAATTGTACATAGATGATGTCTTGTAATCCTGCATAAATGAAATGAAGTCAAGTGCCAGATTGCTACTCGACGGATAAACAACAATGCCATTCGACGGATGATCAACAAGACAACCTGACGGATGATCATGAACTCGACGGATGATCATGAACCCGACGGATAAAGAATTCAAACATCTGTTGACAGTGACAACACAGTCACATGTGTCGAGTGTATGGAAATGGAACGTGGAAGCCTATTCAACTGGGTTTTAGAGAACAAAGAAGCATTTCCATTTTCATGCTATTATGAAGATATTCAAAGATGTTGTAATAGAGTAATGAAGTATCATAGTATTAGACTTGATAGTTTTTGTTTTATTATCTTGTCTTATTGCTTTGTAATCTTGGTGATATATAAACCAAGAAGCAGCAAATATAATAATTAACTAAGCAACCAAGAGAGAAACATTTGTAAGCTGTATTCTCAGTATTTCTCTGTACTCTTAGTTGTTCATTTGTAAGCAATTGTGAGCTAATTGCTACACAGAGTTCTCTTGATATATTATATATCTCTGGTGGATACATTCAAATCCACCAGAAAGTTTTTAAAGACTGGTATTTTTAATTACTTGTGTTTTGATTCATTTCAAGTTATTATTCCGCACTCTGCAAATCAATTCACACTGATATATATATATTTATGTTAGAACAATTTTATTTGTGAAAAAGTTTCAAGAATTCCATTCAACCCCCCTTCTGTAATTCTTGTTGCATTGTTAAGGGACTAACAATTGGTATCAGAGCAAGCTCTTGATAAACAAAGAGTTTGAAGATCAATAAAATAGCAAGATGAACAAGAAGGATGTTGGAGTCAAGATTCCTTTTCTGGATAAAGATAATTACCATCACTGGAAGGTAAAGATGCATCTTCATTTACTTTCTCAAGATGAGGCCTATGTAGATTGCATAGAAAGAGGCCCTCATGTACCAATGAGAGCTGCAACTGGAAATGAGCCATTTGTCCCCAAGCCAAGGCATGAATGGTCTGATCATGATATTGAACAAGTTAGGAAAGATAAGAAGGCCATGAATAGCCTATTCAATAGAGTTGATGATGATATGTTTGACAACATCATCAATTATAAAACTGTCAAGGATGTTTGGGATACAATACAGATTATCTGTGATGGCACTGAGCAAGTTAGAGAAAACAAGATGCAACTACTGATTCAGCAATATGAGCATTTTCATAGTGAAGAAAGTGAGTCTCTCACTGACATCTTTAGTAGATTTCAAAAACTACTAAATGCTCTGAAGCTGCATGGAAGGGTCTATCAGACAAAAGATTCCAATATGAAATTCCTTAGATCTCTTCCAAAGGAATGGAAACCAATGACAGTCTCATTAAGAAACTCTCAAGATTATAAGGAGTTTACTTTGGAGAGACTGTATGGCATCCTGAAGACTTATGATCTTGAAATAGAGCAAGATGAGAGGATGGAGAGAGGAAAGAAGAAAGGAGGATCCATTGCACTAGTTGCTGAGTTAGAAAAAGAGAAGGAGATGAAGAAGGAAGCTGTTGAATCATCAACTTCAAAGGTCTGTGAAAATAAGGGCAAGGGGCTGGTAGCAGAAAATGAAGATTCTTTAAGCCAAGATGACATTGAAGATATTGATGAACATATAGCATTTCTTTCCAGATGATTTTCCAAGCTCAATTTTAAGAAGAACTTTGGAGCAGCCAAGCCAAATAGAAACATGGTGGATAAATCAAAATTCAAGTGTTTCAAATGTGGCTTGGCAGGACACTTTGCCAGTGAGTGTAGAAAGTAAGATTCCAACAAAAAGAAGTTTGAGCCTGTGGATTATAAACAGAAATACTTTAAGTTGCTAAAACAAAAGGAAATGGCTTTCATTACACAGGAAAGTGACTGGGCAGCAGATGGTCTGGATGAAGATGAAGATGTCATCTATGTCAATCTAGCCCTAATGGCTAAGTCTGATGAAACAGAGACAAGTTCTTCAAGTAATCAGGGAAACAGAAAGAACCTATGGTACTTGGAAAGTGGTTGTTCAAGAAACATGACTGGTGGTTCTACCCTGCTCACAGAGTTCAAGGAGAGAGCTGGCCATAGTATTACTTTTGGAGATGACAGCAAGGGTTATACTGTGGGATATGGCTTGATTTCAAAAGACAATGTCATCATTGAGGAAGTTTCCATAGTGGATGGTCTCAAGCATAATTTGCTGAGTATCAGCCAACTTTATGATAAAGGCAATTCAGTAACCTTCAACTCAGAAGCCTGTGTTGTGACTAACAAGAGGAGCAACAAAGTGGTTCTCACTGGTGTGAGAAAAGGAAATGTGTACCTAGCTGACTTCAACTCATCAAATGCATAATCTGTTACTTGTCTTCTCAGTAAAGCAAGTCAGGATGAAAGTTGGCTATGGCACAAGAAGCTATCCCATTTAAACTTCAAGACCATGAATGAGCTAGTAAAGAAAGAACTAGTTAGAGGCATTCCTCTAGTGGAGTTTTCTAAGGATGGACTGTGTGATGCCTGCCAAAAAGGGAAGCAGATTAAAGCATCATTCAGGAAGAAGCTTGACTCAACAATTGAAGAACCTTTGTAACTGCTACACATGGATTTGTTTGGACCAGTCAATGTGTTGTCTATCTCAAGGAAAAGATTTTGCCTAGTAATTGTAGATGATTTCTCAAAGTTCTCTTGGACATATTTCCTAAAGTCTAAAGATGAGGCTAGTGAAATCATCATCAATCACATAAGACAAGTCAATAATCATCCTGATTTCAAGGTTAGAAGAATCAGGAGTGACAATGGAACTGAGTTCAAGAATTCTATCGTGAGAGCATTTTGTGAGGATAATTGGATTCTGCATGAGTTTTCAGCAGCAAGAACTCCACAACAGAATGGAGTAGTGGAAAGGAAGAACAGATCACTTATTGAAGCTGCAAGGACAATGCTTGAAGAATCTAAACTGCCAACATATTTCTGGGCTGAAGCTGTTAATATTGCATGCTACACTCAGAATATTTCTCTGGTTAATCAAGCAAGATGCATGACTCCCTATCAATTGTTCAAGAACAAGAAGCCAACTCTAAATTTTCTTCATGTCTTTGGCTGCAAATGTTATATCTTGAGAAATCAAACTGATCAGAATGAGAAGTTTGATGCTAAAGCAGATGAAGGAATTTTTGTTGGATATGTTATTGGTAAAGCATATAGAGTCTACAATCTAAGAACCAACATTGTTGTGGAATCAATACATGTTGTGTTTGATGCTAAAAAGATTGACGGACTGCAAGATGGAGACTACCATGAGAGCCTCAAATTGGACAATGTGGAGATGGTTAGTGATGACAATGATGATGAAAGTGATCAAGAAACAATATCAAAGGATAATGTAGAAAAATCTACTACCAATGAAGCACAAAATTCAACATCTGTCGAGTTGCAAAATGCTTCATCCGTCGGGAGACAATCTGCCTTATCCGTCGGGAGACAATCTGCCTTATCCTTCGGAAGGCAACCTGCTTCATCCGTCGGTACTCAAAATTCACCATCCGTCGGGTTATCAAAAGGAGCAGTGAGTCAGGATAGATCACTTACAGAAAGCTCCCCTTTCTCAAATCAAAGATCCACTAACTCAGGGAGAGTTTCTAACAATCAAAACTCAATCACACATCAAGACAACAATGAGGCCTCTTCATCTAGAGCTAATCTACCTCAACAAAGAAAATGGACAAAAGATCACCCCTTTGAGCTCATAATTAGTGATATATCTTCTAGAGTTCAAACAAGGAGAGCAACTCAAGAAGAATGTCTGTACAACAGCTTTCTTTCTAAGGAAGAACCAAAGAAGGTAGAAGAAGCTTTGTTGGATCCTGATTGGATTTTAGCTATGCAGGAGGAGCTAAACCAATTTGAGAGGAATAAGGTACAGAAGCTGGTGCCCAAGCCTAAAGGAAAGAATCTAATAGACACCAAATGGGTATTCAGAAACAAGATGGATGAAAATGGCATAGTAGTGAGGACTAAAACTAGATTGGTTGCTAAGGTTATTGTCAACAAGAAGGAATAGAGTTTGATGAAACATTTGCTCCTGTTGCAAGACTTGAAGCCATCAGAATTTTCTTAGCCTATGCAGCCCATGCCAATTTCAAGGTCTATCAAATGGATGTCAAAAGTGCCTTTCTGAATGGAGATTTGGAGGAGGAAGTCTATGTCAGTCAACCTCCTGGTTTCGAAGATCCAAATTTTCCAGAACATGTCTATTATCTTTTGAAAGCACTTTATGGACTGAAGTAAGCACCTAGAGCCTGGTATGACACTTTATCAAAGTTCCTTTTGGAAAATCACTTCACAAGAGGTACTGTAGATAAAACTTTATTTTTTAGAAATGTTAATGGCTCTAGTATACTTGTTCAAATTTATGTAGATGATATTATTTTTGGCTCTACAGATGAGAAACTTTGCAAAAAGTTTGCCAAATTGATGCAAAGTAAGTATGAAATGAGTATGATGGGATAACTGACTTACTTTCTTGGTTTACAAGTTAAGAAAGTTAGTGATGGAATATTCATTAGTCAAACTAAATACATTTTTGATCTTTTAAAGAAGTTTGATCTAATGGATTGCACATCTGCAAAAACTCCCATGGCCACTGCAACTAAGCTTGAATTAAACACTACTGAAAAGTCTGTGGATATTTCAAGTTATAGAGGCATGGTTGGCTCACTTTTGTACTTAATAGCCAGTAGGCCAGATATAATGTTTGCTACATGTTTATGTGCTAGATTTCAGGCTGATCCTAGAGAATCTCACTTAATAGCTATTAAGAGAATTTTCAGATATCTCAAGGGAACACCAAAACTTGGCATTTGGTATCCTAGAGATTCTGGTTTTGATCTAACTGGTTATTCAGATGCAGATTATGCAGATTGTAGAATTGATAGAAAAAGTACAATGGAACCTGTCAATTTCTAGGAAACAAGCTTGTGTCCTGGTTCAGTAAAAAGCAAAATTCAGTTTCTACTTCTACAGCTAAAGCTGAAAATATTGTTGCTGGAAGTTGCTGTGCACAGATTTTATGGATGAAAAATCAATTGTTAGACTATGGTTTGCAAGTTGAAAGGATTCCTATTTTCTGTGATAACACAAGTGTAATTGCCATCACTGAAAATCCAGTACAACATTCAAGGACAAAGCACATAAATATCAAGTACCACTTCATAAGGGAACATGTACTGAATGGTACTGTAGAACTACATTTTGTTCCAAGTGAGAAGCAGCTTGTAGATATCTTTACCAAGCCACTAGATGAATCCACCTTTTCAAGGTTGGTAAGTGAGTTAGGTATGCTTAATTATTCTTAAATCTATATGAGTTAATTTGCAAGTTGAAATGCAGCCAGAAATTTAATTGATTTTTCAGTCTTGGATGAAATTTTGGCTAAGTCAAAATTTACATCTCGACGGATGATCTTTATCCATCAAGTTTGATCATCCGTCAGTATACTATTTGCTAATAAAAATCAATTATTTTCTAGAATATTTTATGACTCGACGGATAACAGTTTATCCTCATCCGTCGAATTGTCTTAATATCAGCCGTTAATTCCCTGTACATTATCGATCGAGTATACTTACAGTTTGTAAGCATAACACGACGGATAATGGGTGGAATTTTTAACAGTTATTTTTGAGATAGTATAAAAGCTTATTTCATTTCAATCGCTTTTCTTTTATCATTCTCAATTCAACTACTCTAATTTCATTCTCTCTCAAAGCACTTACTCTTTTTCCCTTCAAGCTCTTATTCTCTAACAATGGCACCTGTTGTAAAGATTATGTCTCAAACTGGGTTCATTTATGAGAAGAACAATTTCACTGCACTAGTGAACAAGGGTATTCAGCAATCTGGTGACTATCACAAGATGATGGACTTTGTGAAGAATTGCAAGCTCAACTATACCATGCTGGAATCACCCACAATCTTCTGTGAAGTTGTTGAAGAGATGTGGACCACTGCTACATACAACTCAACTGATAAGACCATCACACTCACTATCAAAGGTAATGAATTATGTATTAATAGTGATGTTATTAAAGCATGTTTCAAGATTCCTGATAATACTGTGACCTCACCACACACAGACACTGATATAGTTAATATGCTTAATTCCATGAACTATGCTCTTTCTACTTTTAAGTTGAGTGACATTAGGAGATTGGGTCTTAGGAAGGAATGGAGTTTCCTGTGTGATATAGTGACCAAGGTCTTTTCTGGTAAAATCAGTAATTTTGATTCTATCAATATTTCCATGCTTAACATGCTCTACATGCTAGTTATAGATATGTACTTTAATTTTGGTGACCTTGTTTTGTTTGAGTTGGGATTTAAGTTAGGAGAGTTAAATAAGAGTGGTAAAAATGTTTATTATGCTAGATTTTTCATGATGTTAGCTAACCACCTCTCTGAGGAAATTGTGCTTGAGAACCCAAACAACAAATTAGATTGTTGGGTTCAAGAGAGAAGGATTATTGCAGATTTGAACAGGAAAAATCGTCACAAGGAGGTGCCACTCTTCTATTTCCCTGTAATGGAAGCACATCAGGTAAGTGAGGTAAGTTCATCTATCCCTACTATTCCAACCTCACAAATTTCTTCGAATACTAGTGTAACAATGGCAACTATGTCAATAACCCAACAGTTGCCTACCCGAGCTACCAAACCAATAAAAATTTCAAAATCCAAATCAAAGAAAGCCCCCTCTGGTATCTCTCAAAAGATGCCAGTTGCAAAATCCACCAAAACCAAATAGGGGAGTGTGAAGGTGGGAAAGGTAGGTGAGGGACAGGGTGAACATAAAAGAAACCTAAGGATAAGGATGGAGAGTTGAGTGGTTCCCATCCTAGCCACACTGCAGTTTCCCAACAAACTGCAGTGCTTAAAAAGAATAAAAGCTCATTTCTAGTTGTATCCTCCCCAAATGATGTAACTATTGAACAAAGCTCTCAACCAAGAGCACAAGCCAAGAGGGTAAGGGACACTAGCTCACCCCAAACTTATGCCAGAAAGAAGAAATCCAAAACCCTTGGGGATGCACAGGGTACACACACTGTGCAAACTGGTGCTAAAGACACAGTCACTGCACCTTCAAAAATTTAGCTTAATGTGGCTACAATAAATGTGGAGTCATAGCCAAAATCTCTAGTGATAGAAGCATCTCAAACACGAAATTCTCCTATAAATTCTCTGGATGTGGATATGATCAACACATCAATTCCTGATTCCCCTTCTTTAACTTTGTTGGGGAAGCCAAAATCTAATACAAGTGAGCATCATCTTTTAGATGAGTTGTTGGCTCACTTGCCAATTCTTTCAAGAATTGTTGAATCATCTGTGCCCAAAATATCATCAATCAACACAGAGTCCACAATAGTTTCTATTCCAAGTTCATTCATTTCTACTCTCTCGATGGATATTGCTCATCCGTCGAGTAGTGACTGTATCCCGACGGATAAGCTTAACAGCAGTTATCCGTCGGATAGCAAAATCACTAACCCGATGGATACTACTCATCTGTCGAGTGTCTCTGTATAGTTTCAAACTTCATTTATTTCAAGTGCAGAAGACTTAGTGGTTGTACAGTCACTCTTAGGATTGAGGGAAGAGAGTGTTATGAGTGAGAGTCTGGGTTGCTCCCAGGAAAAAGGAGAGGAAAAAAGTGAAACTATGCAATCCATTTCTTCAGGATTGGCAAAAGTGAGTGAGAGGAGTCCCACCGTAGATGGTGAAGGTAAGGGTGTGAGGGTGGGGAGCCAGGGTGAGACCCTGATGCAACAAAAGAGAGAACAAGAGAGAAATGCAGGTACGGGAGCTATAAGGATGGATTTCATTGCTAGTGAGTTAATGAATGTCCAGGATGCAGACAGGGAGGGACTATCTCAGCAACCTCAAGTTATTATAGATTCCACCTCCCTTGATGCTGAGGCATTTACTCACCCTGTTCTAGCTTATCAACTTTTAGCTGAATAGGGTAATGACAATGCATAAAGGATGCTCAATTTGGTGCACACCACACAGTCTATGCTAAGAGCTAAGGATGCTATCACAGTTTTGCCCTCTACAGCTGGTGAGGTTGATTATGAGACTGGTGGTTCAGCAGATTTCTTTGGAGATAGTGAAGAAGAGGCATTGGATATTGGGGGAGAAGTAGGTTCAAGTTCAAGATCAGGAATGCCATCATGGGAATTTTCAAAGCACTGTGATGAGCTACTTCAAGACAACCCTGATTCAACTAATCAATCAGACAAATAGTGCTCTTCAAACCACTATAAATGCCAACACCAAGAAGCTCCTTCAAGCACATCTTGATTCTCTGCAACTACAACAGATTCAAGGCTTCCAACATGCTAGAGATGTTAACACCATCAAGGGTGACATTGATGAGCTGACGAAGGCCATTTCAAACAAAATAGATTCTAAACTTCCAGAAGCTACAATGCTTGACATCAAGAGGCATCTCAGGAAAAATTCTGATCTTGCCACAAAGATAGATGCCTTGGACATAAGGATGAAAGCTATGGAAGCATCTCTAACAGCCATTCATCTGCATCAAGCTCAACAGACAGATTTACTTCAGAAACTGGTGGCTGCTCAAACCTCCTCCTCTACTCGACTTGATGATAACAAAAAGGGGGAGAAAGGACCAAGTGAGGGGGAAAAGCTTCAAATTCAAATCAGTAAAGTAATTTTGCCCACAATTACTTTCACCAAGCCACCAGTAACAAATAGTATAGATCCGATCAATGCAGCAGCAGCCAATTTAAGAGAAGCTGAAAAGGAGCAGTTGAAGCCAATCAACTGGGAGAAAATTGATGAGGACATACAAAGGAAGTTTGGGCTAGTAAAGGAGCCAATAAAGTCATCCATTCATCACTCTGAAGTCAAACAGATCTCTGTGAATGAAATGAGTATGAACTATCTGGAAAGAGGACAACCATTCTGCATCAAATCTCCAAAGGCTGAAATTATTCTGAAGCCAAGGGTGAACTATCCAAAATCATCATTAAAAAACCCTTTGGATAAATTGTATGAGACACCTAAACCTGATGAGAAGAAGCTTATGTCAAGGTCAATTGACTTCTACAAGGATCCAGCTGATTCAGCTTTAAAAAGAAGAAATGTTAAAGTTTTCAGGAATGGGAAAGAAATTTGTGTGGTGGCTGGACATCCTCAATTTGCTCAAGCAAAGAGAGAAGAAAATGCAAGATTGAAGTAGGAAAAGAAGCAAGCTATTCTAGATGCCAAAAAGGCTAAGCAAAAGAAAGAGCAAGCTGTTATCTTGGCCAAGCTAAAAGCTGTGAAACCAACACAACAGATTCCTTCTCAGCCATCTGGAATCACTGAATCTCAAGATCCAAAGAAGCAAGTTGAATCAAAACAGAAGAAATCTCAGAGATACAAGGAATCGGACAAAAGAACCAAAAGGAAATTGAACTTTGTTGGTAAGTAATTGGAGGATCAGTTTTCCAAGGAATCCACTCCAACTACAACTCAAGCAACAAAACCCACTTTGGTATTTGAAGACATCAAGGTGGTGGATCCTTACAGGAACATTCATGGTGAACCTATTGTGCCTAAGGATGAACCAATAGACTGGGAGAGCCTACCAATTCCTGACTTCAATTTTCCAATCCTTAACAAGCCAAAAAGAACAAAGTCAAGGGCAGTCAAGAAAGTGAAGTTGTCACCTCTCAAATCCAAATCTCTAGTCCAAGCTCAATCTAAAGTCAACAAGGGAGATTACATGTACTTGTGTGATATCAAGGAATTCTCTTATCTAAATCTCTATCTGGATGAACTAGAAGAAGTGAGATGAATTGATGCATACAGAAATCTACCTGAAAGGTTAGTTTTCAAGTACAAGGGAGGAAAGGAGATTTAATGGCCACTTTACAGGATCCTTCAAGAAAGCCAAGCTGTACTGATAAAGGTTTATTCATCTTTCAAGAAGAACTTTGGGTTCAATGTAACTGCAAGAAGATTGGTTCTAAAGAAGATTGAAGAACTGAGGAGTATTAGAGCTAAAGATGCACTCCCAAAGACTCTAATTATTCCTTACACAGGGAAAAGAGTGCATCTAAGGCCCTACTGGCTGATGGAGTTCATGGATGACAAAGGGGTTAGGAGATTTTTCAGATTAGAAGACCAATTGAGTATCTCTAGCAATGAGACTCTCTTGGAGATGCAAGAAAAGCTAAATCTCTCAGAATCTGATGAACTGGAATTTCACAGATAGCTCCAAAATCATATAGATGAAAACAACAGAAAGCTTGGAAAGAGATCCAGACCTTCAAGGAACTAGATAAATCTGCTCAGGCTAGAGGAGCACCTTGAAAATGACTGTGAGCTAAACTTTGTATATTTTGTTTATTGAAGCACTTTACAGTTTTATCTATCTACTTTCAAAGTTGTATTTTTAGGGTGTTTTATTATCATCAAGTTTCTCTAAATTTATGGCTACAATTCCAGTAGACATAAATTGGGGGAGATTGTTGTGTATATGTTGTGTACTTGATGATTTCATTAACAAAACACCTTGGTAGATTTTACTTAGTGAAAAATGTAGCACTCGACGGATAAGGATTATAGTCCCAACAGATGACTCAATATAGTCTCGACGGATGATGATTTATTATCCATCGAGTGAGTAGCTTATGTAACAATAAGTCTGTAGCACATTTCTGCATACACATTGTTTAGATTCTGTAAGTGGTACTCAAGTCATGTTGACTTTAACTAGATATGCAGAATAGGTTGATTAATTGTACATAGATGATGTCTTGTAATCATGCATAAATGAAATGAAGTCAAGTGCCAGGTTGCTACTCGACGGATAAACAACAATGCCATTCGACGGATGATCAACAAGACAACCCGACGGATGATCATGAACTCGACGGATGATCATGAACCCGACAGATAAAGAATTCAAACATCTGTTGATAGCGACAACACAGTCACATGCGTCGAGTGTATGCAAATAGAATGTGGAAGCCTATTCAACTGGGTTTTAGAGAACAAAGAAGCATTGCCATTTTCATGTTATTATGAAGATATTCAAAGATACTCGAATAGAGTAATGAAGTAGCATAGTATTAGACTTGATAGTTTTTGTTTTATTATCTTGTCTTATTGCTTTGTAATCTTGGTGATATATAAACCAAGAAGCAGCAAATAGAATAATTAACTAAGCAACCAAGAGAGAAATATTTGTAAGCTATATTCTCAGTATTTCTCAGTATTCTTAGTTGTTCATTTGTAAGCAGCTGTGAGCTAATTGCTACACAGAGTTCTCTTGATATATTATGTATCTCTGGTGGATACATTCAAATCCACCAGAAAGTTTTTAAAGACTTGTGTTTTTAATTACTTGTGTTTTGATCCATTTCAAGTTATTATTCCGCACTCTGCAAATCAATTCACACTGATATATATATTTAAGTTGGAACAATTTTATTTGTGAAAAAGTTTCAAGAATTCTATTCAACCCCCCTTCTGTAATTCTTGTTGCATTGTTAAGGGACTAACAAGAACTGCTATCAGCATTTGCCATCAAGGCATATTTCACCTCATTTTCAGAATCTGAAGTGTCTGTCCAGCTTTCCTTCTTCGTGACAAGTGCCTTGCCTTTGTCACCTTTTTCTTTCTTGCAATCAGGAGATATGTGGCCTTTTTCACCACAATTGTAGCATTTAACATTTGAGTAATCTCCTCTATCAGACTTTCCTGCTTTGCCTTCAGATTTTCTGAATCCCTTTTTATCAGAACTTCCACTTTTTCTGGAAAACTTCCTTCCCTTTCTGAATTTCCTGTAGGCTATCTTTGTGATACCCTTCACCATAAGAGCACACAATTTCATCATCTCTTCATCAGCATCCATCTCAGATAGACTTTCAATTTCTGCATCCTCATCATCATCAGAACTTGATGACTCAGTATCAGACTTTGTGATGAGAGCCTTTCCTTTGCCTTTTTTTGAGACAGCCACTTTGGGAGATTCCTCCTCAGCCTTAAGAGAAACTGTTCTTGACTTTCTCCCATGCCTCTTGCTTCTTTGATCCATCTCAAGTTCATGAGTTTTGAGCATGAGTTTTGAGCATACCATAAATTTCATCAAGAGTAGTTTCATCAAGAACATAGTTGTCTCTTATAGTAGTTGCCTTCAAATCCCAACTTTCAGGAAGAGCTAAAAGGAATTTAAGATTAGTATCTTCAAGATCATATTCCTTATCCACCAGTGACAGATCATTCAAGAGTTTGACAAATCTGTCATATAAACCAGTTAATGACTCATCAGGTTTCGAGTCAAAGTGCTCATACTCTTGAGTGAGTATAGTCCTCATGTTCTTCTTAATTGCATCAGTTCCCTGGCATCTTGTTTCCAAGGCATCCTATATCTCATTTGCAGTCTTGCAGTTTATTACCATGTTTGGCATGACATTATCAATGGAACTATGCAGAAAATGCCTTATATTTGCATCCTTGGCAATAGATGAGATATCTTCAGCCGTATATTCACTTTTCTCCTTTGGTACAGTCATTGCTGGCTGATCTGCAACTCCAACAAAGAGCTTGGTTGACTTATATGGTCCTTCATTAATTCTATCAAGGTATTCTGGATCTGTAGCTTCCAGAAACATAGTCATCCTCACTTTCCATATGGGATACTCAGAAGGTTTCAGTATGGGAACCCTAATAGTCTCATATCGATTATGGATTTGAGTTTTTGGAGTTTCTTCAGTTTTGGTGGGCTTGGTTGGAGTTTGTTCTTCTTCAGACATGATTGTTTTGAATCTTTACTGTATATGTGTTAACAAATTGCTCTGATACCACTTGTTAGGTCACACACACTATAGAAGGGGGTTGAATACAGTGTATACTACAATCAAATCGAATTAAGAACACAAGTATGAAACACATAATAATCTTATTAATAAATCAGTATTACTATGGAACCGTTCTCTCTCAGTGATGAACAAATATCACGAGAGCTGCTAGGGTTACAATGAATAATATTCTTGATTAAGATAACACATATAGTGTAAACCCTATGCTGGTTTATATAGACACACAGTTACAAGATAATCTTCTAATCGATATCGAATATAAGTCTGCATCCTAAAATATATCAATTAGTTATCTTTTCCTCCAAGTCTTCTATTCTTCATAGAATTCTTCTCCATGCATATCTCTTCTTGTTTTAGTCTTGATCTTCTTTCCTTTCAATCAGCCGCCTTCCTTATCTGAATGTCTTCTTAAGTCCTGATATTATCTCCTGATAAATATCTTCTGATATCTTAAGTTCTGATAACTTAAGTTCTGATATCTTAAGCTCTTACTTCAGTATAAGTACTGATTTCCAGTTAAGTCCTAATTTGTCCTATTAGTTAAGATCTGAAAAACTAAACACAAATCACTATTAGACATGATATCACAAATATATCTAACATAATTCAACCTTAAATAGAAATTAAAGATAAACTACATACATTTAGCTATATACTATTTTATTAAAAACGAAACAATGAAAGTTTGGTTGGTAATCGGTCTGTTCATCGTAATTATAGTGATAATTATAACACTCTTACAAATAGATTAATATTTAAAATATAGTTATTTAAATACAAATAAAATTATAATATGTCTAATGGTCTTGATTTAAACAAAGTAATATATAATATCAACCCGAGTCGGGTTAACAAAATTATATTATTGATCCAACCTTAAATAGAAATTAAAAATAAACTACATACAATTAGCTCTATACTATTATATTAAAAATGAAATAATGAAAGTTTAGTTAGTAATTGATATGGTCATCGTAATTATAGTAATATTTAAAACATTCTCATAAAGAGATTATTATTTGCAGTATAATTATTTAAATACAAATAAAATTATTATATATAATGGTCTTGATTAAAAAAAAAATATATAATATTTACCCGAGCCGGCCTAAACAAAATCATAAAATTGTTCAAATCTTAAATAGAAATTAAAAATAAACTATATAAAGTTAGCTGGATTTATAGTCTCATAATAAGGACTAATAAAAATTTGAAAGAAAATTCGTTTGATGGATATAATATCATCGGGCTAAAATAAAATAACAAAAAAGACTAGAAAAAATTTAAATTTAAAAGAAATTTCATTTAGTTGATATAATGTTATCAGGTTAAAACAAAATTATATATTATCCATTCAGTCTAAAATAAAATAATATTTACCCTGAACTAAAATAAAATTAAACAAAAAACTAAATATAATTAGCTGGATTTGGTTGATATAACGTGTTTGAAACTAAACCAAGATTTTCTATCTCATGCTAAAACAAAATATTAAATAATACCGATCTAGCTACAAATAATTTTATTGAACGAGGCCAAAACAAAAGTGAAAATTTAAACATAATACATTGGTCGATATAATGTCATCACGCTAAAACAAAATATATTATCTATTCAATTTAAAACAAAATAATATTCATCGTGGGCTAAACTAAAATTAAAAAATAAACTAATAGGGGGTTGATATAACAAGCGTGATATTAAAAGAAATAACATATATTATTGATCTAGGTTAAACTAAAATTAAATTCCAACTAAAGCTAATTCTTATATTATTAATTCGTGTTAAAATAAAATTAAAATCTAGCTAATTCGTTGGTAGGTATAATGTATGTTTAGAAAAGTAGGATATGTGAGATCCAACCTTTCAAACCGAAATATTAAAAGTTTATTACTAGATGTGGGGGTGCAATGTTTGATTTATATAATTACGTGTTTACTTCAATTTTTATAATATATACTATTTTAATAAAATAAAATATTGATGATTTCTTAGTAAGTATAATTGTGCCGCACTAAAATAAATTAAATTATGATATTTATCTGAGTTAAAAAATTTATATAATTAATTCATGTTAAACTAAAATTAAACTTATTATAAGGAAATAATTAAACCAGTTAAAATAAAATAATATGTACTTTTATCTTAGTGAACATAAATTTTTTACCATTGATACATCATTTTTTTTTACCATAAATCTGGGCTTGAATAAATTAAACCATTAATTGAATTTGGTCGGTCTACCAAACTAAAAATAATTCGTATACTATTGATATTGATATGAGCTAGAATTTTATTGATATTGATATGAGCTAGAATTTAGTTTTAAATTATAACAAAATTATATTTCATAAACACACATATAAACATCAATAAAATCATATCTTTGAATCTGTGACATTTTTTTTAACTAAAATATAATTAACTCCATCCGTTTTATTTGGAGCGGTATGACTCGATTTCTACCAAATTTAGGTTCAATTTTGATTTTAATTCAGGTTTTTCTCATTTCTACCTCAAATTGAACTTCAAATTTATAATTTTACAAAATTTTACCATAAAATCTTAAAAAAGCCGAACTATAAAAATCTGAATTATTTTGGTCTCATATTTAAAGTTACATCAGACTTAATTAGAATTGGTCTCATATTTTAAAATTACACCAGATTTAATTAGAATCTTTATATATTACAACTTACCTTTATACTTCTTATTAAAATAAATTTGTTTTGATTGCATCTCATCAAATTTATTAATTTTTTACTTTATTTTTTTTATTTTTGCCATAAAATAATTTGTGAAGTATAAAAAATTATTTATGATATTAAATTAACTACACAAGTGGATTGAAATAGATTTTAATACTAATGTAATTTTTAGGAACATTTTAGATCATCCCAAATTAATGTGATGGTTAAAAACACTCTTTGAAATGGAAAAAACACCTTAGTAGACTTTTGAACGAAGGGATGTTGAGAAAAAAATTCTGATAAATTCTCATCCGGTCCTAAAAATCGTTGGTTAAACATGATCGATGTCATCGTTTAATTTTTTTTAGTTCAGCAAGCAACACGAATGTGCTAGAGCCCACCAGGTGGCGTTTAGCGGTACAGTCGTAAATGTGAATTAAAATTGCTAAGTGAATGCGTTCAACAACTGGATACAAGTTGACAAAACAAGTGGTGGACGAAGGCATTGGATTTTATTCAATCACATTTAGTGCCCGTTTGGGGCTACCTCTTAAAAAAAATTATTTTCTTCGTCCCAAAATACAATTCTCTTTTAATATTTTACGCATATTATAACATGTATAAATATTTTAGCTTCGTATAATTTTTTATAGAATTTTTTTTTGTGTAATTTTATTCAGAAAAAGAAAATTAAAAAAAAAGTCGTGAAGCTATTTTTTATTCATCTTAAAATACGCATAAAAAGTCAAATAGACTTATATACTTGTATTTTGGGACGGTGAGAGTAACTTAAAACTAGGGCTGCACATGAGTTGTGTAAATCGACCAAACCGACCCAACCCAAGCCTTTTTTAACCCGAAAAAACCCGATCCAATGTAAATCGAATAATAGATAGTCTGTTACGTACTCAATTCGAACATAAATGGGTTGGGTACGGGTTACAAATATTTTTACCCTAACCCAACCCAACCCGATTTAATAATATGTCACTCTTAATTTTATTTAATTTTTTAAGTTTGTATGTAGCTATATATTTTCTTAGATATTTTTCTTTGGCTACTACAATATATTAAATGAGTTATGTATTATCTTTTTCTCACCTCCGATATCTTATGATTTACGATATGATATACATTACTAAAATTACAATGTTAATCCAATTTAAACATAAGCACTATAATTATAAGTGATACACATTTTAGTTTATTTATAATTTCAAAATTAACGATAATTTATAACATTGAAACTTTTTTTTCATAAAATCATTCATCCCATTCAACCCAACCCAACCCAACCCAAACCGATGTACGACGGGTAGAGTTGTGTTACCAATTTATATTTTACAAATTGGGTTAAAAAATTTCAAACTGATCTAATTGGGTGGGGTTGTAAAAACACCTCCAACCCGACCCATGTGCATCCAACTTAAAACTACCATTTCCAACCAAGTTACCAATATTGAAGAGACGCGGCAATTTGTACAATGATATTTCATTGCGGGAACGGTATGTGGTAATACGTGTTAAGCAACAAACAATTCTGTAGTGATTTAACGGCTGGGATTAAAAAAATATCCCACACGGACCGCAGTTAATGTCCGTGACACGGACTAATTACATTTTTATGCCTGTATACGAACCACAAACATTATTAGCGACTGAGCTTTGTTTTTTTGAAATATAAACACAAGGGTTCTTTCGCAACAAACACAAATAGAAAAACAACAGCGCGCCACAGAAAGAGACGACGCACTGAGGCGAATGTAAGGGGAAAGTACCATTATCATCAAGATTTCAGGACTCCTGTCTTCCTAACAGGTTTGTAATTGATTTAAACTTTTTTAATTGATTTGAACCCTTTTTATTTTATTGGTTGAATTTTATTTAAGCTAATTAATGACTATTTTCATGAATAAATAATAATTTTGTTCGATTAACTCTCTCTTAGTTCGATAATAATATGTGTGTATATATTCCTTGGTTCGATTTTTTTATGTTGATTTAATGTGTAATTTAAAAATTAGGGTTTCAAATTTGGTTGATTTATGGTTTCAAATTTGGGGCTTATTGGGTGTTTGATAGTGATAATTTTTTTATTGTAATTACACGTATGAATGAGGCAATTGCGATAAATTGGTTTGGGTAATTATAAATAAACTAGCTTTATAGCCCGTGCGAGGCACGGGCATGCTCTATTCTGATTTTTTTTTTAATTTGTATACATGCTTGTTAAATAGATATATAGAGCCAATCACCCATGTATCTAATACTCATGGAACTAGTATGACCATCGTGCTTCTGCTGCGATAAAGCCGTAGTCAGTGGGTCTATAACATTATCATTACTATGTACTTTACATATATATATATATATATATATCGCCTTGATCATTAATCTCATTAATATGGTTATATGCCTAAGCACATGCTTAAACAGTCTCATTGGTTGTTTCGAAAGCATCAATATATTCGTGTTCCATTATAGAATCATCAATGTTCTTGCTGTGAACTATTCCGGCTAACATTACTTATAATTACACAAAACACAAACCGGACATAGAAACATTATCATCCTTGTCTGGCCAAAAATTAGGTTCAGAACCTAGCATCAGTGTAACCCTTTACAACTAGTTCCCTATCTTCTCCATACACCAAAAAATAAATCTTTAGTCCTCTTTAAGTACTTAAGAATATTCTTGATAACTATCCAGTGATCCTTACCTAGATTAGATTGGTATATGCTCGTCATGCTCAAAGCATACGAAACATCAAGAAAAGTATATATCATTGCACATATTATAGATCCAATTACTGAAGCATATGGAACTTTCTCAAACGACCCCATATCATCTAATAATTTAAGGGAAAATATCCTTTGAGATCACTATCCAATGAGACATCGAAACATATTCTTTCTTTGCCTCCTACATCCTAAAATGATACAATACTTTGTCAATGTATGTACTTTCACTTAGTTCGATTAATCTGCTTGATCTATATGTATAGATCTTCATACTTAATATATAGGAAGCATCGCCTAAGTCTTTCATCGAGAAACTATATCACAACCAAGTCTTAACAGTCTGTAGAAAAGGTACGTCATTCCCTATTAGTAATATATCATCTACATATAGTACTAGAAATATCACATTACTCCCACTAACCTTCTTATAAACACATGGTTCATTTTTGTTTTAAATAAAGACAAACTCTTTGAATGTTTCATCAAAATGAATATTCCATCTCCTTGAAGCCTGCTTCTATCTATAAATAGATAGAAGCAACTTATAGAACATCTTAGCAAACTTTGGATCGACAAAACCCTCAAGTTTTATCATATCTACATCCTCTTCAAGGTTCCCATATAAGAAAGCGGTTTTGACATCCATTTGCCAAATCTCATAGTCAAAATAAGCAACTATTGCTAGGAAAATCCTGATGGACTTGACCATAACAACCGGCAAAAAAGTCTCATCATAGTCTATACCATAAATTTGTTTGAAACCATTTTCCACTAGTCGCACCTTATAGGTCTGTACTTTACCATCCATTTCAGTTTTCTTCTTGAAAACCCACTTGCACCCTATAGGCTTTACCCCTTCGGGTGGATCAACTAAAGTCAATACTTTATTTTGATACATGGATTTCATGGCCTCTAGCCATCTCTCAGAGTCTAGACTGTTCATAGCATCTTGGTAGGTGAGAGGCTCATCATTATCCGTAAGCATCACATCACCATCTTGAGTCAAGAGAAATCCATAATTTTTCTCGGGCTCATGGTGAATCCTACTAGATCTATGAACAACCTGTGTTTTATGAACATAGTTGTTCATAGTTCTTGTGATATTTAAACTCTTTGTTCTTCAAGAGCTTGCTCTGATACCAATTGTTATTTCTAAACAATCTAAACAAGAATTACAGAAGGGGGGTTGAATGTAATTTTGGCTTCTTTTTGGATTTTAAGAATGATTCTTCTACAAATAAATAATTGTGTCTGATTTGCAATGGTGCGGAATGAGAATATAACAGAAATCAAATCAAAAAGCAATTAAATATAAGTATTTAAATACTTTTTGGTGGATTGAAATTTTCCACTAGAGATATATATTAAGTAGAGAACCCTTTGTAACAGAATTGTTCACAACTGCTTACAAGTTGAAGTACAATAACTACAGAGAAATTCTTTACAAATTTTGCTTTATCTATTTCTCTGATTTTTCTTGCTAACTAGGATTGAATCAATACTTTTCAACTTGCTACCCTTGGTTTATATATCACCAAGTTACATGATAAATAGACAAGATAATAAGACAAACTATATCTAATCTAACTTCATGCTTCTACACTTCTCTTTCCAAAATCTTTGAATATCATCTGTTTAGCATGGAAATGGAAATGCTACTTTATTCTCTAAAACCTTCAAACATGCTGCCACATTCCATTTGCATCTATCCAACGCATGTGACTGTCAAGTCACTATTAACTACTCTTTTGAATTTGAACATCTGTTGGAACTTAGATTGATCATCCGATGAAACTCTGTTTGATCATCCGTCGAGACTTATGTCGATCATCCATTGGAGCTTTGTGAATCATCCGTTGAAACTGTCATTTTGGCAGTTAACTCTATTTCATTTATACAAGATTACAAGGTATCTAATATTTACAATTCACCATCCTATCTTGCATATCAATCTTATTGTTATAATTTACAACATCTAGTTCACTAAGCTATCCAAGTATGCAGAAATGTGCTCCAAGTCTTATTGTTACATAAGCTACTCTTTCAACGGATGTTGAAAATGATCATCCGTTGAAAGCTACAAATTCACTTAACTAAAATCTACTAAGTTTTTTGTTCAAGTTATCATCTAGTACACAACATATTCTTAACAATCTCCCCCAATTTATGTCTACTAGAATTGTAGCCATAAATTAAGAGAAACTTGATGATAACAAAACACTCTATGTATACAGAATGAGATATAGTAGATTAAAATTTATAAGTGCTACCGTTTATTGAAAATTCTCAAAAAGAAAGATTTGTAGAGTGTCTTACAGATTATTTTCAAGGTGATCCTCTAGACTGAGCAAATTAAGATCATTTCCTTGATTGTCTTGGCTTCTTTCCCAGCTTCACATCATTCTCTTCAATCTGGTTTTGGAGTTGTCTATAAAATTCCGATTCTTCATTATTTGTTAGATCCAACTTTTCTTGTATTTTTTTTACAGTTTCATTGCTTGCAATCTTTAGCTGATCTTCCAGTACGAAGAATCTTCTAATGTTCTTTTCATCCTTGAACTCCATGATCCAGTATGGCCTCAAATGCACCCTATCTCCAGTGAAAGGAATAGATAATACTCTTGGGAGTGCATTTGGTCCTCTCCAGCTATTTTTTATCTCCTCAATTTTGTTTAGTACCATTTTCTTGGCTACTATGTTTAATCCAAAAATTTTCTTGATTGAGGAGAAGACAGTCACTAGAGTTGAGTAGCCTTCATGGAGAATTCTGTGAAGTGGCCATGTAATTTCTTTACCACCCTTGTACCTGAAGACTAGTTTCTCTGGAAGGTACTTGTAGGCATCAATAGACCTGACTTCTTCAAGCTCATCCAGATAGATATTTATGTCTGAAAACTCTTTGATGTCACTTATGAAGAGTTGATCTTCTTTGTTGACAGTAGGTTTGGGTTTGATCACTTTCTTGGATTTGAGCTTGGTAGGCTTGACTGTTTTGACCACTCTTTCTTTTGTCTTCCTTTGTTTAGAAAAGATGGGGAGGTTTAGATCAGGAAGAGGCAAGCTTTCCCAATCTATAGGCTCATCCTTTGGAACAATAGGATCACCATTAAAGGTGATGTTGGGATTAACCTTGAATTCAGCCTCCTTCACTTTAGGAATGGCTGGTTGACTTGAAGTTGTAGATTGGGCTGACATGTAGTCTTCCTTGTCTTCATCAAAATTTATCTTTCTCTTTGCATGCATCTTTTATCTAAACTTCCTTTTTATCTACTTTGGTTCTTCTTTCTTTTCTTCACCCAGATTCTCAGTTGGGAAAATAGTTTATATGACTGCGGGCTTCTTAGCTTGGTTCTTGGCTTCTAAATCAGCTTGCTTTTGTTGTTGTTTGAGCCTCACCTTTTCCTCTTTCTTAGCTTCTGCAAATTGTGGATGTCAAGCCACTACACAGATCAGTTTACCATTTCGGTAGATTTTAGCAATCATTTTCTTTAGCATTGAGTCTCTGGGGTCTTTGAATAAAGCTATAGACCTTCCAAACAGCTTTTTTTCATCTGGCCTAGGGGTTTCATCTGATAGGTCCAGTGGATTTTTGGCTGAATTCTTTGGATAATTCCTTTTTGGGTTAAAAATTACACTAGCCTTTGGAGACTTAATTTTTGAGGGTTGACCCCTTTCTAAGTTCCCTAGGTTCATTTCATTGATGGAAATTTGTCTGAACTGAGAGAAGTGAGAAAAGACCTTGTCTTTCTTCTCAATTGAACCAAACTTCTTCTGAATTTCTTCATCAACTTTCTTCCATTTGTCATCCAGTTCTTTCTCAACTGCTGCAACATCAAGCTATTTAGATTTCTCATTTGATTCCAACTTAGCAACTGCTATCTTGATCAGATCAATGTTGTCCAAGACTAGTGGCTTTGGAAAAGTAATTTCCAAAACAATTACTTTGCTTACTTGAATTTTGAGCACTTGCTCCCCCTCACTTGTTGACTCCCCTTGACTAGATGGAATAATATCTTTCTCCCCCTTTTTGTTAGCATCAAGTTGAGTGGAGGTTGAGGTCTGTGCAACCACCAATTTTTGAAGAAGCTGAGTTTGTTGGGCTTGATATAGATGGATTGCAGTTATTGAAGCTTCTAGTTTTTTGAGTCTTTTGACCAAGGAGTACACTTTGGTGTCTAGATGATAGTTTTTCCTTAGTTTCCCGTTGATGTCTAGCATGGTTGTGTCTGGAAACTTGGCCTCCAATCTTTCAGCAACATCCTTTTTGATATGACCAATTTCAGTTTTCAGTGTAGTTACCTCTTGATTGTGTTGGAGAGATTGGATTTGGTGCAGTTGAAGAGAGTCTAGATGTGCTTGAAGAAGTTTCTAGGTGTTGGCATTTTTAGTGGCTTGAAGATATAATGACTCATATATTTTTTGCATTATTTAAATATATAATTACTAAATAATTAAATGAATAAAATATGTATATAGATTCTGTCAGCGGGTTATTGCTTTGTCATTATGTATATATAATTTCTAGTGTATGGGATTAAATTGCGTGGTTAATTATTGGGTTGTATGATTTTATTTCGCTTTTAAAAGTGATTTTATTGCAGTTTTATTTTTCATAAATATTTGGATTGTCTCTAAAATTGTTTTTATGGTTTTATAATTACAATAATTATTTTTGAGATTTTATAAAATCTGGAAATCAATATTTCATCAATTATTTAGCCCTGTATGATTTTCTGATTCCATTTATTTGTAAAACCCGTATTTAATTCCAAAATTCTTATTTATTTAAGTTTGGAATATTTTGAGAATTTTAAAATTATTTTGGGATTTTTTGGGATTAAATTCACCCGCTCGTTGATTCGTTAAATCGTTGAACGCGGGTCTGAGGCGCGATTTAAAAGTACTTTAAAAACTGTGGAAACTTTATTTTATTAATTTTTAATTATTTCGGGAAATTTAAGACTATTTTGAATTTGTTCCGATATATTACCACTTGCTAAATGTACCGTTACAATTAGAATTTACTGTCAGAACTGGGGCTTTCAGACAGAAGAAAAAATATAGATACGTGTCCTTTTATTGGACACGTGTTTCGATTGTAGGATGCAACCCTTGTTTTATAATTATTTACTTTTATCATCAATCTCTCCCTCACCTCGATCTCTCTCGATCTATCCCATTTTCTCTCTCAAATTTCTGTTTTTATCTCTCGATTAATCCCTCAATCTTCCTCTCTTCCCTGTTCCTCCCCTTTCGCCGCTTCTCTCTCTTCCTTTCTTGTTCCCGGCGCCGCCGGTGCTCTGTTTTCCGGAAATTTCACCGCTTCTTTATTCTGGCTATCTGTTGGTGTCACGTTGCCGCCTTGTTTCTGTGATTCCCGGTTCGTTTCTGGTTATTATTCCCGGTCTGACTTCTTATTATTTCCATTTTGCATGTATATATACCCTATATATATGTATGTGATTAAGTGTGTATGTTGCTGTGTGTTTTTGCGTGTGTGCGCGTGTATTTGTGTCTGTGTGTGTAGTGGCCTCACGATCGTGTGTGGTGGTCTGTGATTGTGATGTTGGGTTCGACTGTGTTTCCTGCTCGATATAAGATTTTAATCATTTTATTATTATTTATGCAGGAAATGTTTTGAATAATGTTCGTGATATTAAATTCAATTTGTGCGGGGAACGATATTTAAATTAATTGGTGGAAATTTGCGTTGGAACCCGAAATTTAATCGGGTCCCCGTAAGTTTTCGCCGTCGCCGATGGTGGACAGTGATGATCCAATTCTGAGTCCTAATATGAATTAAAAAAATTATAAAATAAATAAAAAATATGAATAAATATAATTAATTGGTTTGAATCGATGGTTGGGATTTGTATAGTTGGAGTTCAGTTGTGATATCGGTTGGATTGTGATTGTAAAATATTGTGGTTGTTGTTGTGTATTGACGTCGAATTGCTTCGACGGGATGGTCCGATAAATAAAGGAAGTGCTGCCCGATTCCAAGAAATCAAACTACGGAAATACGGGAGCGTATCCAGTAATTTTTGGGACGTCGAACAAATATATAAATATGTATGTATTTTATACGACACTTGATTGTACGTTGTGATGAAATATTTTGCCAAAACCAATAACCCTAATTCTGTAAAATGACAAGTATACGTATTTCTGAAAATGAACCCTGAACCGATTTCCGAGAACGTGAACTCTAATTGTTGCGTGTGTTATTATAATATGTATAATTACGAGTCGGTTTATGTTATCATTTGGGTAGGATTAATAGCGAGGATATGTCAAGTATAACTGGATGTCTAATATAGAGTAGTTCGACTATGTAGGTTCTAGTCGAAAGGCCCGAGAATTGGCATTGGACGAAAGATAGTCTGGTGGTCAGTCCATAAGCTCCGTAAGGTTCCAATCGAAGGACTTGAGTGTTGAGGTCGAATCCAGGGTGATCTAGTGGATAGACGATAAAGCCTGAGCATTCGAGTCGGCTCAAAGTCAATTAGTAATAGTTGTAAAGCTTTGCAATTCAAGTACCCCTCACCATTCTTTTATGGTTCAGTATATGTGAATAGCTAATGTTTGAATCTCGTAATGGAACAGAAATGTTTTAAGTTACGTATCCCCTGTAGTTATAAATCATTGTTTTAAACCTATTTTTTGGGAAATGTAACTTCGAAAAAGGGTACCTATCTCGAATGAAAATGATTTGTGAACTAGTTTACGTGTGCTGTTAAAATGAATGGTTTTGAAATGAGATAGGTACAAGTGTTTTAAAAAATGGATAAAACGACCAGATATGGGATATATAGGGGCCAAAGTAGGCCTATTGAGGTGGCGTAAGAGGCTAATTCGGTTGCGCGCACTTCATAACCAATTAGTCCAGCAGGTCAGAGACCTAGCTAGTCTCTAAGTTCCGGAACAGGTAGACGAGATGGCAGTTACAGTCGTCTGGTGTTGATAGCCTGATCAGTTATCTTCACATATCCATTACGTATCTGATTTGGCTTTGTGATTCCCGTAACGGGACAAGTGATTTATATAGTGGATTTGGAAATGAAAATGGCATGCTAGAATTAGACTCTGGTATTTGTACACAGCACACTACTGATGTTATTATTTTACAGAGCATGCTAGTTTTGAATATCCAGTTTATGAATGTTTACTCTGCTTTGGTGAACGAGCTATAATTTCTGTTCCTATAACTGTTTTATTATAAACTATTTTACTTGTTATTCATATAGTGGTACTGCTGAGCAATTGATTGCTCACCCTTGCAGAATATTTTATATATGTATTGCAGATACCTAGGAGTTTCTTCCGTGGCAGTCAGGGCAGAGTTCCAGTACCTTCCGTGTCAGGCTCCTCTGAGGTAGTTGTGTGGGACCAAAGATGGTTCGCTGAGTTGTTGTATTAAGTTAGTTTTGTCAGGATGGTTTGTTATAAGTTGGACTTGTGTTGATTGTAACCTAAGTCATACTTAAACCTGGAAAAGGCCTTGGTAAAGGGGTCGTAGTTATGTATTATTAATGATTTGGATTGTATTATGACTGTTATTATTGTTATTAGTGATGTCAACTCCTGACCCCAGGATTGAGGCCGTCACAGTTGGTATCAGAGCTACAGGTTTGGGTCCCTGATTTAGGTTAGGAGTAGAGTCCAAAGAGTGTATGAAGGTTTATATGAAGTGGTGAGTCAGCAACTCAATCAGAGGAGCGAGTCTATAAGTTCAGTCAAGTCAGTATCAACTGCTCTTTTAAATTTGAACATTCGTTAGAACTTAGATTGATCATCCGTTGAAACTCTGTTTGATCATCCTTCGAGACTTATATTGATCATCTGTTGGAGCTTTGTGAATCATCCGTTGAAACTGTCTTTTTGGAAGTTAACTCTATTTCATTTATACAAAATTACAAGGTATCTAATATTTACAATTCACCATCCTATCTTGCATATCAATCTAGTAGTTAACGTAACTTGGATAATTTACAACATCTAGTTCACTAAGCTATCCAAGTATGCTGAAATGTTCTACAAGTCTTATTGTTACATAAGCTACTCTTTCAACGGATGTTGAAAATGATCATCCGTTGAAAGCTACAAAATCACTAAACTAAAATCTACTAAGTATTTTGTTCAAGTTATCATCAAGTACACAACATATTCCTAACAAATACTTTATTTTGATACATGGATTTCATCTCGGATTTGATGGCCTCTAGCCATCTCTCGGAGTCTAGACTGTTCATAGCATCTTGGTAGGTGAGAGGCCCATCATTATCTGTAAGCATCACATCACCATCTTGAGTCAAGAGAAATCCATAATTTTTCTCGGGCTCATGGTGAATCCTACCAGATCTATGAACAACCTGTGTTTTATGAACATGATTACTTTCAACATTTTGATGTACATCCTGATCTTGTTCCAACTCTAGTTCAATGTTATCATATGGTTCTCGATCATCACCGAGATGTTTTGTCCTCCCGCTGATTTTCCTAGAAAGTAGTTCTCTCTTAAAAAATACAGCGGTCTGAGCAACAAATACTTCGTTCTTGGAAGAATTATAAAACTATACCCTTAGTCTCACTTGGGTATCCGACAAAATATCATCTATCTTGGGTATCCGACAAAATATCATCTATCTAATTTTGGTCCAAGCTTGTTAGAGGCTAAACGTTTCACAAACGATTTATGTCCCCAAATTTTCAAAAATGACATGCTATGACGTTTATCAGTTCATATCTCATATGGAGTCTTTTGAACCGCTTTAGTCGAAACTCGGTTAAATGTATATGCAGCCATTTCTAGAGCATAACCCCAAAAACTAATTGGAAGATCTGCTTGACTCATCATCGATCGCACCATGTCCAATAAGGTACGATTTCTCCTCTAAGAATCTCTAATCCAATGAGGTGTTCCACAAGCAGTAAGTTATGATACAATATCACACTCCTTAAGAAACTCTTGAATTTGAGACTTAAATATTCTCCTCCACGATCTGATCGCAGAAATTTTATATTTTCTCCTATTTGCTTTTCTACTTCAGCCTTACATTCTTTGAACATTTCAAAAGAATCAATTTTTTTCTTCATAAGATATACATATCCATATCTACTGAAGTCATCAGTAAATGTTATGAAGCTTAAAAAAGCCACCCCTTGCCATAATATGCACGGGACCACATACATCAATATAGTTAAGTCCTAATTGTTCGATAGCCCTTTCACTTTATCAGGTAAATGAAACTTTACAAATCATTCCAAGGAGACAAGCTTCGCATCTTCCGTATGATTCAAAATCAAACTATCCAAGTATCCATTTATATGTAACTGAGAAATGTATTTCTTATTAATATGGCGTAAACAATAATGCTAGAGGTAATGTTTGATTTGAGTCATTTCATAACATATAAATTGTTAACTAATTGTGAAATATTATAAGCCTTATCTTTAAAATAGAATAAACAACTGTTGTTTATTTAAATAAAATGAAAAACCTTTTTTATCCTGACAAAAATTTTTATAATGTATCCGCTAAAAGCGGGCATATACTAACAATTGACCAAGTTCTCAACTTCGCCTTATTGGCAAAAGTAGGTACCGAGTTACTCCAACTAGAGTAACAACTTTTGCTCCAATTCTAACCCGATATATGAAAATTGACCATTGATGGTCTTCTTCTTTAGATCTTCCAAATAAACTCGACAGTTTAACTTCCAATCATCCGGTTATTACCATAGAAGTGACAATTGTCTTCTTTAGCAACATCACTAATAGGGTTTAAAAGCCCCCTTGGGATTGGACTCTGGTTTGACACTGAACAAAATCAAATCTTATCATTGTCTGTCCATTTTCCTTTCCCATTTGCATTCCATGTGTATACCATCAATATGAATGTAGTTCATGCCTTTATCATGTTGTTTTTAGTAGTTCTAAACATGCCTCACAACTCAATGGGTGCTTTATCTATCTCATTCAATTTTTTCATAACAAACTGAGAATAAAAGTTGTTCAAAGATTGCTTGATCAAATCAAGTTGAGTCTCTAGACCAATCTTGAAACCCAATATCAAGGTACGTATACCTATCATCTTTAGAACATTTGGTCCAACCGGATCCTATTCTTCCATTTGTGCAAAGTTATAGTGCCTTATTATTGTCAAAGCTTTGTTGATGAGCCATCCTTCAAACATCCTTTGAAAGTGCTCAATCACATCATAAACATCAATATGCGATTGTTGCTCATAAAGCTCGCACTCATAATTGCAAGCATGAGACATGAAACATCAGTGGCATAATCAATTTGCTTCTAGTAAGCATTTTGTTTAGCACATGTTTCATTCTCAGCTAGAAGAGATATGGGAGAGGTTTGAGTGACATCCTTGAACCTGAGGACAATCCTCAAGTTCCCATGTCAGTCGAGTAAATTATTTCATGTCAACTTGTTCTTCTTAAGGACTATTACATAGAGAATTTATTTGTGTTATTTGTCATTTGATATCTACAATATTAAAGTACATAAAATAAATTATTCTATAGATGATCATTAAATTATGTTCAAGTGAATATTCATATATAATATATATATTCATAATATATATCTCCCACTATTTTATTAAATTAATAGCCCTAACTATTAATTCGTAAAGAATATCTTCTATATCGTTTCTAGTGAGCCAAGATCCATATTTCACCATGCGTTAGGTCAACTTTGGATTTTCTCCTAAAATATGATTATTTAGGTAGACAATATTTGTCAATTATATCAACTATATACTTATTGGAAAGCTTGGTGGAAAAACATTTGTTCATATTTATCTAATAAATCTCGCCAAACTTTATGCCTCTAAGTTCACAATCCTATTGTGGTAACTTGGTTAAGTCTAACCCAATAGTCAAAAAATATCAATATACTTCAACACATCTCCCAAGATACATGGTAGTACTTAACTTTGGCGAACCCACTCCTTATTGATCTAGAGGGTTAACGCACTAGACTCATTGAAAGGCATATGATCAACTTAATATTAACTTTAGGATTTTTTTTAATTTTAAAATGATCATGATCTCATCATAAAGAGATTCCCAATTTTTTCCTTGAATAAAATACTTTAAATCAATATTCTCCAATGGTTTTATTTTCAGGTATTGAGGGAGTCACAACGGTCTCGCTTAAAACCCACAACCTTACAAGTTTTGTTATTCCCTAACAACACAACAACATAATTATAGAAGGGGGGTTGAATGGAATTCTGGTTTCCTTTTGCTTTTCCGAAATTTATTTCTTAAATATACAATCATGTTTTGAATATGCAAGAGTGCAGATAAGACTTTAAAAGTATTCAACTAACACAAAATTAATAAACTTGAGTTTAAAAGCTTTCTGGTGGATTTGTCTTTCCACCAGAGATGTATATATTGAAGAAATCTATGTGATGCAAAATGTACACAGATGCTTATAAGTGAATCTTACATCTTATAACTTGAGAGTGTTTCTAGAGATACAACTTGCATTCTACTTGTTGTTTTAGTTGGTTAAGTTCTAAGGTACTTGCTATACTTGGTTTATATATCATCAAGTTACATGTGCAATAAGAAAAGAATTTCATTCCTATAAGCTAGGTCCAAACACATGCTTCTTCATTTCTCTATCCATTACAATCCAATTTAGATACAACATCTTTGATACGGGCTTGTCTTGCATGGAAATGGAAATGCTTCATTTTCTTCTAAAACCAGCAATCAGGCTGCCACATTCCTTTTGTGCACTATCAACTCATGTGACTCTTGTTAGTGTTTTTCCCTAGAGACAACACTATGATGTTTTAGTTAAAGACATTTGGATTATTAATATTTATGTTCTATCGATTATTCCCTTTTTAATTTATTAATTCTTAATTTACTGCGATATAAATGATAGATTAATAAATATCCTTGGAATATGATATGCAATTCTATATCTCTAAGTACGTGACTTAGAAATGAGATTATGAGAATAGTATCAATATTCCTAAAGGTCCCTAGTCGAGTATTATTATTAAGGGACAATAATAATGCATTAAGACTGGTGTGTTTGTTGACTGATGATCACATCTCATTGATCATAGGTATAGTGATACTAAAGTCAAAAACACAGGCAGATGTATATGTACATGGTGCTGGACAGACCCAATATGAGATTCTACATGTCTGTTGTGTCATAAGTAATTCTCACAGTGATAATAATGTAATGGTCCCCAGATTTCAGCAAATCTGCTGTATCCAATTCAGAATCATATCAAATATGATTCTTATAATAAGAACAAACACAAATCATGTATATATCAATATATATAGAAATTATATAATCATCATATGATTATACAACTCACATGAATATCATATATTAAAAATATATACATATATGCATAAACATATATACATAACAACATGCAAAATATACAAAATTGAATACATAACAGTCATGGCAGATGGTATACATGCTATAATCGTAAAACCAATCAACACATAAAGGAATCAAACACTTTTTGCAAGTAGCTCTTATGCATTGGTGAGTTTCGAGGAATAAAATGCAACGGAAACTATAATTAAATACATGAAAAACCAGAATATTTGAAACCCACTGCAGGATTCATGCAAAAAATAGATATTTAATTCGTGGATCAGATTGTTTATCTTAGGAAGCTTTACAAATTGGTTGACTAATGGAGATCCAAAGCATGTTTAATCACCACGCATCCTGCTCTCTCGCGATCTACGCTCTATCGATATCCACACGAATGCTTGAACGCAAGGATCAGATGTGTACTAGAACAAAATCATCTATTTTTACTCGTTCTCTATCTTCTCTTTTGGTGGCTAGGGTTTTAGTATAAGTCTTGCATACAAAATTAGTCACGCAAGAGATATTATATAAAGGGTAGAAATGATGAATTGTAACTCTTACCTATTTAAGAGTTATTATTAATTTAAAATTCCCATTTATATTATAATTAAGCCTTACTTAATTATTTAACAAATAAATTTTAAAATTAATATTAGTAAATTCTAATATCATTATTTATCTAATTAATTAAGTCAAACTTAATTAATATTTTAAATAATTCAAATTAATTTAATTTAATTTAAATCTAATTTAAATTAAATAATTTTTCAAGCATTATTTGTGTGTGACCCTATATGTTATTATTAAGTTGGAAACATCATTTAAATCTAATTAAAAATTATAAACAATGAATGGAATCTAGTAATACATCATAGCTACCAAAATAATAATAATTAAATCGGTGATAAATTAAACCTTTCGTGAATAATGTACAATGTATTATAATCCTTTTAACCACATTTTAAAGATTAAACTAGAGGCATGTAATGTGTCATCTTCATCATAGTTTAATTCAGGTTTTCTTGATCAATAAATAGACTATCACATCAAATCAACATTTGAGCGCGGACACACATTTCATAGTATAGCTCACACAAGAGGCCAATAATATCACTTTTAAAATTAGGAGGGTTAAATCATTTCTAGATTATTCATATTTCTCATACGATTCATAATATACCTGAAATACACTTTTATCATTACCCGGTGAAAGGCAACTTTTAATGTAATCAAAGTATATTAATTCTCGTATAAAAATATAATTGTAACGACTGGGAATTTTTGCGAATTAATTATACGAGTAAAGTGTAATTATGTGAATTATGTGTTATTATGTGAGAATGGAAATATTTAAATAAATATTATATTCGAGTTTGACGTGTCAGCTGGTATAAAGAGAATGATTGTGAAACGTAGTTGAAAACACTCAGCATCGGGTCGTCAATCAGGACGCGACCCATTACGCAAAGAATGAATATTAGTAAAAAGGAAAATTTTATGATTAAGTATATTTTATTACGATACGTGATATCTGAATCTATGTTGTTAACTATTAAGGTGCATGATTATGTGATTATATGCTTGTATGATATTATTTAAAATTTTAGAAAATAAGAAGTGCATTAATTACTATTTATATAGGTTATAAATGCATTTTTATTCTTGAAGAAAAATAGTTTTTAAAATTATTTTTATTTATAAATTTTGAATTTGACTTTATTAAATTCCTAAAATTCTAAGCTATTTTATGATGTCACTCTTGTAATTTATAGATTTATGGTTTTATTTATAAAATGTATTCTTTGTAATTAATTAGATTAATAATTATTAGATTACCTAATTGCCCTTGCATGCATTTTCACTCACAATATAAGAGAAGGGTAGTTGTGTCATTAACCACCCCACTATCTCATTTCAACTTAGCCAAATGACCATATCATCCTTGCATGCATTTTTGTGCTAGTAGCGAGAGAAGGGTAGATTGGTAATTTCAAAACTCCACCAACTTGTGCACATGGGAGAATCAAATAAAAAGCTTTTCATTCCACTCACCACTTCACTCATCTCATTTTTTCCACTTTCTCTCCTCTCTTCTCTCTTTTCTCTCTCTCACCAACTCTCTCTCTCTCTCTCTCTCTCTCTCTCTCTCTCTCTCTCTCTCTCTCTTTCTATATCCTACATGCAATATCAAATCCTACTTATCATTTAGCTTGATTAATTTGGCTTTGCTAGTGGGTTTGCTTACAGCCGACGGATGAGGATTTTTATCATTCGACGGATAACACTTTTTGTTATCCGACGGATAGTCCTCATCATCCGTCGAATCTACATCTGTCAGCAACCCATCTACCAAAATAGGTTCTAGTTTCTCCTTATTCTTTTTCCAGGCTTCATCACAAAAAGACTCAATTCCTTGAACCTTGGTGATTTGAGCATGAACATCTCTGGATGTTTTCCATGCTTTAATCACCTCTTGTTCACGATCGAGCTGCTTCTTCAAAATTTCTTCCTTTTTCAAGGACTCAGTTAATTCCTCATTGGCAATCCTAAACTCAATTTTTAGTTTCTCAAACTCAACAAATTGAGACTCAAGCACATTATTCCTCTCACTTAAAAATAAGTTGTTTTCTTTGATTTTAGCATTTTCTTTAGTGAGAGACTTAAGTGTAACACGCAAATGATACAATTATGTAGACATGTCATTTATTGCATCATTACACTCAGCTTTAGATAAATGTGCAAGGTTTGTAGTGATTACCTGATTGTTTGAGGAACTTGTCTCTGTTTCATCAGACTTGGCCATAAGGGCTAGATTGACATAGCTGACATCTTCATCCAAACCATCAGCTGCCCAGTCATTCTCTTGTGTAATAAAAGCCCTTTCCTTTTGTTTGAGTTGATCAAAGTATTTTTGCTTGTAATCTACAGACTCAAATCT
Organism: Apium graveolens; assembly: GCF_009905375.1. NCBI lineage: Eukaryota > Viridiplantae > Streptophyta > Magnoliopsida > Apiales > Apiaceae > Apium > Apium graveolens. The sequence goes on along the minus strand of NC_133651.1, from coordinate 113,264,358 downwards.
TTTCTTACTGGAATCTGACTTTCTACACTCATTTACAAAATGCCCTGCCAAGCCACATTTGAAACATTTGAATTTTGACTTATCCACCATGTTTCTATTTGGCTTGGCTGCTCCAAAGTTCTTTTTGAACTTGAGCTTGGCAAATCTTCTTGAAAGGAATGCTAGGTGCTCATCAATGTCCTCCATGTTATCTTGGCTCAATGAATCTTCATTTTCTGCAGCTAGCCCCTTACCCTTGCTTTCACAGGCCTTTGAAGTTGATTCCACAGCTTCCATCTTCACTTCCTTCTCCTTTTCCAGATCAGCAACTAGTGCAATGGATCCTCCTTTCTTCTTTCCTCTCTCCATTCTTTCATCCTGCTCTATCTCAAGCTCATAGGTTTTCAGAAAGCCATACAGTCTCTCCAAAGTAAAGTCCTTATAATTTTGTGAGTTTCTCAATGAGACTGTCATTGGTTTCCATTCCTGTGGAAGAGATCTGAGAAATTTCAGATTGGAGTCTTTAGTCTGATAGACTCTTCCATGCAACTTAAGAACATTTAGTAGTTTTTAGAATCTACTAAAAATGTCAGTGAGTGACTCACTTTCTTCATTGTGAAAATGCTCATATTGCTGAATCAGGAGCTGCATTTTATTTTCTCTTACTTGCTCAGTGCCATCACAAATTATCTGTATTGTGTCCCAAACTTCCTTGGCAGTTTTGCAGTTGATGATGTTATCAAACATGTCTGCATCAACACCAATGAACAGAATGTTCATGGCCTTTTTATCTTTCCTGACTTGTTCAATGTCAGGATCAGACCATTCATACCTTGGCTTTGGAACAGATGGCTCATTTCCTGTTGCAGCTCTCATTGGAACATGAGGACCTCTTTCTATGCAGTCCACATAGGCCTCATCTTGAGAAAGCATGTGAAGATGCATCTTTACCTTCCAATGATGGTAATTATCTTTATCAAGAAAAGGAATCTTGACTCCAACATCTTTCTTGTTCATCTTGCTGAATTGTTTTGATCTTTAAACTCTTTGTAGATTAAGAGCTTGCTCTGATACCAATTGTTAGTCCCTTAACAATATAGCAAGAATTACAGAAGGGGGGTTGAATGGAATTCTTGAACCTTTTTCTTGAAATAAAAATGTTCAACTCGATTAAAGATATATTTGTTTTGATTAGCACAATGCGGAATGTGAACTTAAATGAATCAAAACATAAGTAATTAAAAACAAGAGTCTTTAAAAACATTCTGGTGGATTTAAACAATTCCACCAGAGATATATATAATATATCGAGAGGACTCTGTGTGCAGAAATGCCCACAGCTGCTTACAAATTGAACTGTTGAGAATACAGGAAATGCTAAAGATTAAGCTTACAAAGATTTCTCTGTTTTTTTATTTCTCAACTATCTTAGTTATTTTTCTATTTGCTACTCTCTTGGTTTATATAATACCAAGATTACAAAGTCAAAAAGACTGAACAAATATAAAATCTAACAGTCTTAATCTTTGCTGCTATTCGTCCTCTATTACCCAGTTAATGGGCTTCCACAATGTGTTTATATCCAACTCGACGGCTGTGTGTCAGCTTTCATTGTTCAACTGCTGTTTGAATTCTTGATATGATCATCCGTCGACTTTCAGATCATCCGTCGATGACTTAATTGATCATCCGTCGACTGCTATGTTAAACATCCGTTGATAGTCATTTGATCATCCGTCGAAGGCTTTGTTAATCATCCGTCGGTAGCTATTTTGGCACTTGACTTCATTTCACTTATACAGAATTACAAGACATTACTTATGTACAATTAATCAACCTATTCTGCATATCTAGTTAAAGTCAACATGACTTATATGCTACTACAGATTCTATACAAAGGTGCATACATCACTGTGCTACAAACTTATTATTACATAAGCTACTCACTCGATGGATAATAAGTTAATCATCTGTCGGGACTATAATGAGTTATCCGTCGGGACTATAATTTTTATCCGTCGAGTGCTACAATATTTCACTAAGTAAAATCTACTTAGATGTTTTGTTTAAGTGATCATCAGGTACACAACATATTCACAACAATCTCCCCCAATTTATGTCTACTGGAATTGTAGCCATAAATTCAGAGATACTTGATGATAACAAAACATCCTAAACATATATCTTTAAAGATAAGTAGATAAAACTGAAAGTGCTTCAATTAAACAAAATATACAAGGTTTGGCTCACAGTCAGTTCAAGATGCTCCTCTAGCCTGAGCAGGTTTTTCTAGTTTCTTGAAGGTCTGGATCTTCTTCCAAGCTTTCTGTTGTTTTCTTCAATTTGATTCTGGAGCTGCCTGTGGAATTCTAGTTCATCAGATTCTGAGAGATCTAGCATTTCTTGCATCTCCAAGAGAGTCTCATTGCTAGAGATACTCAATTGGTCTTCTAGTCTGAAGAATCTTCTCACACCCTTATCATCCATGAATTCCATCAGCCAGTAGGGCCTTAGATGCACTCTTATCCCTGTGTATGGGATGATTAGAGTCTTTGGGAGTGCATCTTTAGCTCTAACACTCCTCAGCTCTTCAATCTTCTTCAATACTAGTCTTCTTGCAGTTACATTGAACCCAAAGTTTTTCTTGAAGGATGAATAGACTTTGATCAACACAGCTTGGCTTTCTTGAAGTATCCTGTGAAGAGGCCACTGAATCTCCCTTCTTCCTTTGTACTTGAACACCAACCTTTCAGGTAGGTTTCTGTATGCATCAATTGCCCTTACTTCATCCAGTTCCTCCAGATAAAGGTTTAGATCTGAGAATTCTTTGATGTCACACAAGTACAAGTAGTCTCCCCTGTTGACCTTGGGTTGAGCTTTAACTACTAACTTGGATTTGAGAGGTGACAGCTTCACTTTCTTGACTGCCCTTGATTTTGTCCTTTTTGGCTCGGTAAGGATTGGCAAGTTGAAGTCAGGAATTGGTAGTTTATCTCACTCTATTGGCTCATCCTTTGGCACAATAGGCTCTCCATGTATATTCCTTTAGGGGTCCACCACCCTTATGTCTTCAAATACCACAGAGGGCTTTGATGCTTGAGTTTTAGCTGGTGTGGGTTCCTTAGGAAATTGATCTTCCAATTCCTTGTCAACAACATCCAGTTTCCTTTTTGTTCTTCTAGAAAATTCCTTCTTTCTTGGGGATTTCTTCTGTTCTTCAATCTTCTTCTTTGATTCAGCAGCTTCAGTTGGTTGAGAGGGAATTTGTTGAGAAGAGTTTACAGCCTGTAGCTTGGCCAAGATGACAATCTGCTCTTTCTTTTGTTTAGATTTCTTAGCATCTAGAGCAGTTTGCCTCTTTTCCTTCTTTAATCTTGCTTTCTCTTCTTTCTTTGCTTGAGCAAATTGTGGATGTCCAGCTACCACACAAATTTCCTTTTCATCTCCGAATATCTAAGAAATTCTCATTTTTTAGGCTGAATCAGCTGGATCTTTATAGAAGATAATGGATCTTGACAGAAGCTTCTTTTCATCAGGCTTGGGTGTCTCATACACAGTGTCCAAGGGATTCTTCAAAGATGACTTTGGATAATTTTCCCTTGGTTTGAGAATTATTTCAGCCTTTTGTGATTTGATGCAGGAAGATTGTCCTTTCTCCAGATAGTTCATGCTCATCTCATTCACACTGATTGGCTTGACATGAGAGTGATGGATGGCTGACTTAACTGGCTCCTTGACTAGTTCAAACTTTTTATGTATCTCCTCATCAATCTTATCCCATTTGATCAAACTCAACTTTCCTTTTTCAGCAACTTTCAAATTTGCTGCTGCTGCTTTAATTAGATCTATACCATCTGCAACTGGTGGCTTGGAGATAGTAATTGAAGGTACAATTACTTTGCTAATTTGTACTTGAAGTTTCTCCCCCTAAGTTGGTCCTTTCTCCCCCTTACTTGATTCTCTCTCCCCCTTTTTGTTATCATCAAGTTGAGGAGTTAGGCCTTGTGCTTTAGCCAGTTGCATGAGAAGATTTGTCTGAGTCTGTTAATTTTGAAGAAGAATAGCCACTGAATCTTCAATAACTTGAACTCTATTTTCCAGCTTGCCTAGCTTCTTTTAAGAGTCTGATTCTCTCCTCAATCTTAGTAGTAGATCTTGCATGGTACCATATGGCATTACTGAATCCAGCTTCTCAGAGTTATAGGTCTTCAAGTCAGCTATATCTCTTTTCAATTATCCACACTGAGATTCTGTCTTAAGTGTTGGATCTTCATTAGATGTAGAGAGTCTAGGTGAGCTTGAAGAACAGCCTTGGTACCAGCATCTGAAGTTTCCTGAAGGGCCTGTTGAATAGCTATTACTTGTTTGACCAAAGATACCTCAAATTGTCCTGGTGTAGATTCCTTTGCCCATGCCCATTCAGGTAAACTTAAAGCAGAACTTGGGCCTTCAGCTCCCCCTAAGTTCATGCTTCCATCCAAAGAACCAGAGTCATCATCATTAGAATTTACTCCAAATTCTTCAGATGGCTCTCCAGCTTAAGAAGACATCCTGTTAACAGCAGCTTTATCTCTTTGAAGAGATTCTGTGGTGTGCACCAAATTCAAAGTCTGCTCTGCCTCTACATTGTCCTGAGCAGCCAATAATTGATAGGCTGACACAGGATGAGTAAAAGTGTCAGCATCCAAGGAAATGTTATCAATTTCAGCTTTGTAATGTTGCTGAAATTGTCTTCCCTTTTCAGCATCAACCACAATCATTGACTCACTAGCAATGGCTGGATCCACCCTTATTTCTCCTGTACCTGCCTTTCTCTCATATTCTCTCTTTTGTTGCATCAGGGTCTCACCCTGGCTCCCCAGCCTCACACCCTCACCTTCACCTACTAAGGTGGGACTCCTCTCACTCACTTTTTCCAATCCTGAAGAAATAGATTGCTGAGATTCACTCTTTTCCTCTCCTTTTGCCTGGGAGCAACCCAACCTCTCACTCAAAGCACTCTCCTCTCTCAGTCCTAAGAGTGATTGTATTACCACTAAATCTTCTGCACTAGAAATAATTGAAGTTTGAAGTTGTGCAGATACACTCGACGGATAAGTGATATCCATCGGGTGAGTGGTAAAGCTATCCGACGGATAACTGCTGTTAAGCTTATCCGTCGGGATACAATCACTACTCGACGGATGAGCAATATCCATCGAGAGAGTAGAAATGAATGAGGTGGGAAGAGAAACTATTGTTGACTCTATGTTGATTGAAGTTATTTGAGGCACAGATGTCACAATAGTATCTGAAAGAATTGGTAAGTGAGCCAACAGATCATCTAAAAGATGATGCTCACTTGCACTAGATTTTGGCTTCCCCAACAGAGTTAAAGAAGGGGAATCAGGAATTGAAGTGTTTATCATATCCACTTCCAGTGAGTTAGTTGGTGAGTATGGTGTTTCAGTGGCTTCTATTATAAGAGATTTTGGCTGTGACTCCACATTTATTGGAGCCACATCAATCTGAATTTGAGAAGGTGCAGGGACTGTGTCTTTAGCACCAGTTTGCACTGTGTGTGTGCCTTGTGCATCCCCAGTTGTTTTGGATTTCTTCTTTCTAGTGTAAGTTTGGGGTGAGCTTGTGTCCCTAACCCTTTTGTCCTGTCCTCTTGGATGAGAGCTTTGTTCAATAGCCACATCCTTTTGGGAGGATGCAGCTAGAAGTGAGCTTTTGTCCTTTTTAAGCACTACAATTTATTGGGAAACTGCAGTGTGGCTAGGCTGGGATTCACTCAACTCTCCAACCTTATCCTTGGGGTTTCTTTGATGTTCACCCCTTCCCTCACCTATCTGACCCTCCTTCACACTCCCCTCTTTGGCTTTGGTAGATTTTTCAACTGGTACCTTTTGAGAGATACCAGAGGGGGTTTTCTTTGATTTGGATTTGGAAATTACAGTTGATTTGGCAGCTTTGGTAGGCAACTGTTTGGTCATTGTCACAATTGCCATAGCTATGCCTGAAGTCAAAGAAATAGAGGAGATTGGAATAGTTGAGGGTATGGATGAACTTACCTCACTTACCTGAGGTGTCAGCATTACAGGAAAATAGAACATTGGCACATTCCTATGGTGGTTGGCTCTGTTCAAATCTGCAATGATTCTTCTCTCTTGAACCCAACAAGCTAATTTGTTATTTGGGTTCTCAAGTGCAATTTCTTGACAAAGATGGTTAGCCAATAGCATAAAAAATATAGCATAATATATGTTATTTCCCCTTTTGGCTAACTCACCTAGTTTAAAACCTAACTCATATATGACAAGGTCACTGAAATTGTAAAATTTGTCTGTAACTAGCATGTATAGCATGTTAAGCATGGAAATATTCACAGAATCAAAATTACTGATTTTTCCAGAGAAAACTTTAGTTACAACATCACACATAAAACTCCATTCCTTCCTAAGACCTAATCTCCTAATATCACTTAGCTTATTAGTAGGAAGTGCATAATGCATGGAATTAAGCATATTGATCAAATCAGTGTCAGTGTGTGGTGAAGTAACATTATCATCACGAATCTTGAAACATGCTTTTATCACATCACTATTGATACAGAATTCATTACCTTTGATGGTCAGAGTGATGGTTTTGTCAGTAGAGTTGTAAATTGCAGAGGTCCACATCTCTTCTACAACTTCACAAAAGATTGTGGGTGATTCAAGCATGGCAAAACTTAACTTGCAGTTCTTCACGAAGTCTATCATCTTGTGATAGTCTTCTGATTGCTGAATGCCCTTGTTGACCAAAGCAGTGAAGTTATTCTTCTCATAAATGAACCCAGTCTGAGACATAATCTTTACTACAGGTGCCATTGTTAGAGAAGGAAAGCTTGAAGAGAAAGAGGATTTTTTCTTGAGAGAGAATGAAATAAACACAGTTGAATTTGAGAATGATAAAAGAAAATGATTCAAATGAAATAAGCTTTTATACTTTGCTCAAAAACAACGGATAAAAATAATAAAGAGAAGTAAATTACCCAATAGAAATTGCCTAAATTAGCCGTTTTAAGAATAAACTGTAAAAATTCCACTCATTATCCGTCGAGTAATGCTTACAAACTGTAAGTATACTCGATGGATAATGATCATGGAATTAACAGTTAAGATTTAGACACTTCGACGGATGAGGATAAACTGTTATCCGTCGAGTTTTAAAAGATTCCAGAAAAATAATTGATTTTTATTTGCACATTGTATATCGACGGATGACTTAACTCGATGGATAATGGTCATCCGTCGAGATGCAAATTTTGACTTGGTCAAAATTTCATTCATGACTAAAAATCAGTTAAATTTCTGGCTACTTTTCAACTTGCAAAATAACTCAGATAGATTCAAGAGTAATTAAGCATACCTAACTCACTTACCAACCTAGAAAAAGTGGATTCATCCAGTGGCTTGGTAAATATGTCTGCAAGTTACTTCTCACTTGGAACAAAATGTAACTCTACAGTACCATTCATTACATGTTCCCTTATGAAATGATACTTGATGTCTATGTGCTTTGTCCTTGAATGTTGCACTAGATTTTCAGTGATGGCAATTGCACTTGTATTATCACAGAAAATAGGAATCCTCTCAACTTGCAGACCATAGTCTAGCAATTGATATTTCATCCATAAAATCTGTGCACAGCAACTGCCAGCAGCAATATATTCAGCTTCGGCTGTAGAAGTAGAAACTGAATTTTGCTTTTTACTGAACCAGGTAACAAGCTTGTTTCCTAGAAATTGACAAGTTCCTGTTGTGCTTTTTCTGTCAATTCTGCAACCTGCATAGTCTGCATCTGAATAACCAGTTAGATCAAAACCAGAATCTCTAGGATACCAAATGCCAAGTTTTGGTGTTCCCTTGAGATATCTGAAAATTCTCTTAATAGCTATTAAGTGAGACTCTCTAGGATCAGCCTGAAATCTAGCACATAAAAATGTAGCAAACATTATGTCTGGCCTACTAGCTGTTAAGTACAGAAGTGAGCCAACCATGCCTCTATAGCTTGAAATGTCCACAGACCTTTCAGTAGTGTTTAGTTCAATCTTAGTTGCAGTGGCCATGGGAGTTTTTGCAGATGTGCAATCCATTAGATCAAACTTCTTTAAAAGATCAAAAATATATTTAGTTTGACTAATGAATATTCCATCACTAACTTGCTTAACTTGTAAACCAAGAAAGTAAGTTAGTTCTCCCATCATACTCATTTCATACTTACTTTGCATCAGTTTGGCAAACTGTTTACAAAGTTTCTCATCTGTAGAGCCAAAGATAATATCATCTACATAAATTTGAACAAGTATGCTAGAAACATTAACATTTCTGAAAAATAAAGTTTTATCTACAGTACCTCTTGTGAAGTGATTTTCCAAAAGGAACTTTGATAAAGTGTCATACTAGGCTCTAGGTGCTTGCTTCAGTCCATAAAGTGCTTTCAGTAGATAATAGACACACTCTGGAAAATTTGGATCTTCAAAGCCAGGAGGTTGACTAACATACACTTCTTCCTCCAAATCTCCATTCAGAAAGGAAATTTTGACATCCATTTGATAGACCTTGAAATTGGCATGGGCTGCATAGGCTAAGAAAATTCTGATGGCTTCAAGTCTTGAAACAGGAGCAAATGTTTCATCAAAATCTATTCCTTCTTGCTGGCAATAGCCTTTAGCATCCAATCTGGCTTTGTTCCTTACTACTATGCCATTTTCATCCATCTTGTTTCTGAATACCCATTTGGTGTCTATTGGATTCTTTCCTTTAGGCTTGGGTACCAACTTCCATACTTTATTCCTTTCAAATTGGTTTAGCTCCTCCTGCATAGCTAAAATCCAATCAGGATCTAACAAGGCTTCTTCTACCTTCTTTGGTTCTTCCTTTGACATAAAGCTGCTGTATAGAAATTCTTCTTGAGTTGCTCTCCTGGTTTGAACTCTAGAAGAAACATCACCAATAATCAGTTCAAATGGGTGATCTTTTATCTATTTCCTTGGTTGAGGTAGATTAGCTCTAGATGAAGAGACCTCAATGTTGTCTTGATGTGTGATTGAGTTTTGATTGCTAGAAACTCCCCCTGAGTTTGTGGATCTTTGATTTGAGAAAGGGGTACTTTCTATGGGTGATCTGCCTTGACTTCCTGCTCCTTTTGATAACCCGATGGATGGTGAATTTTGAGTATCGACGGATGAGGCAGGTTATCTTCCGACGGATAACACAGATTGCCTTCCGACGGATGAAGCATTATGTAACTCGACGGATGTTGAGTTTTGTGCTTCATTGGTGGTAGATTTGTCTGCATTATCCTTAGACACTGTTTCTTGATCACTCTCATCATCACTTTCATCACTAACCACCTCGACATTGTCGAATTTGAGGCTCTCATGGTAATCTCCATTTTTCAGTCCTTCAATCTTTTTATCATCAAACACAACATGTATAGATTCCACAACAATGTTGGTTCTTAGATTATAGACTCTATATGCTTTACCAACAGCATATCCAACAAAAATTCCTTCATCTGCTTTAGGATCAAACTTTCCATTTTGATCAGTTTGATTTCTCAGAATATAGCATTTACAGCCAAAGACATGAAGAAAGTTTAGAGTTGGCTTCTTGTTCTTGAATAATTGATAAGGAGTCATGCATCTTGCTTGATTAATCAGAGAAATATTTTGAGTGTAGCATGCAGTGTTTACAGCTTCAGCCCAGAAATAAGTTGGTAATTTTGATTCTTCAAGCATTGTCCTTGCAGCTTCAATAAGAGATCTGTTCTTTCTTTCCACTACTCCATTCTGTTGTGGAGTCCTTGCTGCTGAAAACTCATGCAAGATCCCATTTTCCTCACAAAATGCTCTCATGACATAGTTCTTGAACTCAGTTCCATTGTCACTCCTGATTCTTCTAACTTTGAAATCAGGATGATTGTTAACTTGCCTTATGTGATTGATGATGATTTCACTAGCCTCATCTTTAGACTTTAGGAAATATGTCCAAGAGAACTTTGAGAAATCATCTACAATTACTAGGCAAAATCTTTTCTTTGAAATTGACAATACATTGACTGGTCCAAACAAATCCATGTGAAGCAATTGCAGAGGCTCTTCAATTGCTGAATCAAGTTTCTTCCTGAATGATGCTTTGATCTGCTTCCCTTTTTGGCAAGCATCACACAGTCCATCCTTTGTAAACTCCACTAAAGGAATGCCTCTTACTAGTTCTTTCTTTACCAGCTCATTCATGGTCTTGAAGTTTAAATGGGATAGTTTCTTGTGCCATAGCCAACTTTCATCTTGACTTGCTTTAATGAGAAGACAAGTTACAGATTCTGCTTTAGTTGAGTTGAAGTCAGCTAGATACACATTTCCTCTTCTCACACCAGTGAGAACCACTTTGTTGTTTTGATTGTTAGTCACAACACAGGCTTCTTTGTTGAAGGTTACTGAGTTGCCTTTGTCACAAAGCTGGCTGATACTCAACAGATTTTGTTTAAGACCATCCACTAAGGCAACCTCTTCAATGATGACATTGTCCTTTGTAATCAAGCCATATCCCACAGTATATCATTTGTTGTCATATCCAAAAGTAATACTTGGGCCAGCTCTTTCCTTAAACTTTGTGAGCAGGGTAGAATCACCAGTCATGTGTCTTGAACAACCACTATCCAAGTACCAAAGATTCCTTCTGTTTCCATGCACACATCAAAATCAAATCAAGTTGATTTTGGTACCCAAGTTTCCTTGGGTCCTGCCTTGTTACCTTTCTTCTTCTGTTTCTTAGGTCTTAACTCATTTGACTTAGGAATTTCAGATTCTTCCTTAGTCATTTGGGTTGGGCCTTTGAAACCACTAGATGCAACAGAATTATCATGCATGTTATGGCTAACAGGAAATGGCATGCTTGGTGCAAACATGTTATTCCAATATGGCATGCTAAATGGCATCTGAGGCATATTGTATGCAACATAATATGGATTAGGTGTAAATGGCATATTAGAAAACTGTGCATTCATATTCTGTGTAGGAATAGCATTAACAGGCATGGGAGGCATGGCATTCATGTTAGGAAATTGAGGTTGAACAGACATGGGAGTATGCATGGCAGATTTGCAATTAACAGACAAATGATTTACACTACCACACTTGACACAGATCTTTCTAGGAGCATATTTATCAGGTGTGTAGTTATTGTGTTTGTTAATCCCTACTTTACCATTCCTATTGTTTTTCTTTTTAGTCTCTGTTTTTACCTCTATTTTCTCAAGTCTGTCACTTAACTGTTTGACAGTCATGTGACCAACATTGGCCTTTTTCCCTTTCTTAGCTTGACTTGACTCTCCTGAAATAAAGTTCTTGGAAACAGAACCATTCTTATCATTTAGCTTGATTAATTTGGCTTTGCTAATGGGTTTGCTTACAGCCGACGGATGAGGATTTTTATCATTCGACGGATAACACTTTTTGTTATCCGACGGATAGTCCTCATCATCCATCGAGTCTACATCTGTCAGCAACCCATCTACCAAAATAGGTTCTAGTTTCTCCTTATTCTTTTTCCAGGCTTCATCACAAAAAGACTCAATTCCTTGAACCTTGGTGATTTGAGCATGAACATCTCTGGATGTTTTCCATGCTTTAATCACCTCTTGTTCACGATCGAGCTGCTTCTTCAAAATTTCTTCCTTTTTCAAGGACTCAGTTAATTCCTCATTGGCAATCCTACACTCAATTTTTAGTTTCTCAAACTCAACAAATTGAGACTCAAGCACATTATTCCTCTCACTTAAAAACAAGTTGTTTTCTTTGATTTTAGCATTTTCTTTAGTGAGCGACTTAAGTGTAACACGCAAATAATACAATTATGTAGACATGTCATTTATTGCATCATTACACTCAGCTTTAGATAAATGTGCAAGGTTTGTAGTGATTACCTGATTGCTTGAGGAACTTGTCTCTGTTTCATCAGACTTGGCCATAAGGGCTAGATTGACATAGCTGACATCTTCATCTTCATCCAAACCATCAGCTGCCCAGTCATTCTCTTGTGTAATAAAAGCCCTTTCCTTTTGTTTGAGTAGATCAAAGTATTTTTGCTTGTAATCTACAGACTCAAATCTTTTGTAACTGGAATCTGACTTTCTACACTCATTTGCAAAATGCCCTGCCAAGCCACATTTGAAACATTTGAATTTTGACTTATCCACCATGTTTCTATTTGGCTTGGCTGCTCCAAAGTTCTTTTTGAACTTGAGCTTGGAAAATCTTCTTGAAAGGAATGCTAGGTGCTTATCAATGTCCTCCATGTCATCTTAGCTCAATGAATCTTCATTTTCTACAGCTAGCCCTTACCCTTGCTTTCACAGACCTTTGAAGTTGATTCCACAGCTTCCATCTTCACTTCCTTCTCCTTTTCCAGATTAGCAACTAGTGCAATGGATCCTTCTTTCTTCTTTCCTCTCTCCATTCTTTCATCCCGCTCTATCTCAAGCTCATAGGTTTTCAGAATGCCATACAGTCTCTCCAAAGTAAACTCCTTATAATCTTGTGAGTTTCTCAATGAGACTGTCATTGGTTTCCATTCCTTTGGAAGAGATCTGAGAAATTTCAGATTGGAGTCTTTAGTCTGGTAGACTCTTCCATGCAACTTAAGAGCATTTAGTAGTTTTTGGAATCTACTAAAAATGTCAGTGAGTGACTCACTTTCTTCATTGTGAAAATGCTCATATTGCTGAATCATGAGCAGCATTTTATTTTCTCTTACTTGCTCAGTGCCATCACAAATTATCTGTATTGTGTCCCAAACTTCCTTGGAAGTTTTGCAGTTGATGATGTTATCAAACATGTCTGCATCAACACCATTGAACAAAATGTTCATGAACTTTTTATCTTTCCTGACTTGTTCAATGTCAGGATCAGACCATTCATGCCTCGGCTTTGGAACAGATGGATCATTTCCTGTTATAGCTCTCATTGGAACATGAGGACCTCTTTCTATGCAGTCCACATAGGCCTCATCTTGAGAAAGCATGTGAAGATGCATCTTTACCTTCCAATGATGGTAATTATCTTTATCATGAAAAGGAATCTTGACTCCAACATCTTTCTTGTTCATCTTGCTGAATTGTTTTGATCTTTAAACTCTTTGTAGATTAAGAGCTTGCTCTGAAACCAATTGTTAGTCCCTTAACAATATAGCAAGAATTACAGAAGGGGGGTTGAATGGAATTCTTGAACCTTTTTCTTGAAATAAAAATGTTCAACTCGATTAAAGATATATTTGTTTTGATTAGCACAATGCGGAATGTAAACTTAAATGAATCAAAACATAAGTAATTAAAAACAAGAGTCTTTAAAAACATTCTGGTGGATTTAAACAATTCCACCAGAGATATATATAATATATCGAGAGGACTCTGTGTGCAGAAATGCCCACAGCTGCTTACAAATTGAACTGCTGAGAATACAGCAAATGCTAAAGATTAAGCTTACAAAGATTTCTCTGTTTTTGTGTTTCTCAACTATCTCAGTTATTTTTCTATTTGCTACTCTCTTGGTTTATATAATACCAAGATTACAAAGTCAAAAAGACTGAACAAATATAAAATCTAACAGTCTTAATTATTGCTTCTTTTCGTCCTCTATTACCCAGTTAATGGGCTTCCACAATGTGTTTATATCCAACTCGATGGCTGTGTGTCGGCTTTCACTGTTCAACTGATGTTTGAATTCTTGATATGATCATCCGTCGACTTTCAGATCATCCATCGATGACTTAATTGATCATCCGCCGACTGCTATGTTAAACATCCGTTGATAGTCATTTGATCATCCGTCGAAGGCTTTGTTAATTATCCGTCGGTAGCTATTTTGGCACTTGACTTCATTTCACTTATACAGAATTACAAGACATTTCTTATGTACAATTAATCAACCTATTCTGCATATCTAGTTAAAGTCAACATGACTTATATGCTACTACAGATTCTATACAAAGGTGCATACATCACTGTGCTACAAACTTATTATTACATAAGCTACTCACTCGATGGATAATAAGTTAATCATCCGTCGGGACTATAATGAGTTATCCGTCGGGACTATAATTCTTATCCGCCGAGTGCTACAATATTTCACTAAGTAAAATCTACTTAGATGTTTTGTTTAAGTGATCATCAGGTACACAACATTTTCACAACATATACCTACTCAGAGAAATCATCATCATCATCACCCTCAGAGGGTGGAGTGTCAGGAGGCGGATAAGCAGAGTCCTCACCAAAAATGGGCCATTGGATGTCAGCTCCAAGGCCTCTAAAAGCAGTCCCAAGCGCTAGGGTGAGCTCCTGCGTAAACCTACTCTGCGACTCATACATCGCATCCATCCTCCTGGAAAGCCTCCTGTACTGGACATCAGCCATACCCGAACCATCTCCTCCCTGGCCTCTGGAAGAACCTACCTCCCCCTGAGCATGACTGGGCCTAGCCATCGTAGCACCAGCTGCTGGACGTCCTCCTGGGAGATGATATCCCAAACCATGCTCCTCAGGCTCTCCACCTGTCCACTCCTGCATCGCATTCAGCGTCGATGAATCAATAGAAGCGGCCGGCATCTGCAGCTGCTCATAAGAAGGCCAGTGGACTCCCACTTCCTTTCACAGCTTCATGACAATAGAGGCATACAGGATGTTGTAATGCGACTTCCCCCTCAAAAACTTCAAAATCCCTTGGTAGATGAACTCACCAAGGTCCACATAATACTCCTCATTCAAAATCCCCCATAACAACCCGGCTCTCTCAACTGTAACCTCATGTGCATGCGAAGAAGGCAAAATATTAGCACAAATAAAGGCATTCCATGCACGGGCATACCTGTTCATCGCAACAGCCGGGAAAGAATGATACTCGTTGAATCCCATCTTAAACTTCCACACCGTGCCCGGCTGACAGAGAGCAGCAATAATCAAATCCGAGTCAAAATCCTCAGGGGCCTTTTCATTCCAATTCTCCTCCTGGGGCTTCCTTTGTCGCTGCTCAATAACACGGAGAATCGCCGTAGGCTGATAATCAATCGTAAGCCCACAAACAACAGAAAACTCATTCTTGTCAGCCTGGCATTCGCATAGAACTCACAAACAACACTCATCGGGACCGCCTCAGGTGACTCGCAAAAAGCAATCCAACCCTTCTCTGCAATCATCGGCAACAAGACACCATCCCCCCCCCGATGGCTAAAACCCCTTCTCCTTCAAAATCGGCTTAGTCAGAAGCCTAACATACTCCTCCTCAGCAGCCCTATCCACCAATCGGGGCCTCGCAGCAGAACTCCTTGAAGAATCAGCAGTCGGAATGGTGCTGCTGCTATCTACAGTTCGAGATCTCCTTGGGGCCATTGAAACTGAGAATAAGAGTTGTAGAGTTGTGTTTTGTGTGTAGGAGAGAGTTGTAAGTTGAAAGTATAATAAATGTGTATGGAGAGGTTGTGTGTATATATAGGGTAGGATTAAGGTTAGAATTAGATTAGGAGTGGGGTTGTGGCTAATTTGTAGGAAGAAAATCGTGGGTAATGGGGTTTGCAGTGCTGTGGTTGTGTTTTTGTGTTTTTTTTATTTTTTTTATAAGCTGAAAAACCGAATTTTCAAAACTCAGGTCCGCAGGCGGTCGCCTGGAACCAGTAGGCGGGCGGCTGCTAGCACGCGGCCGCCTGGAACCTCCAGGCGGGCGCCTGCAAGGTCCCTGGAAAAAATATTTTTTCAGCCAGCTTTTTCTGATTTTTTTTGGGTTTTTGGATAGAGTACTAAATTCTAAGGGTTCCTATGGTCTCATATCTTGGGTTGCCTCCCAAGAAGCGCTTCTTTTACGTCATTAGCTTGACGTAGAGTAGTGCGATCAAGTTGACAATAAAACGGCACTAACCACTTCCCGGTTTTCCGTATCCCCATAATAGTGCTTCAATATCTGACCATTTACTTTGAATGCTTGGCCCGGATCGTTCTCAAAAATCTCCACCGCTCCATGTGGAAACACAGTTTTGAAGATAAATGGTCCAGAACCTTGATTTCAACTTTCCAAGAAAAAGTCGGAGACGAGAGTTGAATAGAAGAACTTGTTGCCCCAATACAAATGACTTAGGAGATAGCTTCCTGTCGTGCCACCTTTTTACTTTTTCCTTGTACATTTTGTTGTTCTCATACGCTTGAAGTTGAAATTTATCATGTTCATTTAACTGAAGCATTCGCTTCTTCCCAGCTGCATCTAGATCAAGGTTTAACTTCTCTAATGCCCAATAAGCCTTATGCTCAAGCTCCGCAGGTAAATGACATCCCTTACCATAGACAAGTTGAAACGGGGACATCCCAAGTGGAGTCTTGTATGCTATTCTATAAGCCCAAACAGCTTCATCGAGCTTTAAAGACCATTCTTTCCTAGAAGGACAAACAACTTTCTCTAGAATGCGCTTGATCTCTCTATTAGACACTTCAGCTTGACCATTAGTTTGCGTATGATAGGCAGTAGCAATGTGATGATTCACATTGTAGCGTTGCATCATAGAAGTGAACTTACGATTGCAGAAATGCGACCCCTCATCACTTATGATAACTCGTGGCATTCCAAACCTTGTGAATATCTGCTTATGAAGAAAACTCAACACTACCTTTGCATCATTTGTCGGTAGAGCCTTGACTTCTACCCATTTCGAGACATAATCAACTATCAGCAAGATGTACTGATTATTGCAGGACGAGATAAATGGTCCCTTGAAATCGATTCCCCAAACATCAAAGACCTCAACTTCAAGCATCACATTTAAAGGCATCTCATCCTTTCTAGTAAGATTCCCAACTCTTTGGCAATGATCACACCTTAAAACGAACTGATGTGCATCCTTAAATAATGTGGGCCAGAAAAAACCTGCTTGAAGAATACGAGCTGTTGTCTTTTCACCACCATAATATCCACCATAAACTGTGGAATGACAGTCTCGTAATATCCCCTCCCTCTCACAGAATGGGATACATCTCCTGATGATCTGGTCAGCTCCTTGTCTAAACAAATATGGTTCATCCCACATGAACCACTTCACCTCATACAGAAACTTCTTCTTTTGAGCCGCATTCATATTATGAGGCATTATATTACTGACAAGATAGTTCACAATGTTTGCGAACCATGGCACTTCCTCTTGAACTGTGAACAACTGCTCATCCAGAAAAGATTCGTTGATCAATATCTTATCATGTGAAGTAGAATTGGGATTCTCCAATCTAGAGAGATGGTCAGCTATTTGATTTTCAGTACCTTTTCGATCCTTGATCTCTAACTCAAATTCCTTTAGCAAGAGCACCCAACGAATAAGTCTAGGCTTCGAATCCTTCTTTGAGACCATATAGCGAATGGCAGTGTGATCAGTGAATACTGTCACCTTTGTCCCAAGTAGATAAGATCGAAATTTTTCGAAACCAAAAACTATAGCCAAGAGCTCCTTCTCAATAGTGGTGTAGTTCATTTGAGCTCCATTTAGCGTCTTACTAGCATAGTAGACCACATGAAAGATATTATTCTTGCGCTGCCCAAGAACTGCTCCCACCGCATATTTACTTGCATCGCACATCATCTCAAAAGGTTCTCTCTAATCAGGTATCGTAATAACTGGTGCAGTTATTAAAATTTTCTTGAGAGTCTCGAATGCTGCCAAGCATTCATCATCAAATTTGAAAGTCACGTCTTTCTCGAGCAAGTTGCACAACGGCTTAGATATCTTAGAGAAGTCCTTGATAAAATGCCGATAAAAACCCGCATGACCAAGAAAACTACGGATTCCTTTCACAGATTTAGGTGGCGGAAGATTTTCAATGACTCCACCTTGGCTTTATCCACCTTAAGGCATTTTCCAGAGACCTTATGCCCAAGAATGATGCCTTGTTGCACCATGAAATGACATTTTTCCCAATTGAGCACTAGATTGGTTTCCACATACCTTTTAAGCACCAAACGGAGATTATTCAAGCATTCATCAAACGAATGTCCAAAGACGGAGAAGTCGTCTATGAACACTTCGACATTATTTCCAATCATATCAGAGAATATGGCCATCATGCATCTCTGAAAAGTGGCAAGTGCACCACATAAGCCAAAAGAAACTCTGCGAAAAGTAAGCGTGCCAAATGGACAAGTGAAAGTAGTATTCTCTTGATCTTCTGGTGCAATGCAAATTTGATTGTAGCCCGAATAGCCATCCAGAAGATAATAATACTCATGACCAGCCAACCTGTCAAGCATCTGATCAATAAATGGAAGAGGGAAGTGATCCTTCCTCGTGGCTTTATTCAACTTCCTGTAGTCCATGCATACCCTCCATCCTGTGACTGTTCGTGTAGGGATGAGCTTGTTCTTCTTATTTTCTACCACAGTAATACCTTCTTTCTTAGGTACACATTGCACGGGGCTCACCCAAGAACTGTCAGAAATAGGATATATGATTCCTGTATCCAGCCACTTTAGAATTTCTTTCTTCACCACTTCTTTCATGATAGGATTAAGTCTTCGCTTTTGCTCAACATTCGGCTTACTACCTTCCTCCAGCAAAATTTTATTCATGCAGTACGAAGGGCTGATTCCTTTTATATCTGCTATAGTCCATCCGATGGCCGATTTGAATTCTCTCAAGATCCTCAAGAGCTTGTCTTCATCACTACCTGAAAGGTCAGATGCAATAATAATAGGCAAAGTAGATGCATCACCTAAAAAAGCTTACCTCACGTGTTCAGGCAATGGTTTAAGCTCCAAAGTAGGTGCTTCCTCAATAGATGGTTTGAGCTTTCCCTCAGCATTCTTGAGATCAGTATTACCAAGAGATTCAAATGGCATGTCTAGCTTTCGCTTCCAAGGAGAAGCATTTAGATATTTTAACTACTCATTGCCTTCCTCATCATTACTGTCAAATTCCCCCAACAAGGCTTTTTCTAAGGCATCAGACCTTAGCACATGATCAAGTTCTGAAGTAATTGCAGAATCAATCAAATCCACCTTGAAGCACTCCTCATCTTCTGTAGGGAATTTTATCGCATTGAATACATTGAATGTTACATCCTGATCTTGCACCCTCATAGTAAGTTCACCTTTTTGCACATCTATCAAGGTACAGCCTGTAGCCAAGAAAGGTCTTCCCAAGATTATGGGAATCTTTTTATCTTCCTCAAAATCCAGAATGACAAAGTCTGCAGGAAAGATGATCTTGTCCACCTTTACTAACACGTCCTCCACGATACCTCGTGGGTATGTAATCGAACGATCAACCAATTGCAGAGACATGTATGTGGGCTTTGGATCAGGCAAATTCAGCTTTTTGAAGATAGACAACGGCATCAAATTGATGCTTGCTCCCAAATCGCAAAGGCACTTGTTCAATGACAACTTGCCAATGGTGCAAGGAATGGTGAAGCTACCTGGATCCTTAAGCTTTGGAGGTAATTTTTGTTGCAGCATGGCACTACACTCTTCCGTCAGAGCAATAGTATTAAGATCATCCAGTTTCACCTTCCTTGAAAGAATACCTTTCATGAATTTTGCATAACTAGGCATTTGCTCCAGAGCCTCAGCGAAAGGTATATTGATGTGAAGTTTCTTGAACACCTCCAGAAAACTTACCAAATTGCTTATCCAGCTTTTTTTTGCAATCTCTTAGGAAAAGGTGGTGGAGGATAGAGCTATTTATCCCCTGTATTACCCTCAGGCAGAGTGTGTTCAATAGTAGTCTTCCTTGGTTCCCCCTCTTTCTCCTTTTGCTTTTCTTCTTTATCTACAACTTCAGCTTCTCCATCTTTTGCTTTTTCAGCTTCAACAACTTTTCCAGACCTTAAAGTGACAGTCTTGACTTGCTCTTTAGCTTCCTTCCTGCCTGGCACTTCAGTATCGCTGGGAAATGTGCCAGCTTAACGATTGAACAAGGCATTGGCTATTTGACCAATTTTATTCTCCAAGGTCTTGATAGAAACAGCCTGAATTTTGCACAATAGCTTTAGCTCCTCGAAATCAGCACTAGAAGGTGGAACAGCACCTCCTTGTTGAGGATATGATTGCCTTTGAGCATATTGCTGAGGTTGCTGGAATCCAGGTGGATTAAATTGTTTACTTACAACTTGTTGATATGGTTGTTGAACAATATTCTGATTGTTGCTCCAGCTGAAATTGGGATGATTTCTGTTATTAGGATGATAAGTAGCTGGCACAAGCTACTACGATCGCTGATAATTGTTCACATACTGAACAAATTCATTAACAAGATAACACTGATCCATAGCATGAGAGCCTGCACAAAGCTCACAGACAATAGTTATTTGATTGACTCCATAGTTGGCTAAAGAATCGACCTTCATAGACAGCGCTTGGAGCTGCGCTGCGATAGTTGTAGCTGCATCAACTTCCAGAATACTTGGTACCTTCCCAGGAATCATCCTTTGAGTTGGGTTTTGATACTCATTTTCAGCCATAGTTTCAATGAGATTATAGGCCTCAGTATAGCTTTTGGCCTACAAGGCGCCTCCATAAGCTGCATCGAGCATGGGACGAGATTGGGCCCCCAAACCATTGTAGAACCCAGTGATCACCATCCAGTCAGGCATTCCATGATGTGGACACTTTCTCAACATCTCCTTATAGCGCTCCCAAGCTTCGCACATAGATTCTGTTGGTTGCTGCGCAAACTGAGTAAGAGCACTCCTCATAGCTGCAGTCTTGGCCATTGGATAGAACTTCACCAGAAAATTTTGCGCAAGATCTTCCCAAGTAGTGATGGACCCAGCTGGTAAGGAATGTAACAAATCCTTAGCTTTATCCCTCAGAGAGAATGGGAAAAGCCTCATCTTGATAGCCTCATCAGTAACACCATTAGATTTGAAAGTACTGCAGATCTCGACAAAATTCCTAATATACATGTTGGGATCTTCAGTCGCAGCACCTTCGAAAGAAATAGAATTCTGCACCATATGAATAGTGCCCGGCTTGATTTTGAAAGTATTGGCCTGAATAGTCGGATGAATGATGCTTGACTGAATGTCATCAATTTTAGGCCGAGAAAAGTCCATAAGAGCTGGATCTGCTGGAACTATACGATCACCCATTATTACAGGTTCTTTCTTTTCACTCTCTTTATCCGAATCTTCAAAATCTAACTTCTCCGAAATGTCAAGAGTTGAATCTATCTCCTCAGCCGTATATAGAGTCCTCTTGTGATTGCGAGAACGTGTTTGCATAAATGCTCACTAGAGTACCTGAAACACAACCGGAAACAGTAAGTAACAAGTCTTAATGACCACTGATGGCAAGTACATAAACTAAACAAATTAACACCGAGTCCCCGGCAGCGGCGCCAAAAACTTGTTAGGCACAAAGCATGCGCTAATAATTCACGCAAGTATACGCGTTCGCAAGTAATATAGAATGATTTCTAGTTCGTTCCCAGAGAGACTCTGATTAATTATATTTAATTAACACTTACTCACCAATGTATGATTACTCTTCAATGTCAAGAAAATAACACTTAAGGTTGATTAACTAATTATTAACTATGAGAATTAAATACTTAAATTAACACTTGAATTAACAATATTAAACACACATGAGATTATAACTTCATTACTACTTCATTCAATAGTCATTGTTATTATCCTTAGCATGTAACGGTGATGATATTAATCGAACAACATGAAACTGATAAAAGCCAACTTCCATTGCACAAGTACCATTCTATCAAGCATCCACAATTAAGATAGAAGTTGAATAGGCATCAATTATGTTGAAACCCTATATGTCTACAGAATTTGACAACATAACGATTTAAGCACAAGTTATTCATTATGATTACATATGACAAGTAAAACGGTTAGAGTTACCCACTAATCATGCATACAATACATGAACCTATGCTAGCATGGCAAGTTCTAAATCTCAAGATTCATTGTCGCTTCACAAGAGATTAACAAGCTATCTTATATGTTCGTGACTCACATAAGACGAATAAGCACAACCTATGCTAGATATCTTACAATCATCACATACCAAGTTATTAAACAATTAACTTAAGAAATCCATAGTAAATTCGTTACGATCCCATGATCACAATTAGCCGATAATAGAACTCATTGTCACCATGGGTTCATATGAAAACATGATAATAATACAACGATATAAACTAACAAAAATACTTAATAAAAACAGAGTACGTCACAAGAGTATTAAGGTTCAAAGTAAAGAAAACTAGCATCCACTGTTACAACAAATTCAAAGAATCACAAGATAACGTATGCTTCCTCTTCTTCATTGTTGCGTGCTAGAACGGTTTTCTTAATCTTCTCTCCTTGTTACTTGCTCCTTGCTTGTTACTTGTTGTTGTGAAAACGTCTCCCAAGATTACTTATATAAGAGTCCACAAGAAACAGCAATTGTAGAAGCCCAATAAAACTCAAATTAGAAAATCCAGAATTTAAAAATCCGACCCAAGCGGCCACCTCGAATCCCACGCGGGCGCCTGCTCTCCAGGCGATCGCCTGTAGTCTCCAGGCGGGCGCCTGCACACCTTCTGGAAAATTCAACTTCGTGCTTCTGATTTTGTTGATTTCTTCGCACAACTCCCCACAACTGGTTCCAAGTACTTCCCTAGGCTTATTATGATGAAATCCCCCTAATTACGCAAGTTATACCCTGAAATGTAAAAACACTAGAAAAATGCATCAAATACACAAAATACTTGATTTCAAGACACCAATTCAAGCCATTACAAGACGTTCTAAGTGGTATAAAATGCCACTTATCACGTATCCGGTAGAGATCCGAAATTTAACTCGAGATCTTGGAAAACATTTCATGATCATTTGGAAGCTAAATTGAAAAATGAGTAAGGCATATCATCCGTAGAACATCGGACAAAGTGAAAGGACTATTCAAACAATCGAAGGTACGTTGCGAACTTGTGCATTGGATTTCAAAGAGAATTGAGACGACCTTTTTCCTTTGATTGAATTCTCTTATAACAATTGTTATCACGCAATTATCGACATGCCGCCTTACGAGGAATTGTATGGAAGAAAGTAAAAATCCCCTACCTACTGGGATGAAGTTGGCGAACGCAAATTATTAGCCCATAATTGATGCAACAGACGAAAGAGAAAATGGATGTGATTCGCAAAAGGCTGATTGCTGCTCAATATCGATAAAAGAAAGATGCAGATCAAAATAAGAAAGGATGTGATGTTCGCACCCGTAATCAAAGTATTGTTAAAGATCCCTCGATGGAAAGGTCTATCCAGATTCGGGAAGAACGGCAAGTTGAGTCCTAAATATACTGGACCATTCGAAGTGCTAAGGCAAATTGGAAAAGTAGCATATAAGTTAGCGTTACCTCCGCAGATGCAACTTCTTCATAACGTGTTTCACGTTTCTCTTCTGAAGAAGTATAACGCTGATACTAGTCATGTGATTGAGCTAGGACCCGTGGAAATTTAACGAGATCTATCATATGTGGAGCATCCAGTATAAATTCTAAATCGTAAAGAAAAAGCGCTTGGAAATAAAGTGGTGCCTCTAGTTATAGTTTTGTGGAGAAATCCCAGGATAGAAGAGTCAGCTTGGAAATTAGAAAGTGAATTACGGGAGAAATATCCCCATTCTATATGTTTAGATTAGATTCTGAGGACACAATCCTTTTAAGGGGGGTAGAATATAACGACTGGGAATTTTTACGATTTAATTATGCGAGTAAAGTGTAATTATGTGAATTATGTGTTATTATGTGAGAATGAAAATATTTAAATAAATATTATATTCCATTTTGACGTGTCGGCTGGTATAAAGAGAATGATTGTGAAGCGTAGTTGAAAACGCTCAGTATCGGGTCGTCAGTCAGGACACGGCCCGTTATGCGAAGAATGAATATCAGTAAAAAGGAAAATTTTATGATTAAGTATATTTTATTACGATACGTGATATGTGAATATATGTTGTTAACTATTAAGGTGCATGATTATGTGATTATATGCTTGTATGATATTGTTTAGAATTTTAGAAAATAAGAAGTTCATTAATTACTATTTATATAGGTTATAAATGCATTTTTATTCTTGAAGAAAAATAGTTTTTAAAATTATTTTTATTTATAAATTTCGAATTTGATTTTATTAAATTCCTAAAATTCTAAGCTATTTTATGATCTCACTCTTGTAATTTATAAATTTATGGTTTTATTTATAAAATATATTCTTTGTAATTAATTAGATTAATAATTATTAGATTACCTAATTGCCCTTGCATGCATTTCCACTCACAATATAAGAGAAGGGTAGTTGTGTTATTAACCACCCCACTATCTCCTTGCATCCAAATGACCATATCATCCTTGCATGCATTTTTGTGCTAGTAGCGAGAGAAGGGTAGATTGTTAATTTCAAACTCCACTAACTTGTGCACATGGGAGAATCAAATAAAAAGCTTTTCATTCCACTCACCACTTCACTCATCTCATTTTTTTCCACTTTCTCCCCTCTCTTCTCTCTTTTCTCTCTCTCACCTGAACTCTCTCTCTCTCTCTCTCTCTCTCTCTCTCTCTCTCTCTTTCTATATCCTACATGCAATATCAAATCCTACTTAGAATTCAAAGATCTTGCCATTTATCTTCATCCTTTTCAATTCTCTATCCATATACTCTTTGGATGTAAGCGTTTAAGGAAGTTGTTGCATCAACATCTGTTGGTTATATCTAAGAAAATACAATTTCTTAGTGTATGACCTTAAGAGAGAGTATAGTACATAAGTTATGTGATTTTCTTGGTTTGTTGTGGAGATAGGTTCGACTTTTGCTATTAAAAAGGTGGGTTTTGATTTTGATTCAAAGTTTACAAAGGGTTTTGGTTCAAAGATTTGGTTTTTAGTTCGAATGAATGAGTTTTGCAAAAGGGTTTTAATGTTCGATTGGTTTTGATGATATATATATATATAAACCTTTATTTTTGAGTTGGTTTCTTTCCATTTATGTAAAATCTTAGGTATAATCAAATATATTTTGTTTGGTTTGGAAAGAAAATGGGTTAAATGATTAGATCATGGGTTTAATTAAGTTGGATTTGTGATTTAGAGTATTGCATGTGGAGTTGATTGATTGCATGTCGATTCTACAAGTTGTTTTGTTAAAAAAAATGGGTTAAATGATTAGATCATGGGTTTAATTAAGTTGGATTTGTGATTTAGAGTATTGCATGTGGAGTTGATTGATTGCATGTCGATTCTACAAGTTGTTTTGTTATTGTTTAACTTGAAAATGGAATTTGGTTTATATTGGATATGTGAGTAGATAAGTATGAATAAGTTAAGTTTTGATTATTAAAATCATGGATTTCATTCGGTTTTCAAAGGAATAAATGATTGGATTTATGCATGTTAAGATTTTGTTCAAAAATAATGTTTTGGTTCGGTTTTTGATTTAAAAGAAAAGATTTCAAGCAGTGTTCTTGTTTGGAATGGATTAAAATAGGTTTAAATTGTAAATGGAACCTTGCATGTCGATATTTGATAAATTATTTGTGTTTTATTGAAAAAGCCGAGTGGTATATGGTATTAAAAAGGGTTGATTCAAGTTGTTTGGTCAATTTTATTATAGAGTCTAATTATATGGTTTGTGTAAGATTGATTTGGTGTTTAAAAGATGTGTGGTTAGTTGCATGTCAAGTTAAGTGGTTGCATGTTGATTTCTTGGCTTGGTACCATTTTTTTGGTTCGAATTTTATAGTTACAAATGAAGGAATAGTTGTTTGGTTATCGAGTTATTTAGATCATGATTGTTTTGTTAAGATATAGATTTAAGTATACAAGTATATACTCGCTATGTGTTATATGAGTACTCTATGATTATTCTTTAATATACGAGTTAAGTATATAAGTATATACTACTAAGTGCTATGTGAATATTATGTGATTACTCGTGTATATAAGTTAAGCTTGAATGCGAGTTGGGATAATCGTTAGATGTTCAGGGAACGTCGAGTGCGAATAAGTATCTAATTAGGGATTATGTTTTGGATTGTAGATTCAGATAGCAGAGGCATTCAGGATTGTAGATTCAAATAGTGGAGGCATTCAGGCTAGAAAAGGGAAAGGAAACTTAGGTGGCAGTAGTTCAGCTTTAGTAGTTCAGTTTCAATTTCAATAAAGCGGGAAAGCGATTTAAGGCAAGTAACTCTGCCTTGTCTTATGAAATGATATTGCTAATGCCATGATAAAGTAGTGATTCTTTTTTTTATACTTGTGATACACCTGTTATTGATTTTTGAGAAACCCAAATATTGATTCTTGTGAAAACTTGTTCTTGAATCATGTTCGACCGTTTACAACCACTTGATTGATTCATACCCGATTACATTGCATATTTCCTTTGTCACCCTATGATCTCGTAAACCCTAAGAGAACCTTTATGAATTCCCTTGCGAAATGTCTTGAGTAACCTGAATTCTTCATTAACCTGAATACCCTACAATAGTCCCTTAATATATCATGTGAACCCTAAACCCCTCATAAATTTGAATTAGTTCTTTTGGAAACCCTGATCTTAATAACATTCCCTCATTTTAGACAACCTGTCACTTGAACCTTGACTATACATACACTTGTTATCTTGTCCTTGATCAAGAACCCTTCGAAATTAAAATGAATTGATTAAAAGGAATTGGATGGTATGTTTTGGTAAGACTGAGGTGCCAGTCATTGTTCAAAACATCAGTAGCAGGGAGCCTGATGGTTTTATTTGGCCAATGTGTGCTGAGGATCCTATATAGTTGTGAATCACTTGTTATGTGGTTCAGAGATTTGATGTGGGTTGATCACCCCTCAATGCTCATAGCGTTGTGTAATTTCCAATTCCATTCACTTATTAAATACTTGAGCTTTTATTTGAGATTTCATATTGTTGATTTACCTTCTAATATTGTTATCAATCATATAATTGATTCCCAGAGTTGAATAGATTCTTGTTTTCCACTTGAAAGATCCTTTGAGATCCAGTTAATAATTTGTGATGAGTGTCGGCTTTCACCCTATCTTGAGCCTTGATTCCTAAAAGCCCAAACCTTTCTCCATAACCCTTTCATAGCCCAAAGGCAGAAATCTGCCACCTAGAGATTTAAAGTAGAATGCCTTAAAAGAGATTTTGGATAATTTTATTATTGCATCATAAAACTATCATATAGTTACTTGCTGAGCTTTTTATGCTCATATATTTTGCTTTGTTCGAACCATGGCAGTTAAGTGAGAAGATGGCCAAACTTAGGCGCATTGCTCGTAAGAGCATACCTGGTGGCCCCTACCGTGTCGTAGGCTTCCAGATGCCAGAGCAGGTAATACAGGATGTGTGAGCAAGTGCTTTAGTTGGAAAGTTATAAGGATACAATGGGTTATCTGTCGGTTCCAAGTCGGAATCGATTAAGTAAATTAAATATAATTTCGGGTTGTAATATATATTATCTGGTTGGTAGTTGTAATCTTGTCCCAAACTTAATTCTGTTTAGATTCTGATATTAGTTAATCGGGGTTTATGCTTATTTATTGTTAATTTAATGGTGTGTGGGTCCTCATTTCCTAACCCCGAGATTGAGGGCGTCACAATAATAATTTTAAATCCAAGGACCATTTACATCATTATCACAATGAGAATTACCTATGACACAACAGGCATATAGAATCTCACATTGGTTCTGTCCAGCACCATGTACCTTTACATGTGCCTATTTTTTTGACTTTAGTATCACTATATCTATTATCAATGAGATGTGATCATTAGTCAACAAACACACCAATCTTGATGCATTATTATTATCCCTTAATAATAATACTCGACTAGGGACCTTTAGAAATATTGATATTATTCTCATAATCTCATTTCTAAGTCACGTACTTAGAGATATATAATTCATATCATATTCCAAGGATATTTGTTAATCTAACATTTATATCGCTAGTAAATTAAGACATAGTAAATTACAAAGGGAATAATCGATATAACATAAACATTAGTAATCCAACTGTCTTAAACTAAAATATTATAGTGTTGTCTCTAGGGTACAAACACTAACAGTTAGTGTTCTACAATTTTTCATATTTTATATTACGCATATTACACGACACATTATCATATTTCATTCTTCGCACATATTATTTGTGTGGAATTAATGCTAAAGTGTATGTTTTTCTTTGTAGATGGTTGTCGGGCTTAATATGTTGAAGCATTTGTATGCTAGGGTTCCTGCGGAGTGTGGGGAGGAGTTTGGGAGAATTTCTGGTACCTTCCTTACACCTTTCACACGGTTGATGAAGAAGTTAAAGGAACATCCTATAGAGCTCCCACATTTGAGAACATCAAATCAGATTCCACCGATGACATTAACATTATAGCCATTCATACTCAGGATGTCATTGACATGACACACACATCTCAGCAAGTGTCTCAGCCTCCCCTGACTACTGCTTCATCTAGTAGACCTGCAAAGCTTGTATCTCGTAGGATGAAAGAAGAAAAGTGAAGTATCACGAAGACTTTGAGTATGACAAAGAAGAATGAGATATATGAGGATTGGGGATGGGGCATTGGGATTGAGCCGAAGATCTCGGGTGGTCTTACTATTCAGGGCTATCATGTACATGTTTCTGCGATGCAGAGCCTGGCTCCAGGAAGATGGGTTGATGATAAGATCATATGCACCTATATGGTATTATTCCTTACTCGTGCATCTTGGTTTATAATAAAATGCATAGATTTAACTTGTTAAATCATTATTTATTTCTTTTTAGGGATTGTTAAGGAGTCGGGAGGAGGAGATTTACACTGGAGGTATATGGGAGAGAAAACCAGTCTATTACTTTATGGATCCTTACTTCATGGTACTTGGAAAATCACATATGAAGAAAATTAGAAAAGCATATAGTATGGGTGAAGATATCTTGAAGATAACATCTAATAGTATGAAAGCGTCAGGAATTTCTGAGAGTTCTTTTCTTAGTGAAAAACCTCTAATAGGTGTCTACAAGGGAGCCCCAAAATAAACTTGTCAAATGAAACAAAATAAACTTTTCTTCTCGTAGGCTCAAACATGGGCCTATAACAACTATAATACGTATAAATATCCCCTTCTCTCTCTTTATCTTCACAACTTTTTTGATCTTTTTTAACAAAGTATTTTGAAGTTTCAACCAATTCATTTTGAAATCTTCAAAACATTTACTTGGTGTAAACACGAGAAGCATGATATTCCAATGTGGTATGCATTTTCATAGAACACTTTAGATTAATCGTGACATAATCTTCTTCCTTCTCCCTTATAATTTGCCTTTCCAATGCTTTTTGGGCATTTTTAATGAATTCCTTCAATCCCGTCGCCAAACTCACATAATTGTCAAATAAAAAATTCATCATCTCACTCCTTGATGTACTATTTTGAAAAGCAGAAAATATGTTCCTAGTAAATGCAATTATCCAGTTGCTCTTCAACTCATATAACCCCTGTAACCATTTATGCTCTCCAAGTGATACTTAGCCACCAAGGATGCCAATCTAGCCTAAAATATATCTTCGGTTAGGGAATTGTAAATACAATCTTGAAGCTCGACTTAAATTCCCGGAAAGCTAAATAATAATAAACTAATTTCTTGGGAAATATTTGAGTTATGTGCCAAGAACACAATAAATGGGTAGTATTCGAGAGTACATCCACAATAGAACTTGCCATGACTTGATCTTGATCAGTAATTGTAGTCATTGGATGCTTATTCCCCACACTTTCAAGCCAAGTACGAAGAATCCACTGAAAAATTGTTGCGTGTTCATCCTGCATTAGTGCAAATCCAAAACTCACCGACTGATAATGATGGTTCTCTTCGGCAAAAGGGACAAATGGTATGACATATATATTTATCCGGTAATTCATGTCAAAAGCAACAACATCGTCAAAATTTTGGTAGGCCATTAAACATCTCGGATCAATCCATACAAGACACTTCAAACAATTCTCTTCATTAACTTCGGTCCAAATAAAATATTTAGAACCACTTTCATTCATTCAACCAATGTAACAAGTCCAACGCCGCTTGAGCATTACTAATTTCAAACATTTTCTTCCTCTCATCCCTTATCACATTCCTAACATGTTGAGCACCGAAATCAACTTTATCATTACCCCCATGAATATTAATAATTATATTCATCACTTGACAATTACGAACCCTTGAACCATAAAGAGTTTCAATCAAACTACGGGTAACGGTGTTCACATGTCTTTCGTGTTGTAAAAAATTCATCTTTCTAGGGGCAACAAGACCGTGATTGTGTACCAACTCAAGACTATTTATCTCCCAAAGAATTTTATTCTTTTTTGTAATTCACATATATTCTCACATTGCACTCACTTTTAGGAAGAATCTTTTGACGCCGTTTAGCTTTAAACTTTCGGCGACGACACTTTTTCCCGAAAGTCTACAAACATATAGACGGCCATATATATCTATTTCTTGATTACGCTTATGGGTCGCTTGAATTTTAATGACAAATCCATTTCTTAAAGCATAAACCATAAAAAAATGTCTGGCCTCGTCCAAAGTTTGGAACAATTGATTCATATATATATGAAACCCCATTATCATCAATATTTTGATATAAATTTACACCTTTCACATTATCATCTTCATCCTCGCCTTTTTTTTCATTTTCAAGCTCATTTTCACTTTCTAAGATTTAATATTCCTCAACATTAACAAAACTTTCATATAAATCAATAAAAATTTTATTTTCCCCAATATTATCTACAAACTCATCATCTTAAACAAATTGATGGGTTCTAAATTCTTCACTCGTACTTAAATCATCAAAATATAAAACATGACCAACATCCTCTCTTCTTTTCTCATTTTTACATTTATGAAGAAATATACGAGCAAATAAATTATTCTCCATGACAAATAAAAATTGATGAGAAGATATATTCCTTAAATTGAGAGAGTTGCTTTAATTTCTTCAAAAAATCGCCAAAAAATTGCATAAACTTGGAGTTTTTGAGGAAAGTATTTTGTGTGGTTTAATTGAGCATAAATGAGGGAGGAAAGGGGGCTATTGCGGATAAGGGGACAAGACCGGACCGCGGACAATGTCTACGGTCCGTGTTCGAGGGCAAAATTGTCTTTTATCCGGACCACAGACATTATCCGCTATCCCTGGAGCTAATTCTTTTAATCCGAACCGTTTCAACGGTTACTAAGCAGTTTATTACTGGTCACTAGCAAACTTCCCCCCTTTGCCCCTTTTTCAAATGTGTAATCTTATGCGCAAAACGTAAAAATGACATTAGGTGGTCGTTGTTGGTGGTAAATTTGTTGCTACTGACCATTACATCAGACTAGATGACATGATACTAAGATGAACCTGAAAATTGTATTATATGAAATCAATAGTAGATCTGGATGCACTACTTAGTAATAGAAGCATGTTGATTGAGATATGTAATCTGACTAATAAAATTCGGGATATCAACCTAGCATAATGTCAATAGGTCTACCATTAAAATAAGCTAATTTTTGCTTATAATCGAAATTTATACTCTAACTTCGACGATATACAAAGGCTATTTAACGTGTACTCACGAAAAGTACATATATAATTATACAATCTACTTCTATATATTAAAAGAGGATTAGGGGCAAATTGAGTTAATAAAATGACTGTGTAGTTACGATTTTACCCTTATATCTTGAAAATTTACAAAAATGCAACGATTATCTAATATGGCAAAAATAAGATAATTTTTGTTCATCTGAAGAATTGAACCCCCAACATTCTAATATAAAGTTGATGTTATAACCATCATGCTACATGAATATTTGAGTTTGTTTTAAAGCTCTTATTAGATCCTATTTTCTTATATTATTTTATATTTTGAGCAAGTAAAATGTTGTTTTCATTTTTATATAATTCCTTTTTTTTAGTTTTCATTGTTTTACATATATTTATAAATTCAATCATCTTTTATAAATTTAAGTACCCTTAATTTTATTAATTAAATAAATGTTAAATATATTTTTAATTGTCTTAATAATATTTTGATGAACTATATAAATACACAATAAGGAAGAAAAAGTCTATACAAATATACGAGTTAGTGTGTGTAAAGTTGGTTGAGACCGAACAATTTCATATTCAAGTTTGAGATCATTATAATTTCTAATATCCAACTTTGAATTCAATGTCGTTTTATTCGATATAATGTAGTCTCGAGTATTAAAAATTATATTTAAATCAAATTCGAGCCAGTGTTGTATATTTTCTTGTCTAAATCGAATAGTCTGTGATACATCAAATTTGAGCCGAATATGATTTTAAAAATAATTTTTATTTTGAACTACGTTGATAACTAATAACTTGAAAAGTTTAAAATTTTTACAATCTAGTAATGACGGAAGAAGTCTCCACAAACATCTAACAAACAAATATTAAAAATCACAAATTATATAGTCTATACTACTGTATAAATATATTAAATTATACTAAAAGAGAGTTATAGTCCAATACCAAATAAAAATTAATTCAGACACAAGGAACGATTATTTAGGACAGTTAACAAAGAAAAAAGGGAATCAATGTGGCTCATTCCCACCCGTGGTGTTTCTTTTATTGAAAATGTCAATCCATTTCACATTTTTTAGTTTAAGATTTACCAAATATCCCTCTAACCTCATTCTCCACCCCTATTTGGAATTTGGTTTCCCTTTACTTATTCTTTTTTCTTTTGCAGTTATAATTTAGATTTTACACATAAAAATAGATTAATATGTCAATTATATTTCAAAATTTATAATAATTTATAAATTTAGTTGTTATGCATTGGATTTATATCTTAACTTTCCTAAAAAAATCTATAAAGTTTTTATATAATAACTTTATTAAAATATAAATAAATTATATTGTCAGAACTATGAATATATATATTTGAGATTTGATAATGTCAAAAATATTAAATCTAAAAATCATAATGTAAGTACATTTATATTTTTGTTTCCGGATAAAAACCAAACAGGTAGTATAATTCAGGATTATTAATTTCTTGTTAACTGCTTTCATTTTCTAAATTTTATTCCATTTTCTCCGTGTGAACCACACGCCTCCTTAAGGTTACATATTTGACATGACAAACAAGTAAACAAGTATGAAGATCTTGGTCTTTATATCTGGTATTTCATCGAATCTCAATATAAACTAAGTTCAGACATGATACATTTTGTTAAAATAATATGAAACCCAAAATAGAAAGGGTATAATAACTCTCAAATTTAAATTTTATATAATTTGTCCTTAATTTTTAACATAATTTGGATAATTTATAAAATAAATACGAGTTATATATCATTTTTTTGAATCAGATATAATTAAAGTCACCGAATATTCTGTATCAAATGTCAACGTTAATTATTAAAATATAAAATATACTTTTAAAACTTGATCTAAAATAAATAACATAATATATATAGAAATATTAAAAAATAAATGAGGATTAATTTGAAAATTCAGAAAATAATTTTAGTATTTATTAAAATGACATTAAAAATATATAGAAATACTTTTTCTAGCGTCGTGTGAATTACAGTAGAACATCGATAAATGAATATTCGATAAATAAATAATTTGGGCAAATGAATAATTTTTTCGATTCTAATATAATAAAGACAATGTGTTTTTTACCTTGATAAATAAATAATAGCGATTAATATATAAAATATTTCCTGGTATTCATACATCGAGGTTTATCTTGTAACTGAGGTCTTACATAAATATAAACGAAGTGAGACAAACTCCAAGAATGCCTATTGTATAAAATTATGTCAATTTTGTATTTTACAAATACATCATTGTTTATATTAAAATCACATTTGTTCATGTTCGTACATTTCAAATATGATGAGTATGCTTAAATAATTATTTAAGCGTATACAGTGATTTATTTTAATAAAGCTTATATAACGTCATTTAAATTTAATATATTTTTTTATCAATTTAAAATTATTATAAAATATTTATCGTAGATATTTATTCAAATTCTATGAAATATAATCTATTAAAAAAATTATTCACGAGAATCATATGTGATGTTACGAAATTACTATAAAAGTATAAGATAAAGCAAAAAAATATATTTTTTTTTCATTTTTCTAATCATAATGATTTTAATATATAGACAAATTTATTTGAGAAATTATTTATGTATATATACGGGTTTTTACGGTAGTTTGAGTAATTAAAAATTATAACTCGATCTACTATTAAAATACACTATGTACTAATCTATACTATACTATAATAATCGGAATGGGTTATAATTTGGTTCAACTGTTATTCCCTAATTTTGGTTATTAAAGAAAATAAATAAATAGTGTTATATATCCGCTAAACTAATAAATTGTTAAACTACTATATATATTCTACTTATCCCACTAAATTAAGACCGCAATGTATCATATTATTAAAAAATAAATAAATAATGTTATTGATAGGGATAAATAAGTCCTGATTTTATAATTAATGGGCTGATAGGCCCAATAATAAGATGTATAATATTCAGACCAGAAAGGTTAAGCCTGATGGACCAGATCAGGCCTAATGGAATAAAAAAGGCCCAAAAGCCCTGATTATTAATTAATTTCGTAATTAATTAATAAGGGAGAAATCAGATGTTGAAAAGAGTCCCGATAAGGATATAAATCCTTAGAGATTAGCCCCAAGGGGACCTAAAAGGATAAGGAATCAGCTTCCTACTTCCTAGGACTCCTAAGTCTATCCTAAATCAGAGGCTTGTCCATCAAGTCTCCTATACCAAGTCCAATTCAAGGACTCCCACATCTATATAAGGGGTCTCACCCCACAAATCAGAACTACGTTTTTTGACTTGATCCTTGGCAATCAGCAAGGTACGTAGGCATCTTGTTAAGGCGGATTGAGTCACGAAACACAAGAGCAGTCAAATCGAGCCTCGAAGCTCACGTTCCTTAGTATTAAATACAGCAATTATATATATTAGTTTTAATCCATAACATTTGGCGCCGTCTGTGGGAAAAACGAAACAACAACCATGGCGAGAACACGGAGAACAACCAGCACTCTGGAGGAGGGAACACCATCAGGGACAACCCAGGTGATTTCATCAACCGTGGAGGTTCCTCCCCATTCAACTTATGCATCTACTCAGGGGGAAGCCCAGACAGGGGCAACTCATCCTCAGCCACAAGGGACAACTCCCCCGACTATTCAAGGTACGAATCCTCAAGTTCAACAAATACATATACCTGTGAATTCTCGACCCGTCGGGTATGAATATTCAACTATTGTTACCACTAACCCCCCTTATGGGATGCCCCTTCGCCCTGAGGTTGGAGGAAGCGGATATGCTAGGCGAGGCGAAGCACGAGGGCAGTCACCCCCCTATATACGAGGTTTGGGTCCTATTCCTGAGGATCGGGAATTTTCTGGTCCTTATACTGAGAGAGACTCCGAATCTTCGGATGATGAAGTGGCCCCGAGAAGGAGGCGTCCTGGAAAAGAGCCAATGACCGATGGAAGGCAACGCCCCCAAAGCACCCCAGGGGCGAATCCCCAAGAAGTGCAGGAAAGGATCAGGGCTCATGAGGCTGAAATCCAAAGGCTGAGGCGTGATTTGGAGGCTCACCAGGCCACCAGACCCGAGATATCTCCTAGGGGGAGAAATCCTCCTCCTGTCATAGACCTGGA
Organism: Apium graveolens; assembly: GCF_009905375.1. Taxonomy (NCBI): domain Eukaryota; kingdom Viridiplantae; phylum Streptophyta; class Magnoliopsida; order Apiales; family Apiaceae; genus Apium; species Apium graveolens. Next base: position 113,228,563 of record NC_133651.1, on the reverse strand, counting down.
TGGTCCGGTAAGAAGAAGGGCTGTTGTCCCAAGAACTGATCCAAGCAATCTCCTTCCCCTTGGAGATCCTGATGATCCAACTCCACCCTTCACAGAAGAGATAATGAATGCCCATATCTCAAGGAAATTCAAGATGCCCACTATCAAAGCCTATGATGGCACGGGAGACCCCGCTAATCATGTTAGGACATTCTCTAATGCACTGTTGCTGCAACCCGTGAATGATGCTATAAAGTGTCGGGCCTTCCCTCAAACCCTGTCAGGTATGGCTCAAAGATGGTACAGTCGTTTGCCCCCAAACTCTATTGGATCGTTCAGAGAGTTAAGTCAGGCTTTTATTAAGCAGTTCATCAGTGGAAAAGTCCATGAGAAAAGTTCAGCATCTCTTATGAGTATTGTGCAAGAAGCTAAGGAATCCTTGAGAGATTACCTGAATCGTTTTACAAAGGAGGCTTTAAAAGTCCCAGACCTTGATGATAAGGTAGCTATGATAGCACTGCAACAAGGAACTAGGGATGAGTTTTTCAAGATGTCCTTGGCCAAACGTCCCCCTGAAAATATGTTGCAGCTCCAAGAGAGGGCAGGGAAGTATATCAAGGTTGAAGAAAGCATGAGGAAGACCGTAGTAAGTAATGAGCCCACTGGAGGCAAGAAGCGAAAAACTGATCTGGAGTATATCGCTAAGGATAAGTATCCTAAAACCGAACAAAACCCTGATTCAACCCCCAAGAAGGGAGGACCTGGGCAAAAGTTCACCGAATACGCTAAGCTGAATGCTCCCAGAAGCCAGATCTTGATGGAGATCGAGAAAGATCGAGATGTTCGTTGGCCTAAGCCCTTGAAGGCCGATCCAGCCAAGCTAGATAAGAGCAAGTATTGCAGGTTTCACAAAGATGTTGGCCATGACACCGATGAGTGTAGGCAATTGAAAGATGAAATTGAGTTTTTGATTCGAAAAGGAAGATTGAACAAGTATACTGGAGATGGAGGGGACAGAAATAATAATGGAAGGAAGAACTTTGAAGATCGTAGGAGGGACCAAGACGATCAGGGGCGAAACCCCCAACCTAGAGGACCAGTTATAAACACCATTTATGGAGGGCCGAGACCTCGAGGGCCTGTGATAAACACGATCTTTGGAGGTCCAACTGCTGCTGGATTGTCCAAAAATTCCAGAAAGGCATATACTAGAGAGGTTATGCATATTGTTGGAGAAGCCCCGAAGAGGGCCAGGACAGAAGTAACATTGGCTTTTGATGATTCCGACCTAGAGGGTGTGAAGTTTCCCCATGACGACCCGCTGGTCATAACGCCGATAATAGGAAATAGCCCGGTTAAGAGGGTCCTTGTGGATAATGGTGCTTCTGTGGATATCTTGCTCCACGACACCTTTCTAAGGATGGGGTATAACGACTCCCAGTTGACACCAACCGACATGCCGATATATGGATTTGCTGGAGTAGAATGTCCTGTGGAAGGGATAATTAAATTGCCAACCACCATAGGTACGGAGCCAAGGCAAGCGACTCAGATGCTGGATTTCGTGGTGGTAAAGGCTAGTTCAACTTATAATGCTATCATGGGGAGAACAGGGATACATGCCTTCAAGGCAGTCCCCTCTTCCTACCATTCAATCATGAAGTTTCCCACCCGAAACGGGATTGGAGAAGAGAGAGGAGATCAAAAAATGGCTAGAAGCTGTTATGTGGCCTCTTTGAGGGCAGATGGAGTCGGGGGGCAGGTTCTTCCTATTGAAGATATGGATGTTCGAGAAAATGATGAGAATAGAGGAAGGCCAGCAGAAGAATTGGTTTCGGTTCCTTTAGATCCCAAGAATCCTGAGAGGATGACTTTCATTGGAGCCACATTAGAGGAGCCCCTTAGAGGGAAGTTAGTGAAATTTTTGCAAGAAAGTAGTGATGTGTTTGCATGGTCAGCAGCTGATATGCCAGGCATAGACCCGAAGTTAATTACTCACAAGTTAAACGTGGATCCAAGCCGGAAGACAGTAAAATAAAAGAAAAGAAATTTTGCCCCGGAAAGACAAGAGGCTATAAAGCAGGAAGTGGAAAAGCTCTTAGAGGCTGGTTTCATTGAGGAGATTCAATTTCCGGAGTGGTTAGCAAACCCTGTAATGGTGAAGAAGGCTAATGGAAAGTGGAGGATGTGTATAGACTTCACTGATCTGAATGATGCATGCCCCAAAGACTGTTTTCCGCTGCCTAGAATTGATACTTTGATTGATGCCACCGCTGGACATGAAATGCTGAGTTTCATGGATGGGTTTAGCGGATACAACCAGATCAAAATGCATAAGGATGACATTCCAAAGGTATCATTTATCACTGACTTTGGTGTTTATTGTTATCTTGTTATGGCGTTTGGTCTCAAAAATGCAGGAGCAACCTATCAAAGGTTGGTAAACAAAATTTTTAAGGATCTTATTGGTAAGACAATGGAAGTCTATGTTGATGACATGTTAGTCAAGAGTCTAGTAAAGACTGATCACATAACCCATTTGAGGGAAGCTTTTGAGGTCCTGAGGTACCACAAGATGATGTTGAATCCTACGAAGTGTGCTTTCGGAGTAGGATCTGGAAAATTCTTGGGATTGATGGTCTCAAAAAGGGGAATTGAGGCTAACCCCGATAAAATCAAGGCGATCCTGGACATGGAACCACCAAAAACCATCAAGGATGTCCAGAAGCTCACAGGAAGGGTCGCTGCGCTAGGACGATTCATCTCCAAGTCAGGAGACAAGTGCTTGTCATTCTTCAAGTCATTAAAGAACATTAAAGACTTTGTATGGAGTGAGGAAAATCAGAAGGCATTTGAAGAGTTAAAGAAGTATATGGGCCAGGCCCCGTTGTTGGCCAAGCCAGTCCTGGGTGAAGTTTTATTCTTGTACTTGGCTGTTTCAGAAAGCGCCTTGAGCGCGGTGTTGGTTAAGGAGGAACTGAAAGTCCAGAAACCCGTATACTATGTCAGCAAAATTTTGCATGGTGCTGAGTTGAATTATTCAGCCATTGAGAAATTCGCTTTAGCCTTGGTAATGGCTTCAAGAAAGCTGCGTCCTTATTTTCAAGCTCACCAAATTGAAGTGCTAACAAATCAGCCACTGAGAAATATCATTCACAATCCCAAGGCAAGTGGGAGACTGATTAAGTGGGCAATAGAGTTGGGAGAGTTCGATCTCAAGTATAAGCCACGTATGGCCATAAAAGCCCAGGCACTAGCTGACTTCGTGGTGGAATGTACCATACCCAACCAAGAAGTCGGGGGGCAGGAAGATACCACACCTCAAGACAAAGGAGTCGACAATGGGGACAAGGAGAAAGAATATTGGGTTCTCTATTTTGATGGAGCATCAAAAACAAATTCCAGTGGAGCAGGGTTGGTTTTGCAAAGCCCTGATGGATTCTTAATTGAGTATGCCATGAAGCTAGACTTCCCAACCACAAACAATGAGGCAGAGTATGAAGCCCTGATTGCTGGCCTTGGTCTAGCTGGGACACTTAGAGTCAAAAACTTAAAGGTCCGTGGAGACTCGAAGTTGATCATATCCCAGGTAAAGGGAGAATTTGAAGCAAGGGATGATACGATGGCAAAGTATGTTCGCCTAGTAAGGGCTGTGATGACCCAATTTAATGAATGCCATGTTGAACACATTCCAAGGGAAGAAAATGCTAAAGCAGATGCGCTATCAAAGTTTGCTTCATCTGAGATTGAAGAAAGTTCAGGAAGTGTGTACTTCCGTGTTTTGAAGACACGAAGCATAGATATTAAGCTTGTGGCTCCCGTAGGCTTGGGGACGTCATGGATTGATCCCATCAAGGCTCACATTCAGACCGGTTGGTTGCCAAGCGATACAATTGAGGCACGGAAGTTAACTGTTCGAGCACTAAGGTACTCTTTGATAGATGGGATTCTATATAAAAGATCTTTCGTGGTTCCTTACTTGAGGTGTCTCAGGCCCGATGAGGCACGCTTAGCTCTTGAGGAAGTGCATGGAGGTATTTGTGGGCAACACTTGGGGGGCAGGGCCTTGGCTCATAAGATAACTCGTTTAGGCTTCTATTGGCCAGAAATGATGGCTGATGCCAAAGAATATGTAAAGAAGTGTGATCGTTGTCAGAAGCATGCACCAGTCGCCAGACAACCCCCCGAGATGCTGACCTCTATCAACTCACCTATTCCCTTTGCTATGTGGGGGATGGATATTCTAGGGCCTTTTCCTATGGCCACAGCACAAAGGAAGTTTCTGATTGTAGCCATTGATTATTTCACCAAGTGGATCGAAGCCAAACCTTTGGCCAAAATCACAACTAAGCAGGTTGCACAATTCCTGTGGGAAAACATTATGTGCCGATATGGAATTCCCCGTATCCTCGTCACTGACAATGGAACACAATTCAACAACGAGGAATTCAAGAAGTATTGCGAAGAAAATGAAATTGAGTTACGGTTCACCTCTGTGGCTCACCCGCAAGCCAATGGGCAAGCGGAGGTAGCAAATCGGATAATCCTGGATGGACTAAAGAAGAGGATCGAGAAGTCAAGAAATAATTGGGTAGATGAGATACTTCCAATATTATGGGCCTACAGGACTACTTGTAGAGTCACGACAGATGCAACTCCTTTCATGTTGGCATATGGGGCGGAAGCAGTAGTTCCCGTGGAGATATCACATTCCTCTCCAAGGATTCAGGCTTTCAACGTAGAAGAAAATGAGGAAGGGCAGAGGTTAGCCCTGGATCTGATCGATGAAGTGCGAGATAGGGCACATACAAAGATAGTAGAATATCAGAAAAAGGCTTCATTCTACTACAACCTAAGGGTTAAAGAAAGGTTTTTTAAACAAGGCGATCTAGTTTTGAGGAAGATAGAAGCATCTGGTGTAGGACAAAAAGGGAAGCTTGCCCCGAATTGGGAAGGGCCGTACAGAGTCAAGAGTGTTCAGGGTAGAGGAACCTACAAGCTGGAGACTATGGATGGTTTTGAAGTCCCGAGAACTTGGCATGCACAAAACCTGAAGGTTTACTATGTGTAGGGCAGTTGGATACGATTCTCACTTGTCATGATGGAGAGTAGGTTGAAAAGCACCTTGAAGCTTTGCTTAGGATTTATATGTCTTATTATGAAGTTTATTAAGACTTGTGTAAGGGATGAATCCCAAACAATTTTTGAAGCTCAGAGAATTTTTCGAAATATGTTTGAATCTCTATGGCATGGCAGTTAAATTAGATGCATGATATGAAAGCCCTATAAAAAGGCCCAATTCAAAGAAAAAAAAGGTTAAAACTTGTTGGGCCTGGAAGTATGTCAAGCCCAGATAAGGGCCCCAAATATTCAAAGCCCAGCACCCGGGGTCCAAAAACTGGAAGAAAATATATATGAGTATTATCTTCAAAAACCAGAAATAAGTCCCAAATCCAAAAAGGATTTGGATAAATGAAGGCCCAAAAATAAGGCCTAATCCTACTTGAGTTAGAAAAAAACCCAGTATAGGGATCAATAAATCAAGCCCAGGGTCAATACTAAGTGCCCAATTAAAGATCAAAGCCCAGAAGGGCCCAAGTTGAAACCCAATACAAGGTTTCATAAATCTAGCCCAGGTTTAGGGCAAAGATCAACCCAAAAAGAGGTAAGCCCAGAAAAGGGCCCAATTAGCAGAAAATTAAATGGCCCCAAATTAAAGACCAATTTAGGGTGGACCAAAGAAGCCCAGTTAAAAGTAAGGGGCCTAATACAAAAAGCCAGTCAAAAAAGGGGAAGGCCCAAGGTAAAGGCCTGGTTTGGAAAAGGCCCAGGGTCAAAAATAAGGTACCCATAAAAGAATTCAGGCCCAAATCTTAGGCTCAAATTTGAGATTGGAAAAAATCCAGCCCAGACTTAGGGCCCAAATCAAATATATGGAGTCACAGAAAGTAATATATCCCAAATCCCAGACCCAATTCGATCAGGTTTCATGTTGTATTCATCATCGAATTAGTTGAGATCGAAAAGGCTTCGACCAAGGCTAGAAAAGGAGGTTAATTCGGTCAAAAATATTTATCAAGACCAAAATGTTCCTGAGGAAATAATCATGCCCAGTTGACAACCCAAGTGTTGAAAGAGGCCCAATAGAAAGGCCTATGAAGCCCAGTAAGAGGATAAGCCCAGTTAAAATGAACCCAAAAGAATACAGCCCAGAATAAGGGCCCAAATCATAGAAATATATGCAAGAAATTAATAAATTACAGACCCATTCGACGAGGAAGTATAAGAAAATCCTGATTGAAGCTACTGAGGTCGAAATTTTGTTGATCAGGGCTGAAAAATAAGCCTAATTCGACCAGGATTGAGACTCATTCGACTAGAAATCAAATGGAAATCTTGGTCGAAACAATCCTGCTCGAAATTGCTTCGACCAAGGCAAGAAAGGCGGCTAATTCGGTCAAAACAAAGAATTCTGACCTCAAACCCTGACCAAAAAATTTTCTGGTCGAAAAAGGGAAAATAGCTGTTTTATTCGATCAAGAATGGCAGAATGTTTTTGACCCTGTCGACCAGGAAACCAAATAAAATCCTGGTCGAATGAGCCCTGCCCGAATTTGCATCGACCTGGGCAACAAATGAAGGTTAATTCGGTCAAAAAGCAGGACTCCTGACCGAAAGGGACAAAAATCCTGGTCGAAAAATTTCTGGTCGAAAATTGTAAAAAAAAAAAAAAAAAAAAAAAAAAAAAAAAAAAAAAAAAAAAGGAAGGGGTGAAAATCCTGGCCGAAATTCGACCAGGATTCCTGATCGAATAGAACCTGCTCGAAATTCAATCGACCAGGGCATACTGAAGGTTAATTCGACCAGGATCCTGGCCGAATGGATTCCTGGTCGAAATCTGCATAAAAAAAAAAAAAAAAAAAGAGAGAAGAAAAAAAAATCCTGGAAAATTACAAAAAAAATCAGGAAATTCCTTAAATAATTTCTGAAAAATGTTAATGTTTTCAGAAATAAGGAATAAATCCAGAAAATTAAGGATAAATCCCAGAAATTAGGGAAAAAATCCAGAAAAATAAGGAAATTCCTTAAATAATTTCTGAAAAATGTTAATATTTTCAGAAATAAGGAATAAATCCAGTAAATTAAGGATAAATCCCAGAAATTAGGGAAAAAATCCAGAAAAATAAGGAAATTCCTTAAATAATTTCTGAAAAATGTTAATATTTTCAGAAATAAGGAATAAATCCAGTAAATTAAGGATAAATCCCAGAAATTAGGGAAAAAATCCAGAAAAATAAGGAAATTCCTTAAATAATTTCTGAAAAATGTTAATATTTTCAGAAAATTAAGGGAAAAATCCAGAAATTAGGGAAAAATCCAGAAATTAAGGATAAATCCCGGAAAATTAGGGAAAAATCCAGAAATTAAGGATAAATCCCAGAAAATTAGGGAAAAATCCAGAAATTAAGGATAAATCCCGGAAAATTAGGGAAAAATCCAGAAATTAAGGATAAATCCCGGAAAATTAGGGAAAAATCCAGAAATTAAGGATAAATCCCAGAAAATTAGGGAAAAATCCAGAAATTAAGGATAAATCCCGGAAAATTAGGGAAAAATCCAGAAATTAAGGATAAATCCAAATTCCTTAAATAATTTCTGAAAAATGTTAATATTTTCAGAAATAAGGAATAAATCCAGAAAATTAAGGATAAATCCCAGAAATTAGGGAAAAAATCCAGAAAAATAAGGAAATTCCTTAAATAATTTCTGAAAAATGTTAATATTTTCAGAAATAAGGAATAAATCCAGTAAATTAAGGATAAATCCCAGAAATTAGGGAAAAAATCCAGAAAAATAAGGAAATTCCTTAAATAATTTCTGAAAAATGTTAATATTTTCAGAAATAAGGAATAAATCCAGTAAATTAAGGATAAATCCCAGAAATTAGGGAAAAATCCAGAAAAATAAGGAAATTCCTTAAATAATTTCTGAAAAATGTTAATATTTTCAGAAAATTAAGGGAAAAATCCAGAAATTAGGGAAAAATCCAGAAATTAAGGATAAATCCCGGAAAATTAGGGAAAAATCCAGAAATTAAGGATAAATCCCAGAAAATTAGGGAAAAATCCAGAAATTAAGGATAAATCCCGGAAAATTAGGGAAAAATCCAGAAATTAAGGATAAATCCCGGAAAATTAGGGAAAAATCCAGAAATTAAGGATAAATCCCAGAAAATTAGGGAAAAATCCAGAAATTAAGGATAAGTCCCGGAAAATTAGGGAAAAAATCCAGAAATTAAGGATAAATCCCAGAAAATTAGGGAAAAATTCCTGGAAATTAAGATAATTCCTGAATAAAAGGAAAAATCGTTGTAAACGTGTAGGTCGCTCCACACTTTACGCAAAAACGAAACCCTGCAAGGGAATGAATAGACTTAACTTCTGCGAAACCTAATCAATGTTTCCCAAAAGTTGGGGGGCAAATGATAGGGATAAATAAGTCCTGATTTTATAATTAATGGGCTGATAGGCCCAATAATAAGATGTATAATATTCAGACCAGAAAGGTTAAGCCTGATGGACCAGATCAGGCCTAATGGAATAAAAAAGGCCCAAAAGCCCTGATTATTAATTAATTTCGTAATTAATTAATAAGGGAGAAATCAGATGTTGAAAAGAGTCCCGATAAGGATATAAATCCTTAGAGATTAGCCCCAAGGGGACCTAAAAGGATAAGGAATCAGCTTCCTACTTCCTAGGACTCCTAAGTCTATCCTAAATCAGAGGCTTGTCCATCAAGTCTCCTATACCAAGTCCAATTCAAGGACTCCCACATCTATATAAGGGGTCTCACCCCACAAATCAGAACTACGTTTTTTGACTTGATCCTTGGCAATCAGCAAGGTACGTAGGCATCTTGTTAAGGCGGATTGAGTCACGAAACACAAGAGCAGTCAAATCGAGCCTCGAAGCTCACGTTCCTTAGTATTAAATACAGCAATTATATATATTAGTTTTAATCCATAACAGTTATATATTTGCTAAACTACTAAATTGTCAAACCATTGGACGTAATCTACTTATTCTACTAAAGTTATCCTATTATTTTTATTATAAATTTATAATTATTCTATATTTACAAAAATATTTTAAAAATTAAAATATGACAGGATAAAAAAAAATTAAAATATTAATGGGAATCCACGCATTGCACGGGATTTAAGCAAGAGCATCTCCAATACTATAAAACCCTAGGTAAATTATCCACTTGGCATCTGCGTCAAGAATGTGGCATATTTAGATAATATGTAAAAAAAATTACACTCCAACCATGTATCTCCTTACTAAAAATTAAAAATTATAGACAATTAGTTGGGTATATTTGGCCAACGAAAAAAACTCTTAGAGCATCTCCAATGCTAAAATGTAAAATAGTTGGCTATCATCATTTTTTAGAATTCTAGCCAAGGAGTTTGAATTATACTCCAATGGTATTATCTATTTTCATTATGTAAAATTATACATAAGGGTTTTTATGGTTGTACAAATATAGCAACTAAAAGTGATTGTCTATATTTTTTGCTAAGGGTTACAAGATTGGAGTTCAATTTTTTTTATATATTCTCTAAAATTGTCACATGATACCTATATGGCAACTATATTATTTAGCTAAGGTTTTTTAGTATTGTAGATACTCTTAGATATAACTTTACATAATCATAATATAGATAATAATAGTATTGAAGTGTATATCAAGTCCCTTATCTAAAATTTTATAAAAGGGTGATAGTCAAACATTTTACATTTTACATTTTACTATGAGTATATAACTACCTTGTTCTCAACCATATACTCTTATATTATCTTTTTTAATTACACATTCATGATGCATCATTTTTCTTCCTTGCAGTTTCGCCAATAATCTATCCTTCTCGAAATAGCTCTATCATTTACCAAAAGTCTTCATTTCTCTGTTGATCACCTGTAAAAAGAACAGATCTCGTGAAATACGTACTAAAGCTGTTCCCTAAACTTATAATCTATATCTTCACGATCGAAGAAACTTTATACAGAAGGTAATACTTGATCGCAACTGGACCTAATAATATTCAACTTAAACATGAGCAGCTGTTAGGTGCTAGCAGGCAATTACAAAAAGCTAATGAATTTAAGTGCAAAATCCGGAAACTGTTTCACTTGATACCTTATGATTTAGCGTCCTTCAACTGTGCTAATTGTGAAGTCATTAACAGAGATGGCTCCAACACTACCAGAACTTGTATTTGTAAGACTTTTATACGCTGTTCTCAACAAAAATGCAGCCTGACCCGGGGTTGGAAGACTTATCTCATTGGACAGCATAAACACTACTTCAGACATGCTTGGTCTTGCTGTAGCAGATTCTTGCACGCACAGCAGTGCAATATGGATACATCTTACAATTTCTGTATCATATTCATGTGATTTGCCTAGCGCCGGATCAACTATTTCCAAGACTTTCGATTCTCCCCAAAGATCCCAAACCTGTGAAAATTAAAATTTACAGGGCTTTTAATTATTATAGTAAACACTTATATTATTATGTAATTTTATCCGTACTTCAAAAGATGAAAACTTTAGAATTTTTCGTGATTTATTTAATCTATTGAATATCGGAAATTTGGTTACTTACATGTCCAATCATGTTAATGGAGTTCTCGGACTGGTAGCTGCTGTTCTTTCTTCCTGTAATGATCTCCAGCAGCAGAACTCCGAAGCTGAAAACATCAGACTTGATTGAAAACAATCCTTCCATTGCGTACTCTGGTGACATGTACCCGCTGCAATCATTGAGGTGTCATGTTATATTTCGAACTAGTTAGAAGGGTGCCAAGGTTTGGCGTGATTCTTTATACAATACTACATAATCATAAGCAGAAGTGATACACACTATGTTCCAACTACTCTCTTCGTCGTTTCATCAATTTGATCATTTCCAAATATCCTTGCCATGCCGAAGTCTGATATTTTTGGATTAAGGTGAGCATCTAGTAGAACATTGCTTGCTTTTAGATCCCTGTGAATGATTCTTAATCTAGAATCATGATGGAGATATACCATCCCCCGTGCTATACCCAAACTTATATCAAACCGTTTTTTCCAGTCAAGAATGTCTTTTTTTTCTTTATCTGCAAAGTAACATAAAACCAGAATAGTTCGATTAACATGAAATCTTTGTGGTGATAAATTAGTACACTTTATCAATTTAAGTCTGAAGGCAGAGTGTTACCAAAAAGAAAGCAATCCAATCCCTTGTTGGGCAAGTACTCGTATATTAACATTTTCTCTTCTCTCTGAATGCAGTATCCGAAAAGTCTCACAAGATTCCTGTGTTGAAGCTTTGCTATCAAAGTAACTTCATTTCTGAATTCCTCTATCCCTTGCCCTGACGTGTTTGACAATCTTTTTACGGCGATTTCTTGCCCATTACGCAGTTTACCCTGCAGTTACCAGCATTATAAAACCATGTAAACATGAACTGGGTGCAACAATTAAGCTACAGCTACCTTGTACACCGAGCCAAAACCACCTTCTCCGACTTTTTGAGCCATGGAAAAATTTTCAGTCGCATCTATAATAGTGCTCAGAGAGTAAAATTTCACATCAACAGTACTTGTCTCTATTTCATCACCCTCTTCTCCTGTTGATGATCCCTGGGCAGATAAGCCGAGCTTATTTCTATCATTCTGAAAAAATCTTCTACCCTCCTCCTTCCGCCTCAAAGCTATTCCAAAATTCAGTCAGTGGTTTGGTTAAATTATCAAAATATTATTAAGTAACAAGTATAAAAAAATATCTGATTCATTCATAGTATATTTACCTTTTTTCCTCTTCATTATTATCCAATATGCAAGAGTAAACAGAACAAGAAAAGCAGCACTGACTAGCACAAGAACCAAAACCTTGATATAGCCATGAGATCTCTTCGACTTCTTTAAATATTTAGCTGTAATATGAGAAAAAGAACTTTGTCACTGATTGAAAATTTGTGATCAGATGATGTCAATTTAATAAAAAAAATTATGGTTAAGGATTAGGAAAAGCGAAAATATTTTGTGCATACATATTATCATTGAAGGTGATAAATAATAAGCAGGTCAAGATAAAAAGGAAAAGCAGCTGCCCTATATTGCAGACGGGTATTGCCTAAAAAATAACCCGTAAATTAAAGTCATTAGCTATAGTACGGGGCCTTTTGGGAGTTCCTCAATACAAATCCGGTAAATTTGGGCGAGTCCATTCAGTTGAGTGAGTCGGTATTAAATGTAGTGAATAAAAATTTTACGGCTGGAGTGAATTTACTTAGAAAATGGTAATTCATCAAGCTTCATTCAAAATCTATTCAGAATCTGGGGACGGGGGAGGTTTATATTCGACAATTAATACTATTACTGTTATGTAATCAGTAGGATAACATAGATTTTTAATTATTGAAGTGTCATTGATTACTGTCGGCGAATGCAGTTGTGCATCATGTGTTGATTCTGATTTACTAGTGAGTTGTGAGCTTCAACTGTTTAAGATGGTGATCTATCATATCACCATGGCCGCCTGCCAATTATTTTGACAAACACGTAGCTAATATTGCATTTAGTATCGTTCAATAAATGAAACAATGAATTCAAGAAAACAACGTACCTAACTCAACCGCATCCACACGTATGTAGAAATCCTGGCCACCCTTGGAATACTCTCTCAAGTCTACCAGTTTATCGTACCATGTAATGCATCCACTGAAACCACCTCCTCCAACATTAGCCGCGGAGTAACCCGTACACGAGCAGTTCTTCAAGCACAAGTCCGCACATGCTTTAGTATTTAACTTCATGTCTAGTTTTGTTTTAGTTGTGTCAGGTAGCTTCACCTCCTCAAGTTTCACAAATCCTTCCCCATTCCCACACAAATGGCCTTTTTGCTTTGTAACACAACCTTGTGATCCATCCCTTAAGTACCAGTCACGGGATGACTTTGGTTCAAATCCCGGAAGACATGTGCATTCGTATTCACCCGCATTCTCCAGGTTGCAATTTCCAAATGCGCCACAATGACTAAAATAGTCACACCGGTCCTGTGGCGCTGACCAGAAGTTATCCCATCTGTGGTCACCCTGGTGCCAGGTTGATCTTTGAATCGTCCCTGTCGACTCATTAAGAACCATCCTCGATATAATTGAGGTGTTCAGCATCCCGTATACTATGGATATCTCCTCTGGATTATCAACATAACTTACCTTAAATATGAAATTAGATCTCAATTCAGGTACCCCACTCCATCTGAGACCATTCCAAGATCCTCCTCGCCAGAAAGGATCCTTATTCTTATACAAGAACAACTGAGGCACCGATCCATTAATATCAATCATATATGAATATGATCCGGTTTCTGGATTGTCGGGTGACTTCCAAGAAGTCAGGAAGCGGTTCAGACCGGACCTACGGTCCACTCCAAACTTCATCTCTGGAAGTAGAGTATCAGTGGGATAATCAAAGCTCTGCCACGCATAACCTTTATTTTTGCTATCATCTTTATGTACAACCAAATTTCCTGTATCCAAAAGCTCAGCTGAGTAGTTCGATTTAACAACAGATGACATGTTTGACACATTAGTCGACCACAAGACAACATCTGGCTTTTGGCTATCAAACAAAACAAGATTTCCAGAGTTGTCTAGTGAAAAAACACCTGATGTATTTGTGAGTGGATGGTCCCTGTTGGCAACCCAAACTACTGTCTGTACAGAGACTTTGTTGTACCAAATTCCCACATATCTTCTGCTACTATTATCAGGGCTAAAAAATCCAAGCACAAAGCTTTCTCCAGCTGACACCAAAACGTTAGCATGACCGTCACTAAGAGGCTTATCGGGGGTGATGATGCTGGTGGAAGTACAGGCTTCGACGAGCAAAAATATGAAAATGAAAGGGGGGGATTTATTTTTGCTAAACATAGTTCTTACAGTAATGCCTTCTTCAGCAGGTACTAAATATGAAGTTTTGTCCGTGTGGAACAAGTGATCATGTTAGGTTGCAAGTTGCTCAAACAAAATTTTTTACGGCACTTTTAAATAATGAAAAAGAGTTAGCTGTTATTAGTTTGGAACCTTAATTAGTGTGGAGCATCACTTAAATAATGAGGGTATCTGATTGAATGCATGGGGCAACAACGACAGATGTGCAAGGTTGGTATCCATCAAAACTCAAGTTTAATGCGATTACAACACTACACAGGGTAGAAAACTATTAGCTAACCCCAGATACTAAAATTTATTACAGTACAGCTTATTTGACGGGGTGACCAACGCATCAAGCATTTTTATCTCGGGATTTATATCCGAGTGCCCATTCTTCTTGTCAAAAACTATCAAGTGATAGCATACATTGTCCGGGGCTAATTCTTTTAATCTGAACCGTTCCAACAGTTACAAAGCAGTTTGTTACATAACTAGTCACAAGCAAACCGTCCCTGATCTTATAATTAAAATTAGCAGTCTGCTCTATTATTACTACGTATTGATTTTTAATTAAAATTTCAAGTTTGCTCCAGAACTGATAGCTGCCCTGGGGTCTCCTTCTTCCAACGTGGTCTATCTTAGAATTTTAAGCAGATCTTATGGCACATGTTAATGCAGGCATTGACAATTTGCATCATCGAAAGTGTCACCTCATACAGTAGTTGCTGCTTTGCTTGGCGCTGTTACACTAAATTTGCAGAAGACCTATTGTACAAGCCTGTCACCGGGATCCTATTACTTCTGTCATGTTTTGTAAAAGACTAACTTAATCACCAAGTCTGATCAGTTGACTTGAGTAAGTTAACCTGATTATCTGCGATTAGCTAGTCTAAAAGCGTCTACCATCATTTCTCCTGATTTTAGACATATTATTAGTTCAGCGATTATCCCCTGTTATAATAGGTTAGCTTTTGTAATATAGGGTTAAATGCACTTTGCACTCTCTTATTTTGTTTCAAAAACAAATGTGTATCAAGAGTATTGGAAACCCAGTTTGCACCCCTCAACTACAACCCGCCAATTCATAAAGCACCCCTTCGATGATTATTATTAAAAAAGTAAGGGATAGAATGGGAATTTCAGTAAAATATTAACTAAACTAAATTTTTTATTTTCCTGATTATATTAAAAACTGAATTTATTATTATAGCTATAAAATAATAACTTTAAAATTTTTGAATAATATTATATAGTTGAGTATTGAATTTTAGTTATAATATTAATGCCAAAAATTATATAATTCAACCAAAATTAAATTCAAAATAATTTTTTATTTATATTTTAATTGTATACTTAATTTAATATAATTATTTCATTTTAAATTCTTTGACGTCGTTATGATTTTAAAGTGCATTTAATGAAAATATTTTGATTAATATTAATATTTACTATACAAGAAATCAATTTTATAAATATTTTAACTTATTTTTGAAATTCTAACTAAAATTTATTTACATTTTAAAATGAAGTTCCTGTTTTACCCCTTATTATTTTAATTATAATCTGTAAAATGGTGCATACTGAATTAGTAAGTTAAAGTTGAGGGGTGCAAGTTGTATTTCCGAAAGTTCTGGTACAAAATTGTTTTTTCAACTTTGTTTGAGGGTGCAAAGTGCATTTAACTCTAATTTTTTAAATTAAATTAATAATAGAATAATAAAATTGAAAGAATTAAAGTTAGATAAGGATTATGATTTAAAATTGAATTAGAGTTTTGTGCCTAAAATTTGGATCATATTTTAATATGGATAACTTATAGGTTAAGAAAGAGGGTTTTGTATCGTTATAAATACACTTTATTCGTCTTCCTCGTTTTAATTATCAAAATTCGTAGGGCTCTTCTCAACAAATATCAGCAGTCTTAAAAAATTCGTAGAAAATTCATCGTAAGTTAGAATTCGTTGATTCTGGACTTTTCGGAAAGATCTTTTCGTTCTGTACAACTCTCGTGTTTTCCAAGATAACATCGTTTAGAGGGTCAAAAAGTCTATATTCAGATCTGGTCAGACTTTGAAGTAAATACTTTTTGACTTACTTTTATTTTTGGAAAAGTTTTGATACTCTGATTTTCGAATTTCGTATAAGATATAATAATTCTGTTTTTGTTGAATATATTTGAGATGTCATGTCTAATATATTTCATGTTTAGTTTTCAGATCTTAACAAACAGGAAATATCTGTTCTTACTGGAATCAGTACTTACTGGAATTCAGGACTTAAAGTCATATCAGAACTTAAGGTCATATCAGAATTTAAGTACGGGAGGACTTACAGTTAAGGAAGGAAGTTGATTAATAGTAGAAGATCAAGACTAGTACAGAAGAAAATATGCAAGGAAAAAGTTAGAGGACTAGAAGAATTATATAAGATATCTGATTGATATATTTTAGGAGACAGAATTATATTTCATATCAATTAGAAGTTATCTTATAACTGTGTACTATATAAACACATACATAGGTTTACACTATATGTGTTATTTTTATCGAGAAGATCATACATTGTAACCTAGCAGCTCTCGTGATATTTGTTCATCACTGAGAGAGAACAGTTCAATTGTAACAGAGTTTATTATATCAAATACATCTGTCATCTGTTACTTGTGTTCTAAATCGATTTGATTGTATTAAACACTGTATTCAACCCCCTTCTACAGTGTTGTGTGACCTAACAGTTTCGAACTGTATAAGAAATAAGATACGAGAATTCTTTGAAACTCAGTCTCTACGTTTCGAACCCGTTCGTAATTTACGTTATAGTTCTGGAACTAGCCTTAGATACCCTTAGTAGGCGAACGAGTGTGCAACTTTAGATACCTATCAAGGGCGCGTAATTATTGAAATTTAGATGCCGACCACTGACAAAGTGTGATAAATAAGAATAAGAATAAGAATAAGATGTCGGCTACTGACAAAGTGTGATCGTAGATAAAGACTGTGGTACTTATAAGAATTATCGTTTTGTTCTATTTTACTCTGTTCTGATTTGTTATAAAATCTGCTCTGTCTAGTTTATATTCTGAATTTTAAAATGAAAAAAACTTTGGGTTAGATCTACTTTAGAAATTATTTTACAAAATTATTATTATTTTGAGAAAAAAATATTTTATTAAAATACCCATTGATTTTCGATTAAATAGTTAGTCAATTTGTACTTGCTGAGTTTTGTAGCTCACCCCTTATATTTCAGGTTTTTGTGTAAGATTTGAAGATGGATAGAATTGGAGTTTGAGAACTTAGGTTTGAAGTAGATTGAATTTTGGACTTCCGCTTTTAGTTGCGCCTTTGTAATATTCACCATTGTAATAGATTTTTGATTAGTAAATTGTATTTTGTTCTTGTTTAGATTTAGATTTAATAGTCCGAAAGTGCGGATAGTTACAGTTGGTATCAGAGCGGGCTGTCCTTCGGAGTGTATTAAGTATGGGCTTGTACATTTCCTAGTATACGTTCCGCTGGACTTTAGTTTGACCTTTGGTAGGTAGACGTGTCACAAACTTTAGAATTGTTGTGAATTTGGGGACCAAATTCTTTTTAAGGAGGGCAATATGTAATATCCCGTAATTTTTAGAATTAGATTAATAATAGAATAATAGAATTAAAAGAATTAAAATTAGATAAGGATTAGGATTTAAAATTGAATTAGAGTTTTGAGCCTAAAATTTGGATCATATTCTAAGGATAACTTATAGGTTAAGAAAGAGGGTTTTGTATCGTTATAAATACACTCTATTAGTCTTACTCGTTTTAATTATCAAAATTCGTAGGGTTCTTCTCAACAAAAATCAGCAGTCTTATAAAATTCATCGTAAGTTAGAATTCGTTGATTCTGGAATTTTCGGAAAGATCTTTTCGTTCTGTACAACTATCGTATTTCGTGTTATTCAAGATAACATCGTTTAGAGGGTCAAAAAGGCTATATTCATATCTGGTCAGGCTTTGAAGTAAGTACTTTTTGACTTGCTTTATTTCAGAAACGTTTTGATGCTCTGATTTTCGAATTTCGTATAAGATATAAGAATTCTGTTTCGAATTGTATAAGAAATAAGATACGAGAATCTTTTGAAACCTAGTCTCTACGTTTCGAACCCGTTCGTAATTTACGTTATAGTTTTGGAACTATCCTTAAATACCCTTAGTAGGTGCACGAGTGTGCAACTTTATACCTATTAAGAGCGCGTAATTATTGAATTTTAGATACTGACCACTGGCAAAGTGTGGTAAATAAGAATAATAATAAGATGTCGGCTGCTAGCAAAGTGTGGTCGTAGATCAAGACTGTGGTACTTATAAGAATTATCGTTCCGTTCTGTTTTACTCTGTTCTGATCTGTTATAAAATCTGTTCTGTCCTGTTTTAAATTCTGAATTTTAAAATGAAATTTTTTTTGGGTTAGATCTACTTTAGAAATTGTTTTACAAAATTATTATTGTTTTGAGAAAAAAAATGTTTTATCAAAACACCCATTGATTTTCGATTAAATAGTTAGTCAATCTGTACTTGCTGAGTTTTGTAGCTCACCCCTTTTAATATTTTAGGATTTTGTGTAATATTTCAAGATGGATAGCATTGGAGTTCGATGACTTAAGTTTGGAGTAGATTGAATTTTGGACTTCTGTTAACTGCGCCTTTGTAATAGTCACAATTGTAATAGATTTTTTATGAATAAATTATATTTTGTTCTTGTCTGGATTTAGATTTAATAATTCAGAAGTGCTGGCTGTTACAGCTTTGCTAATTGGTTTCGCATATATTGACAACTGAAAGGTCTATCATGGCATGTAGTTTCCTTGACAAGGTCAAATTCTTATGGTTCTAACTTGCAAGCTTTTCACTCTTTGAATATAATTTTGGTAATCTGGATGAAGAAATGGACTTCATGAATTTGAAAGACTTTTGCAAAACGTGTACAAGTACAGCACATCTTTGTGCAGCCCAAGCACTTTGGGCTCTCTTCTCATCCACAAGTGCGACTTCTTTATCTTTCATAGAGATGGTCCCCTGTATGTCACTTGTTTTACAAACAATGCAGTCAAAGGTTTAGTTGCTTTTGTACTGGGTTTCCTGATTCTTAAGTAGTGTTTGAAGATTAATCACATTAAAAATAAGCAAAATCCAAAAAGAATAGCAACCAATTATCTTTGCTGGTAAAACATTGTATAATTTTTACAATCTAAATAGTTTAGGGGACTATAAGCAACCTGAAGTCCCTCAATGACTTTAGCATTGTACTAAAAGAAAATGCAGTACTTTGTTTTTTTGAAGAACAAATCTATGCACCAACACTGTCTCGAGACTACACGAAACTATTGGCAGGTAACCGCAATAAACATATGAATTCTTAAAGCCAAATTGTCGTTAAATTGAATGAGATTAGCGTCCTTGAATTGTGCTAATTGTGAGCTCATTAAAAGGATTAGTTCCAACGCTGGTAGAATTTGTGCTTGTTGGACCTCTATCAGATGTTCTGAAAATAAATGCAGGCTGGCCTGGAGGTGGAAGACTTGTTTCATTGCATAACATAAACACCACTTCCGACATACTTGGTCTTGCAGTAGCAGATTCTTGCACACACAGTAGTCCAATATGGATACATCTCAATATCCGAGGATCATGATGACTTGATTCACCAAGCCACTCATCAACTACCTCCAAGACTTTTGATTCCCTCCAAAGATCCCAAACCTGGGAGAAATTATTTAAAGGACCTTCCATGAATTTACTAGTACAACATCATAAACAAATGTTTGTTACTTACATGTCCAATTAAATTAATTGAGTCTTCGGTATAGTAGCTGCTGTTTTTTCTTCCTGTGATGATCTCCAAGAGTAGAACTCCAAAGCTAAAAACATCAGATTTTATTGAAAAATGTCCTTGCATTGCATACTCTGGCGACATGTAACCACTGCAATCATACAACTGCGATGTTATATATTTTGGTTAGCTAGAAGAGTGCAAAATTTGGCTTCCTTCATCATTCAATATTGATATAAATAAGTACAAGTGGTACGCACTATGTTCCAACTACTCGCTTCGTCTGTTCTTCATTTTGGTCGCTTCCAGATATTCTAGCCATGCCGAAGTCTGATATTTTTGGATTCAAGTCAGCATCTAGTAAAATATTACTTGCTTTCAAATCCCTGTGAATGATTCGCAGCCTTGAATCGTGATGAAGATATACCATCCCCCGTGCTATGCCCAGAGTTATATCAAATCGTTTTTCCCAATCAAGTATGCATTTGTTTTCTTTATCTGAATCAAAATTAACATCAACTTAAACTCAGAATAGTTTAATTAACAAATATGTCATCTCAATGGTGATAAACATGCCTACTAATTTTAACTCTCTAGACTGAATCTTACCAAAAAGAAAGCAATCTAAGCCCTTATTCGGCAAGTACTCATAAATTAACATTTTCTCTTCATTCTGAGTGCAGTATCCAAAAAGTCTGACAAGATTTCGGTGCTGAAGCTTTGCTATCAACGTAACCTCATTTTCAAATTCCTTCATCCCTTGCCCTGACGTGTCTGACAATCTCTTTACAGCGATATCTTGTCCATTATGCAGTTTACCCTACAATATTTCTTGAGCATTATCCCTGCACTCATATAAAAATTCAAATCACCCAAGTGCATTGATAGAACTACAATGAATGTACCTTGTACACGGAACCAAAACCACCTTCTCCGACTTTGTGAGCAAGGGAGAAATTTTCAGTTGCAGCTACAATTGTGCTCAGAGAATAAGTTTTCACATCACTTGTACTTGTCCCTATGTCGTTGCTACTGATCCAGTTTATATTCTCCCGTCTTCGCTGAGCTATTCCTAAATTCGATCATTCATTTGGTTATTTTCAGAATGTGGGAAACTAACTAGTGTCGAACAAAACTTTATTCACACAATAGTTTACCTGTCTTTTTCTTCATTACTAACCAATATGTGACGGTAAGCAGAACAAATAATGCAACACTTAGTGCCACAATAACTAAAACCTTGATGTAGCCGTGAAATCTGTTGAACTTCTTCGAATCTTTAGCTGGGATGATGGTAGGGATTGAAGCTCTGGTTTTCCAATTTTCTTCAAGATGGGAATGGAATCAGAAGGAAAAGATGTCATCAGATGAAGAAAAAATACAATAAGATAACATTAGATTAAATACATTAACAGGGAAATATGTCGAGCACTGATTATCAAATTGATACTACTTAACTAGAGCACTGAACACAATTTCTTTACCTCAACTCATAAAAATTGGTCTATGAAATCAAAGATTTATAAGAGCTACTAATCGATAAAAAAATTGAGAGCCTTAGACGACTACTTCACTATTAAAGTTGTTTATTCAATAATATGAACATTTTTTTTATATCTTCCCAGATTATAACACACTATATAAGAGAAAGAAAGCATACCTAACTCAACCGCATCCACACGTAGGTAGAAATCCTGGCCGCCACTTGGATACTCTCTCAAGTCTACCAGTTCATTATACCATGTAATGCATCCACTGAAACTTCCTCCACTCGCCTTAGCGCTGGCGTAACCCGTACACGAGCAGTTCTTCAAGCACAAGTCTGCGCACGCCTTATCATCCAAATTCATTTCTAGCTTTGTTTTAGTTGTGTCGGGCAGCTTCACCTCAGCAAGTTTCACAAATCCTTCTCCATCTCTGCATATTTGGCCTTTTTGCTTTGGAACACAACCTTGTGAGCCATCCCTTAAGTTCCAGTCCCGTGGTGACTTTGGTTCAAATCCTGGAAGACACTTGCACTCGTAAGCACCTGCACTGAAACTGTTACAGTTTCCAAATGCGCCACAATGACTATAATAATCACATTCGTCCTTTGGTGCCGAAAAGAAGACACCCCATTTATGGACATCTTCTTGCAGTGTTTGTCTTTCAACCGTCCGAGGTGACTCAATGATAACTAGTCTCGATAAAACTGATGTGTTACGCAAGCTGAACCACAGCGATACCTCCTCAGAATTATCTACGTACTTTACTTTGAAAATGGAATTACTAGTGTTCATCTCAGGTACACCACTATATCGAACTCCATTCCAATGTCCTGCCCGCCAATACGGAATCCCATCTCTATACAGGAACAACTGAGGTCGGGAGCCATTAACATCAATCATAAGTGAGTAAGTCCCTGTTCCGGGATCATCAGGTGACTTCCAAGAAGTCAAGAACCGGTTGAAACCGGACCTACGGTTTACTCCAATTATCATCTCCGGAAGCTGAGTATCTGTTGGAAAATCAAAGCTCTGCCACACAAAACCATTTTTGCTATCTTCTTCACGCACCACAAAATTCCCCGAGTCCAACAACTCTGCTGTGTGGTTGGATGTAACAATATTAGAAGATGAGTTGGACACATTAGTCGACCATACGACAACATCTGGCTTTCGGCTGTCCACTAAAACAAGATTTCCAGTCTTGCCTAGTGATAGAACACCTGATGTACTTAAGATAGGATCATCCCTGTTGGCAACCCAAACTACAGTTTGTACAGAGATTTTATTGTACCAAATTCCCACATATCTTCTGGTAGTAGTATTAGAAGGGCTAAAGAATCCAAGTATGAAGTTTTCACTTGCCGAAACCAAAACATCGCCATCATATAGAGGTTCATCTGAGGTGATGATGCTAGTGGAAAGGCAAGATTGAAGCAAAAGGAATACACAAAATGTACTTGGATATTTATTCCGGCTAAGCATTCTTCGTTCCTAGTTTAATAAGATTATTGAAATGTACATGTTAAAATATATATCCCCCGTCCCGACCGCTTCCTATTATTTTTGAAGACAACGGTGTCGATTTTATGGCATTAAAGTCTGTGCCTGATATTTGAGGACTTTTAAAAGTCTTTGCATAACTTGATGCTGTATTATTGTCAGAGTCGGCTCCCGGGAGTTTGCCCCTGCTCCTCGTTTAGGCCGCAGGAAAATTTGGGTATCATATTTTTCCTCTAATATAAATTAAATTAAATTAACATATAAACATCCGTAAATTTCTGATTTATATACCGAAAATCACTAAATTTAAGGATAAATGTATATCAACAATGTAGTACAATGAAATTTAAATAATCACTAAATTATTGGAAATCACTAAATTAAATAACGCTGAATAAGTAAATATGTAATACCACGGTCATAAATATATAAGTTAATCATTTTTTTAATTACTAATTATACGTATATCAATCGATTATTAGTTTATAATTTGTATTATAATATTGATTTGTATTTTATCACTAGCTTATATATATACGTAAAATATTTACTTACATTAATTTTTATTTTTTTATCCATTATTTTTTTAAACTTAATCTTAGATAGGAATAACTAGGATACTAAGTTATGACGCTTCGTAGCGGAAAAATACATATATATTTATAAATTATTAAATATATTACTTAATATGATAGCATTTAGTTATATATGAGCTACGTCAAAAATAAAATATTTTTTATTATAATGTTAAAGTTTTTATTTTTGAAACGCAATATATAAAAAGGGACAAAGTCCAGCAATTCACCAATACAAACCAACCCAATTTATAAATTGGGTTTCAACATCCAAGTCTTGAATTTTAATCAGCTAGACCATAATAATATCCAAAAGAAACTTAATCGTACTAATATTAAACTAAAATAAACAAAGGCCCAAACAAACCACTGCAACTCTTCATCTTCCAGGATCAAAACTCCATGGCAGCTTCCTCTTTCTGGGCTTCGTCACCAGCAACTTCAGCATCTGCAATTCCATTTTCCACACCTGCATCACCAAAAACCGCAGCTGGAAGACGAGTGACCACTTTTATATTATTGATCCCAACATTACCATCACCACCACCAGCTATTCCATCAGCATCCATGCCCAGGACTTGCTCTTGAGCACCCTCCAAATCATTGACTGCTTGCTCAGGATCTTCAACTTCCTCCTGCAACAAAGCCGGCTCAATCTCCCCTTGACTCACCGCTCAGAATCTCTATTCCGTGCTACCCAACCCCATATCCAAGTACCACAACTCCTCAATCCTGCCGAAATCTTCTTCAATTATAACCATTTGCTTCCAATGATGAGCCCCATACTGAGCAAGATAAGAAGCTAATAAATTAGTCTCCTTGTCCAACACCCTCAGTTCACACTTATAGTTCTTATCAGCCTTACGCTGATTAAGCTGCCATAGAACATGAGCATACTGAGGTTTCCCTCCCACCACTATAGAATTATAGAGATCCCAATAGGTATCAACATGGTCCGTCTCCAATATCACTCTCTTCTAGCCCTTGTAAAAAGCCTCCTTCAACCCTCCAATAGTGCATGCAACTCACTTTCCAACTGATCCTCAAAACCCAAAGACCCAGCTGTCATTTGCAGTATGACTCCACCCCCATCTCTGAACACCGCCCCTATCCCTGTGTGATTCCCATTAGGTAGTGCTTCCTGAGAATAATAACTGTGCATAATGCACTTGACAACCCATTTGCTAGGCATAACTCATAAGCCATCTACCATTGACATTAACGTTTCCTTCTTCCATTGAAAGAGACTGAGAAAACTTAACAAACTAACTCTCTGATTTATGAAAATGAAAAGCCTAAATCTGAAAATAATAAGGCAGCAAACTAAACACTGATATTTATATTACTAATGATAAGACTCTTTAAATGCAGTCACAAACCCCTAAACACACTATCCACCCCCCCACACAAATATTTGAACTCGCAAGAAGAATCTGGAAGCTTTTCCACTTGCCAAAGTTATCATAATGATCCTATGAATAATAATTACTCTAAAACTCTTAAAAAATTGAACTAATGAATTATTAAACTCCTAATCTTTAGATAAAACCCCACTAAAAAAATTATATCTCGAATTTGCATACATGCAAAATAATTCAAGAGGCACTTAACTCTAATTTCTTTAAACGAGTTCCCCTCCTTGCATTCGAATCTGCCACTACATTCCATTCCCTCCTAATGTGTTTTAGCTGCACCGATAAGAACTTACCATTCCAAAACTTTTCTTGAATAGTAGCCAAATTAGTGTGCTTAACCAATATCTCATTATTTGAAAAGATTAGAATCTGCATATGCTTCCAACAGCTGCCTTTGAGAATTTCAAGCAAAGTCTCCAATGCAAGGTACTCAACTTCAGGGACTTAAGTTGTTGTTGAAGGACTAGCAAACTGGATTAAAACTTTCCACTTAATTGAATAAATAACTCCTCCTAATCCAGCTAACCATTTTCCTTTCGAATCACACCTTAAACTACCATCAATGCAAGAAACAATCTCAAATTTATCACAATGAATTATGTTCCACCAAACATCTTTTGCACTTGCTGTGATAACCCCAACTGGATTAATACCCCACCACTTGGCTCTCTGCTAACTTATTATCCCATTTGCTAAGCTCCACTCTAAAGCTCTACTATGAACCAAAAAACACAATTGATTAAATTTCAAGAAACTGTTATTAAAAAGACACTTGTTTCTGCATAGCTAGATAGTCCAAATTGTAGATACTAAAACAGTGATCCACATTTTCTTAATAACACCTTGAGAAAATAAAGACATGGAGTTCCACATAGAGTCCAAATTAACTACACTCACATTTAGAGTTAAGCCTCACCGGTCAATAACAAAAGTCCATATTTTACATGACAGCTCACACTTCCAAAATAGATGTACCATTGACTCCTCCTCATTTTTACAAAGCAAACAGTTCTTGGAGCCATCAAAATTATTGATTCTATCAGTTATCCACACTTTGGTTGGCACTATCCCAGATTGAACTTTCCATAAAACAATTTAACTGACTCAGGTACCTTGCATTTTCAGATAACTTCCCAAAAATTATTAGAATATGAATCTTCCTTCACGAGTAACTCATAAGTTGCTTTACAAGAATACTTCTCACCTATTGGAGCCCATAACAACACATCTTTATTACTACTCAAGTGTAAAGAGTCCAACACCTTTTCTAACTCCAAAACCTCATCTAATTCCCAGCTTTTCAACTTTCTGTTCCAGAAGACTTCCCCTTTTCTATCATAGCAATCCCATAGAACCTTAAAAACTCTAATTTCCTTATGCTTCAAATTAGAAATCTTATAGAGCCTACTAAACTGCTCCATTAATACCTTTTTTTTGTACCATATGTCCCCCCATAATAGAGCAGATTCCCTATCACGGGCCTCCCATCTCAAACTACCAGGATTTAAATGACCAGACTTAGCTAGTTCACCCACTGCTTTGAACACATCTTGTACTAAATAAGAACTAGACCTATAACTGCTGCTAAAACCTTCCAGCTCCTTCCACCTATTAAGATCATACTTTTCCCTGAGCCAAACATTCAACTAGCATCCCTATCAGACTGCCACCTAAACCATCATTTATAGAGGAGTATTAGATTTCTGTGCTGTAGCAAACTAATACCTAAGCCACCTACCTTTTTGGGGTTGCAGACCAAATTCCAAGCTTTTAGATGCATCTTCCTTCCCAAGCTCTTATCATCCTTCAAATCATTACCCCAGAAAAAATCCCTTCTTATTTTTTCTAACTGATTACAAACACCAGCAGACACTTTGTGCAGAGAAAACCAATAAATTGGCAAACTATCTAAAGTAGACTTAATCAGTGATAGCCTTCCAGCCTGATTCAAACTGTCCCTCTTCCAACTGGCCAACTTATTCTTGAATTTGTCAATCAAAGGTTTCCAAAAAATAAATTTCCTGGGACTTAAGCCAATTTGACTACCTAAGTAATTTAGAGGCCAAAGTCCAACCTTACAACCGAGCTTACCAGCAAACAAGTCCATCTCCTCGCTAGATACATGACAAGCAAATAACTTGCTTTTCTGAAAGTTGATCTTCAATCCATAAAGTATCTGAAAATATTGTAATACCCTTTTAATACCAGATACTGACTTCATATTTCCATTTAAGAAAACAATTGTGTTATCAGCAAACTGTAAATGAGTCACATTCTTTCCTTCTTTTCCAAAAACCAAACCTTCAAACAACCCTAAGTTACAAGCTTTATGTAACATTTTACTCAATACTTTCCCAGCCAAATTGAATAACATTGGAGACAAAGGATCCCCTTGTCTAAGTCCATTTGAAATACTGAACTTCTTTGTAGGACTACCATTCACCAACACTGAAATCCTAATTGATCTGAACAAATTCATCATCCACTTATTCCACTTTTCACCCTACCCTAAACTTATCATAGCATCCAAAAGAAAATTCTAGTTGACAATGTCAAAAGCTTTCTCAAAGTCTAATTTTAGTATTAAGCCTCTATTCTTTAAAGAATGAATAGAATGATGGACCTCATTCATCAGCATGATACTATGTGCAGCTTGTCTCCCTTTTAC
Organism: Apium graveolens; assembly: GCF_009905375.1. Classification (NCBI taxonomy): domain Eukaryota; kingdom Viridiplantae; phylum Streptophyta; class Magnoliopsida; order Apiales; family Apiaceae; genus Apium; species Apium graveolens. The sequence continues at coordinate 113,201,136 of NC_133651.1, read as the reverse complement.
AAATCCATACTGATTCCCATCTATTAACTTATCATATATTCTACTAAGCCCCTGAGCCAACACCTTTGTTAACAGTTTGGTCACACTGTTAATTAAACTGATTGGTCTAAAATCCTTAAGCAACATGGGGACCTTAATTTTAGGAACCAGTGAAATGAATGATGAGTTACAACCCTGAGGCTATATACTTAATTCGGCAAAGGTGTTGAATTCTTCAAGAATCTTATCCTTAAGATATACCCAAAATTCCTTAATGTATTTCATATCTATCCCATCTGCACCTAGGGCCTTATCATTACTAAAAAATTTGAGAGCAAATTCTATTTCTTCCATACTGAAATCTTGCTCTAACTGATCCACTTCTTCCCCTTCAATCTTGAGCTTAGTAAGGAGCCCAATTGACAAACCTCCATTGTTCCTTTATTATATATGCTTTTAAAGTACTCAAAAAAGATGTTAGTGATGTCCTTAGGATCGCTCACCAACTTATCCTTCAATATAATTTTCTCAATTCTATTCCTACACTTTCTTTTACAAATAACTCTGTGGTAAAATTTAGAATTTTTATCCCCTTACAAATTTCATTGAATAATGTTAAAGTATATAAATACATTAATATATAGAATTTACTTTTTGCTAATGCACATGATAATACTCTTGACATCCAATAATTCCTGAAGAACATTTATTCGAAGTCACCAACACTTCAAGTATGTATTGTGCTCGACTTTATAATATATTTTTTTCACTATATTTAATATAAAATAACAAACCTAAATAATTAAATTTGAATATTAAATAATATACTTTATAATTATATATATAGGTAAAATGAATATCTAAAACTAATCGTCCCATTGCATTATGAGTTTTTCCTAAACAAAAAGCTATAATCCAAAATTATAAAACAAAATAAATAATCAACATAAAATGAAAAATTTAACAAAACAAAAAGCAACAAAACTATAATAACATGTAAAATAAAGTTTAAAATTCAAGTGATAATGAAAAACCTAACTAACCATTTGTTCTATTTTTTTTTTAAAATAACACTTATGATATATAAAACTATATACTTCCTTTTAATTGTCATACTTGTGTCTTGCTAAACTTACATCATGATATCTTTTTCTTCCTCATTCTCATTTTGGTTAATGTTATTAACATCTAGAATATATATTGAGTATATATTGTGTTATGCATTATTATAATATATATTTTGATTACATTCTATAAAAAATAACAAATTTACAAAAATTTAAATATAGAATAACATACCTTATAATTAAATAGTATAAAATGAACCTTTATTGTTCGTCCTTAAACAAAACGTTGCAGTCAAGAATCATAAAACTGATCACATAATTAACATAAGCTAAAGTCTTAACAATAAAGATAGCGACAAAATTAAAACATCATGTAAAATAAGTCTAAAACAAACCTCTAATTTTAAAAGCATTCATCGTTCTTCTATAGATAAAATATTGCACTTTATAATCATAAAATCGATCAGACAATTAATAAAAACACTAAGGCTTTATAAAAGAAATAGCGACAAAATTATAATAACGTGCAAAATAAAGCTGAAAATTTGTACTTTTGCGTCCCATCTAATTCTTTACATGGGCAGGGGTTCGGCATGCCAATTTAAGACTATTAAAAAAATAGTTACGTAATTTTTTTAAAAATTATTCTTGTTCTAAATAACAATATTTTATGCTCAAATTCTTATTATATAAAAAATTAAAAATAAATTATGAAACTATATTGTATAGAGAAAAAAACTATAAAAAAATAATGGGATAGAGGGAGTAACGAGAAACCTAACTGATTATTTGTTATTTGTTTTTGAAGTCAAACAATTGAAAAGTATGTGTATATAAAATGACTTACTTCCCTTTTTTATATTACCTAATTTTTTATTTAAAACTTTTCTCGATTAAATTTTAAGTTATTCGTAATCTAAGATTTACCTTTTGATTAATAATTTTTAACTTTTGGGAGAATACTAAGACAGTATGTCAAAAAAAATTGCTAGAACATTTTTAGAAAGCAATTAAGATTTTTTAACAGAAAATTAAGTTCGTAATTTTGACTTCAAAAAAAGTTCAGAAAATATGAATATATTGATTAATTTACCTTAAGGAGAAATTTTAGGATAATAATAAGATGATAATTGCGTAAAAAATGACAATGTAATCAAAATATTTTAGATGACTTAAGAAGAAAGTAAAGAAAGTTTAAGAGAATATAAGGGATTAAAATAATCTCTTGCTATTATTTATCTTAAAAATTACAAAAATCTTAATGAAAAAAGTTATAGGAATTTTACGAGAATATTACGAACGATGATAATATATTTAGAAGTTAATAAGTTAATTATAATTTTTGATATTCATTAATTCAAAGGAAAATTAGAAAAAACAAAGTTGGAAACTTAAGTTGTAATAAAAACCTAGATGACTATTTGTTCTTTGTTTTTTAAATCAAATGATTGGCAATTATGTATATATAAGATTATTTACATTTGTAATATCCTGTAATTTTTAAAATTATAATAATAATGAAATAATAATAATAAAAGAATTAAAATTTGACAAAATTAGTAATTAAATTGAATTAGACTAATGGATCCATTATTGATAACTCCTGGTGGCGGGGCTGCTCCTTCGACGTCGTGCCTCGATCCTTCGCTGCTGTAGAGGTGTAGCTGTGGTGGGGCTCCTATAAAAATAACAATGGAATGGGAGTTTGGGTACCGCGGCGCCTCCAGTGTGAGAGTAAGAACTCGTTTTTTGGGAAGATGAAGATAGATAGGAATGCAATGTGGCTGTGTGTATATGAGTGTGAGAGAGTGATTAACCCCAAAACCTTATTTTTTTGGGCTATTTATAGACCAAGGATAGGGTTTTGGGGTTGGTACCTTTGAATCGTAGCCATTGGCTCTAGGAGCGGAGGACACCTGACTGGAGTGGATGCTTTACACGTGTCAGTGCGGGACTGGCTGGGGAATGTTCTGAGAATCCTCTGACACGTGCCCTGATTATTCCCATGATTGATGGATGACAGTTGTCCCTGTCATGTGCTTAGGCAAGTGCCTCACGTGCTGGGATTTCCCAAGATTGGGTTTGCGGGATTAGGCCAGTTAGGACTAGTAGTGTGCGGGACTAGACTGAGTTAAGAGTCCGGGTCTAGTCCTTGTAGGAGCTACATGTACTATCATGTACCCCCCACTCCCTTATGCAGATTTTCTGGATGGGGGTGTAAGGTTGGTGGTTGTCTTTAGAAGAATTTGAGCTTTTTTCCCCCCAGTCCGGATTGCGTTGAGTTCAGCCAATCAGGACTAAGGTTGGTTGTCTTTAGATCAATTTGAGCTTTTCTTGCCCCCCATTCCGGATTGCCTTGAGTTCAGCCAATCAGGACTAAGGTTGGTTGTCTTTAGAAGAATTTGAGCTTTTCTTGCCCCCCAGTCCCGATTGCGTTGAATTCAGCCAATCAGGACTAAGGTTGGTTGTCTTTAGATCAATTTGAGCTTTTCTAGCCCCCAGTCTGGATTGTCTTGAGTTCATCCAATCAGGACTAAGGTTGGTTGTCTTTAGATCAATTTGAGCTTTTCTTGCCCCCTAGTTCGGATTGCCTTGAGTTCAGCCAATCAGGACTAAGGTTGGTTGTCTTCAGAAGCATTTGAACTTTTCTTGCCCCCAGTCCGGATTGCATTGAGTTCAGCCAATCAGGACTAAGGTTGGTTGTCTTTAGATCAATTTGAGCTTTTCTTACTCCCAGTCCGGATTGCCTTGAGTTCAGCCAATGAGGACTAAGGTTGGTTGTCTTTAGATCAACTTGAGCTTTTCTTGCCACTCAGTCTGGATTGCGTTGAGTTCATCCAATCAAGACTAAGGTTGGTTGTCTTTAGAAGAATTTGAGATTTTCTTGCCCCCAGTCCGGATTGTGTTGAGTTCAGCCAATCAGGACTAAGGTTGGTTGTCTTTAGATCAATTTGAGCTTTTCTTCCCCCCGTTCTGGATTACCTTGAGTTCAGCCAATCAGGACTAAGGTTGGTTGTCTTTAGAAGAATTTGAGATTTTCTTACCCCCAGTCCAAATTGCGTTGAATTCAGCCAATCAGGACTAAGGTTGGTTGTCTTTAGATCAATTTGATATTTTCTTGCCCCCAGTCCGGATTACCTTGAGTTTAGCCAATCAGGACTAAGGTTGCTTGTCTTTAGATCAATTTAAGCTTTTCTTGCTTCCTTGTCCGAATTGCGCTGAGGTGAGTGGTCCAGACTTGGAAGGTGAAACGGTTTTGGGATTTTCCCCCCAATGATTTGAATTGTTACAGTTTTTCCTTTTCAAAAGACGTGCAGTAATAATTATCCCTATTAATCACCGTGTGTATATATATATATAGTTGTGTGTAAATTCATCTTGGATGGGCGGCTGAGATTGTTCCACGTGGCCTGGCCCCCTGGGTATTCATATCGCCTATAAAAAGGATACCCCTTCTCATTCTTTTATTTTTTTACCTCTCTTCAATTCTTATTTCGGTTTCTTCTTCTTGTTTTCTGTATTTATCTTTGCTGCTATCGCCGGTTGTTATAGGAGTTCTCGGAGATTTGAGTTTGTTGCTCGGTCGTCCTCAACCTCCCCTTATTTTCTGCTCTTGTAAGATCCCTCTTCCTTTCTTTTGCTTTTTTCCTTGTATTTGTTTCTAGATTCTGTTGTTTGCTTTGATTTCTCTTTTTAGTTGGTTTCGCATGTTCTTGTGTTCATAGGTGTGACTGTGTTCGTATGTATGTATGTATATGTTTTGTGGTCATGTTTTGGTGTTTGATTTTGGATAATCATGTTTCTGGAATTAGGGTTTTTTGGTTGAGTCCGGACTTGGACGTTTAGTCCGGACTGATAGTTTAGTGTCGGTATATCTTTGAGTTTGTTGTATTTTGAGTCCGTACTATTGTGGGTTGTGTTTATCGGTGTAGTTTTAGTCCGGATTTCTTGATTTGGAATTATAGTGTTTTGTGGGGATGATAGTATTGTGTAACTAATTTCTCATCTCCAGACTAGATGTTTATGACTTTAATAAAATTGGACATAGGTTAGTCCGGACCATTATAGGATGCAAGATAAAAATTTGTAGGGATTTAGACTAACCTTTGTCATTTATTTTAGATATATGGTCCGGGCTAAAATTCATGCCAAGGCTTACATCATCTATTATCCGGGGCCGTCGGACTCCGATTTAGATTCATCTAGTGACTCCGAGCGCATTGAGATGGGGAAGAAGGCATCTACTTCAGATGCTAATGTTATCACTAAACTGATTGTAGGAAAGATTTCCGCTAGGAAGGTTCCCTGCACTCCGGAGGGGTTATGGGTTGATGTCCCGAATTATTTTATCACCAGGAGTGAAGAAATAGAAAATAGCTGGTATTTTAGGAGTATTCGGTCTGGCTATGCAAGGCAGCCTCACGCAGGTCCGGGGCCATATGATCAAGATGAGTTCGATAGGAGGTTCCCTGGGAGCATTATTGTAAGGAGCCGTACGAGTTAGAGGATGAGTATGCTGCTCTGGACCACGCGACTCAAGACCCTTCAATCCGGGCTGCTTTCCAACTTGATCCCCGGATTGAGTGGAGGTGGCCCGAGCCCGGGGAGAGGATATACCATAGACCGTCCGACGGGTTCGTTCCGATGTGGCTGGAGCATCTGCGGGGATGGAATCCATACTGGCACTTCTTTCTGAAATATCTCTGTAAGTATGAGTATCAGTTGTCACCAATGCAGATAACCCCCAACAGAATAAAGTGGATGACTTGGTTTATTTTCTGCTATAATCAATTTAAGGTGTAGCCCACGTTTAAGTTGTGGCATCACATGTTTAGCTTGGTTAAGTCTAGTCAGATGCCTCTGTACGAACTTCGGTTTTGGGCTGCACAATGTGGTTATGGTTCTTCGTATAGGCCTGTTATCCAACAGTCGTACCTAAAGCATTGGAATGGGGAGATTATTATGATGAGAGGGTTGGATTTGAAGTATATCCCTCATATCGCCCATGAGGGAGTCCGGACCCGGTTCCCTCGAGCTACTCTCCGGGAAGATGCAATCCGAATGGTTTTTACTTTTTGTGAATGCTTGGGTATTCAGCTCACCTGAGATACATTCATAATGTATAAGACTATGCATAGGCTGGGCTGTAAGTTATTTATTTCTAGTCTCGACTACTTTTTGTTTATAAACTGTTTGTTAGTTATTCCTCTTTATAGTGTACTTGTGCTGATTTTTTTTTTGCTTTGTGTTCTGGCAGGTTTGCCTCATTACAATCCGGATATGTCCTCCTCGGCTTATAGTGATTCTTTGAAGGGTTTGGGAAGTGCCTTCAAATTTCCAAAAAAGCTTCTGTTACTGGTGGATCCGGATCCAACGTTGCTCCAGAGGAGGGTTCTCAAAGTAATGCTATTTCTAGACCAGAGTCCGAGGAACAACAGAGGGGTCCGGAGAAGGATGTTGAAGTTGAAGTTGGTGATGAGTTTGAGAACCCAGAAGAGTTTGAGCCTCTTGGGGAGGTTCCTGAGATTGAGGTCACTCGGAGGAGGAAGAGGCTCCGGAGTGTTGGTTCTAAGCCTCCCCGGAGTGGAAAAGTTGATGTTGGTGTTGAGTCCGGAGTGGACAAGGGTAAGGGCGTGGTGGAAGAACATCCGGAGATATCCAGTCAGGGGCTTGAATTGAAAGTTGCACATTTCATGGCTGATATTCCCTCGGCCTCCGACTAGAAGGAGATGAATGCCTCCGGGTTCGATTCCACGATGAAGGAATGTACTCGTCTCTGGGGCCAGGTATGCAATGCTCTTTTGCTTTCTCTGTTTCTTCTATCTTTGCCTTGTAAATTTTTCTGATGTTTGTAAATTTTTTCTCTATAGCTTGGTGGGTATATGGGCGGGGCTGCTTCTCTTGCATACAATAAATTGAAGATCTCCCGGACCACAATTGCTGACAAGAATATAGAGATCGGGCAATTAAGGGATCAAATCATTGTTAAGGATACATCTCTTTCAAGACTGAATAAGCATCTCACCCAGGTTACAAGCCGGGCTGAGAATGCTGAAAAGGAAGCTACGAATTTAAAGTCTGATTTAGCTGAGCTCTGGAAGCAGCTTTCTTTTATGAGGCCAGAGGCAGAAGTCATCGAAGCGTATAAGAAGTCCGAGGAGTACGACAGGGCGATTGCGAATGCTGGTGCTCCGGAAATTGCTCGCTGCTGGGTTGTCGCGGAGAGGCATATTAAGATGAATCCGGAGGCAGACTGGGAGAGTTTTGTTGAAGAATTTATCAAGGAGAAACAACATATCAAGGCCGGGCTTGGGGAGCCGGAGCCTTTTGATGGTTCTTGTCCTAGCTTCCTTTCACCATCTGCTCCGGACTCTTAGATTTTTATCTGAATTGTGACTTGCTGTGGGTTAAAACTTTTAATGATTTGTGATTGTAATATTTGTACATATCTCCGGGCTATTTTAGTACGGTTAACTTTTAAATGCTTGCTTTTGTTTGCTGTTATTCTGCTTTGCTATTGTAGTTTATTCTTGCCTTAGAATTTTTTCTAAGTTAATGTTGTTTGCTCTAGTCCAGACTCGTATTTGGTCCGGACTAGTAGGTGCTTATTTTTACTTAAAAAATTAAGTCTAAGTAAATAAGTTTGATCTAGTCCAAACTTATATTATGTCGGACTGGCGATTGCTTCTTAGAAAATTAATTATAAGTAAATATGGCTGCTCTAGTCCTGACTAATGTTTTGTCCGAACTAGTGATGGCCTTTTATTTAGAAAATTAATTTTAAGTAAATATGGCTGCTCTAGTCCTGACTAATGTTTGGTCCGGACTAGTGATGGTTTTTTTTTACTTAGAAAATTAGTTCCAAGTAAATATTGTTTCTCTAGTCCTGACTAATATTTTGTCCGGACTAGTGGTGGTTTTTTTACTTAGAAAATTAATTCTACGTAAATATGGTTGCTCTAGTCCTGACTATTATCTTGTCTGGACTAGTGATGGCTTTTTTACTTAGAAAATTAATTCTAAGTAAATATGGTGCTCTAGTCCTGACTAATATTTTGTCTGGACTAGTGATGACTTTTTTACTTAGAAAATTAATTCTAATATGGTTGCTCTAGTCCTGGCTATTATTTTATCCGGACTAGTAATGGTTTTTTTACTTGGAAAATTAATTCTAAGTAAATATGATTGCTCTAGTCCTGACTAATATTTTGTCCGGACTAGTGATGTCTTTTTTACTTAGAAAATTTATTTTAAGTAAATATGGTTGCTCTAGTCCTGACTAATATTTTTTCCGGACTAGTGATGACTTTTTTAATTAGAAAATTAATTCTAAGTAAATATGGTTGCTATTGTCCAGACTCATGGTTGGTCCGGACTAGTGGATAGTTTTAATAAATGTCAAGAGAGTAATGTTTTTCATTAATCCAGAGTTTCATTCATACAAAACATAAGGAAAAACAAATTGGTTGCTTGCCATATCGGCTACAGGATTTTGGTTGCTTTGTTTGCTTTTTTCCTATTGGTAGAACTTCCTTAGCCTGAGTCAGTGCCAGGTATTGGGGATTTCTAAGCCGTCCATGTTCAGGAGTTTGTAGGTTCATGGCCTTAGGATTTCTTTGATCTTGTATGGTCCTTCCCATTTGGGCATTAGCTTTCCAGTGTTTGTAGGATCTGATGTTTTGGTATCTCGAAGAACTAAGTCTCCTAGTTGGAAGTTTTTTACTCTGGACTTCTTACTGAAGTGCTCCCTTGTCTTCTCCTTGTATCTTTCCATCTTTTCTACAGCTTGGTCTCGGACCTCATCAATTAGCTCCATATTTATTCTGAGTCCTTCTTCGTTGGTTTCTTCATCAAAGTTTATTGCTCTGTGAGAAGGAGATCCCACCTCAATAGGAAGCATTGCTTCTGTGCAATAAGCTAGTTTGAATGGAGTCTCTCTGGTGCTTGTCCTGGGGCTTATCCTGTAGGACCATAGTATGTTTGGCAGTTCTTCTGGCCATTTTCTCTTGCTCTCTTTGAGTCTCTTTTCGATACCCCGGAGCAGGATTCTATTGGTGACTTCTACTTGCCCATTTCCTTGGGGATATGCTACTAATGATTTTTTGTGCTTGATCCCACACTCCTGAAGGTAGGAGTCGAATTCTGATTCGATGAACTTTGGTCCATTATTTGATACTAGGACTCGTGGAATCCCGAACCTCATCAAAATGTTGTCCATAAACTTTATGCAGTCTTGCTGGTTAATGGTCCTCATTGCTTTCGCTTCAACCCATTTGGTCATGTAATCAATTGAGACTAACAAGTACCCGAGGTCTCCTTTGGCCCAGGGAAAGGGTCCCATAATGTCAATATCACATACAACAAATGGGATTGATGATAGGACTGAAGAAGGTAGGACTGGGTTGATCCGGGACACGTTGCTAAAGAGCTGGCATTCCCTGTATTTTTTCACGAACTCTATTACATCCTGATGAATAGTTGGCCAGTATTAGCCTTGTCTTATGATCTTATGAGCTAGGGCCTTTGTGGACATGTGATCTCCGCATATCCCTTCATGTACTTCCGTCAAACAGTATTTTGCTTCTTCTGGGCCAACGCATTTTAGGATAGGAGATGATAAAGTCCTGCAGTAGAGTAGTCCTTCTTCGAGGAAGAACTTGGCTGCTTTTGCTTTCAGTCTTTGGGCTTTTCCTTTGTCTTCTTGGAGCTCCCCTTTCTCTAAGTAGTTGATGAAGGGACTCATCCAGTTCTGGTTGCTTTCGATCTCCAAGACTTCTCCGGAATCAATAGATGGTTTGTGGAGTTCTTCAAAGTAAACTGAGAAGTCCAGGTCTGATGAGTTTCAGACTAACTTGGATAGAATATCCGCTTCTTCATTTTCTTCTTGGCATATTTGAAGGACTTGATGTTTTGGTATTAAGGCTAGGTAACTTTGAACAAGTGTTTGATACTTTTCCAGAATGGGGTCCTTAGCTATGTACTCTCCATTTGTTTGCCTGACCACTATTTGGGAGTCGCTGTAGATTTTTATGTCCTGGATTCTGGGTCCTGGAGAGTTTAGTCCTGCAATCAATGCCTCATATTACGCATGGTTGTTTGTTGTCGGGAAACCGAAAGATATAGTTATTTGAATGTTGAATCCCTCAGGACTTTTTAGTATAAGTCCGGCTCCCGACCTCTCACTTGTTGAAGAACCATCTACTTTCAAGATCCAGGCATCCGGATTTGCATCTTGGTTTGTCTCCGGATCTATGTTCATTGGTTCCGGATCTTCTTTTAGGAAGTTGCATTCAATTATGAAATCTGCAAGTGCTTGAGCTTTAATGGTTGTTCTGGGAATGAAGCTTAAATTGAATCAGCTTAACTCCACATCCTAATTGACTAGCCTTCCCGATATATCTGGCTTGTGAATTATCTTTCTAAGAGGTTGATTTGTGACCACTCTAATTTCTCTTCCTTGGAAGTAGTGTCTGAGTTTTCTTGAAGTTGTTACTAAGGCGAAGGCAAACTTCTCCAGTCTTGGGTATCTAGTTTCCGAATCTTTAAGAACTTGGCTTACATAGTAAATTGGTTGCTGTTTACCATTTTCTTCCCTGATTAGGGCAGCTCCTACTACTTATGCTCCCGCTGATAAGTATAAGTAGAGAGGCTCTCCTGGTTGAGCTTTAGTTAGGACTGGTGGCTGAGAGAGGTAGGACTTGATTTCCTCAAATGCCTTTTGGCACTCCGGACTCCAGTTTACCTCTTTCTTGTTACTTGCTCCCTTGAGTAAATCGAAGAATGGTAAGCACCTCTCTGCTAGTTTGGAGACAAATCTCCTGAGTGCTGCTAGGGAACCTGCTAGCTTCTGCACATCTTTCTGGGTCCGGGGAGCCCTCATCTCCTGGATTGATTTTATCTTCTCCAGATTAGCTTCTATTCCTCGATTGCTGATCATGAATCCTAAGAACTTGCCTGCTCCTACTCCGAAGGTACATTTCTCTGGAATCAGCTTAAGTTGATTCTTCCTCTGGTTGTCAAAGCACTCCTTCAGGTTTTCTATGTGTCCTGATATAGTTGTTGATTTGGAAATCATGTCGTCGACATAGCACTCTAAGTTCCTCCCGATTTGAGACTTGAATATCTTGTTCATGGCTCTTTGGCAAGTGGATCCTGCGCTTGTGAGGCCGAATAGTAACATCACATAAGCATAGACCGCTCTGTGAGTTATGAATGCTGTCTTAGGTATGTCTTTCGGGTTCATCTTAATCTGGTTGTACCCGGAGAAGGCGTCTATGAAACTTAGCATGATGTGTTTGGAAGTGGCATCTATTAATTGATCGATATTGGGGAGAGGGTATGGGTCCTTCGTGCATGCATCATTCAGATCAGTGTAGTCTACACACATTCTTCATTTGCCGTTGGACTTCTTCACCATAACAACATTAGCTAGCCACTCCGGATATTTGATTTCTCTGATGATTCCTGCTTTGAGTAACTTTTCCACTTCTTCGTCTATGGCTTTTTGCCTCTCCGGGGTGAAATTTCTTCTCTTCTGTGTGACTGGTTTTCTGTTGGGGTTGACATCCAAGCCGTGCATTGCTATGGACTCATGTATTCCGGGCATGTCTCTTGGACTTCAGGAAAAAACATCTTTGTACTCACGGAGCAAGGACACTAGCCTTTCTTTGAAGGACTCTTCGAATTGTGACCCAACTTTTACCTTCCTGTTATGACTGCTTTCATCAATCCGGACTTATTCTATTTCAACTGCAGCTTCGATTTTTGCTTGTTGTTTGTTTGAAACCATTTGATGAATTCGGGCTTCGGAGTTCTTCTTCAGGTAGAAGTTCATTTGTTCTGATTCTTTTGCTTTGGTTGCTTGCATGGTAGGACTAGCTTGGTCTAGGACCTGATTTGCCTTGTCGACTACCATTACCTGGTTGATTGCCGGTCCTTGCGGACTTGGCATGTTTGCTCCTTGGTTCAGACTTATTTCAATGAGTTGTACTTCTTTTGTTATTTCTTCCCTTGGCCAGGGTCGGTGCTTCTTGATGCTTTGCTGTTTACGAAGGACTGTGGCCTTCCTTTTGTTGTCCTAGTGGGTTTCTGCCATGACTAACCCCTGGATATAGCATGTTTCAGCAACTCCATAATCTCCTTTTATCTCCCTGACTCCTGTCGCGGTTGGGAACTTGATTTTGAGATGGGAGATTGAAGTTATCGCTTGCATCATGTTTAGAACTGACCTGCCGATGATTTCATTGTATGATGAAGGAGTGTTGATGACATAGAACTTTATGACATGAGTTACTTGGTTAGGAGCAGTTCCGAAAATGACAGGTAGATACAAAGTCCCTTGGATTGGGACTAAGTTGTGTCCAAACCCATAGAGTGGACACACTCATATACACACATCACACACAGTCACCCTGCATTCATTTATATCTTCATCTTCCCCAAAAGCAAGTTCTTACTCTCTCGCCGGAGGCGCCGCGGGACCCAAACCCCCCTTCCGGTGTTGTTTTGTAGGAGTCCCACAACAGCTACACCTCCATAGTGACGAAGGATCTAGGCACGGCGTCGAAGGATCAGACCTTCCACCAGGAGTTATCAATTATATATCTAATTTTACTCTTATTAACTGAATGTTATATTCGATTGTTTTTCAGGGTTGATTAATTTTTCAAGTGATTGATATACCTTAAGGTATGCTCTTTATTCTTCATCATATTGTGTTGACTGCTATTTATTTCATGTTTTTTGTAGTCATTTACTATTTCTTTGATGTGTTATATGATGATCAAAATTTTGAGGCATTTTTGTGTGTTTATTCTGAATAATATTTTCTAAAATTGATCTGTAGGCTGATTAAATTATATTCATATTATTATTATAGTGATTTATCTTGTTGTGACCAAGAGAAATATAATAGAGTGTTGTTGATTTGACTAGCTATAAAATAAGACGTAATTTTAGTTGTCTTCGTATTTGAATGGTGGTGATTATCTTTATCAAGTTCATCCAAAAAGTAGTAAATATTTCTGTTCTTATTGTAGTGATTATCAGAGTTTTTAATTTAATAATTGGTATGGATAAAAAACTAAGGTTATTATTTACTGTAATTATTACTAAGGTTCGGGAGCTCAAAGCCTTTAATGGTTGCTCTCGTGTTTCGTAGCTTAACTCTGCCTTTACGAGATGCCTACGTATCTTTGTGAATTAGAGAATCAAGCCAAAAATGTAGTTCTGATTGAGGGGTAGATCCCTTTATATAGATGTTGAGAGTCCTTGAATTAGACTAGGGATAGGAGACTTGTTGATCAAGTTCTCAGACTTTGGATAGACTTTGAAGTCCTAGAATAGAGGAATCAGATTCCTAATTGGTGTAGGTGCCCTCGGGGCTATCTTTTATAGATTTATATCACTGATTGGACTCCTTTAATGAGCTGTTAATCTCCCTTATTTATTAATTATGAAATTAATAAATAATCAGAGTTTCGGGCCTCGTTAATCGGGCTTCGTTACTGGACCATACCAGGTCTAATTAATTCAACATTAACTATATTTCTAAACTAATTTTAGGCCCATATCATTTGCCCCCCAACTTCTGGGAAACCGTAAAAGGTTTCGCAGAAGTTAAGTTTGTTTGTTCCCTTACAGGGTATCGTTTTTGCGTAAAGTGTGGAGCGACCAACACATTTACAACGATTTACTTTGCACGCGGCTTCAAGGCTATTATAGAACATTTCTATTATTTTCCTCACCTTATTACTTCTTTTTAGAAATTTTCTGGTATTTTTCAGGAATTTTTCCCTTAATTCTGGGATTTATCCGATTTTTCAGGAATTTTCCCTTAATTCCGAGGATTTTTTCCTTAATTTTTTCAAGAATTTTTAACAAAAATAATTTTTGGAAATTATTTTTTAATTTTCCTAATTTTCTGGGATTTTTTGCTTATTTTCCCTATTTATTGGGAATTTTTTAGCAATTTTCCCTATTTTAACCCATTTTTCTAATTAATTAAATAATCAGAAAAATAGAACTTTTGTTGCTCAATACATCCTAGGCGTTGTTGATCCACGCCTAGGAGACAGTTTCCTAACAACGTCTAGGAAACTTAAGTCCTGGGCGTTGTTGGAGGCTGATGCTTCCTGGGCGTTGTTGATCCACGCCTAGGAGCCACACTTATAACAACGTCTAGGAGCAATGCCCCCTGGGCGTTGTTGAAGGCTAATGCTTCCTGGGCGTTATTGATCCACACCTACGAGCCACACTTCTAACAACGGCTAGGAACAATGCACCCTAGGCGTTGTTGAAGGCTGATGCTTCCTGGGCGTTGTTGATCCACGCCTAGGAGCCACACTTCTAACAACGGCTAGGAACAATGCACCCTGGGCGTTGTTGAAGGCTGATGCTTCCTGAGCGTTGTTGATCCACGCCTAGGAGCCACACTTCTAACAATGGCTAGGAACAATGCACCCTGGGCGTTGTTGGAGGCCAATGCTTCCTGGGCGTTGTTGATCCACGCCTAGGAGCCATACTTCTAACAACGGCTAGGAATAATGCACCCTGGGCATTGTTGAAGGTGAATGCTTCCTGGGCGTTGTTTATCTACGCCTAAGAGCCACACTTCTAATGACGGCTAGGAACAATGCACCCTGGGCGTTGTTGAAGGTCAATGCTTCCTGGGCGTTGTTGATCCACGCCTAGGAGCCACACTTCTAACAACGGCTAGGAACAATGCACCCTGGGCGTTGTTGAAGGCCTATCTGTTCATAGATCCTAGGCGTTGTGCACCCACGCCTAGGAGACATGTTTGGTACCACACCTAGGAATCATGCACTCTGGGCGTGGTTGAGGCTTTTCGAGCCTTGATTTATTCAATGAACTTTTGTTTTTGATTTAAAACATTATAGATCTTTTCAAAATTCAAATCTTATGGGCTTCCCGCCTTTATTAGGCCCATTTCTTTAGGCCCAGATACATTTGTGCTTCCTCAGGCTCTTCTATATAAGGGGTGGAGTGTGAGTTCATTTCTCACACTTCACTTTCACAAAATTTCTTCACCTCTACTCTGCAATTATTCTCTCAAGAATCGCCACCTCAAAGCGATTTCCGGCTTTCTACACCACCGCTTTCTGGGCTTATTTTGAAGATTCCGTTTGAATCTTCATCTTCTTCACTTACCTTCAAGAGCTTCCTGGGTTTCTGTCTTCATCCATGGCGGATTCCGATTCATCTCACTCCCATGTTCCCCAAGCTGTTGCCCGTCCATCTAGGGCCAACCGAGGTAAAAAATCTCTTGTACATTCCTCAGTTATTTCTCTTAGGAATCTTTTAACCGAATTTGGGCAAGCCTTCCCTAACATGTTACACTTAGATTTGGTCCAGAACAAGTAGGTACCATAGCTCTCCTTTTTGGCATTTCTCACCCTTATAGGGCCGAGGCTCCAGGCCCAAATGATAGGGCCTGCTACCCAAAGCCTGGGGCCATTCGGGTCTATAAGGAAACCTTCTATGCTGGTTTTCACCTTCCTCCTCATCCTTTCGTTTTTCGCCTTTTGGCTGAGGCCCGAGTCTGTCCGACCCAACTCACACCCAATTCTTGGCATTTTATTCACTGTTATATGGCCCAATCTCGTAAACACGGTTTTTAGCCTAATGTTTGTGTCTTTCATTATTTATTTAAATTTGTAAATGCTTTCGAGGACCAAGGATGGGTCAAAATAGTTCATAGATCCTTGGCCCGCTCCTGCTTTATTTCTGGCACCAACCCTGACTCGTATCCAACATGGAAGAGCGAGTGGTTTTATGTGTTTCTAGATTCCGAGGAGGGTTAGGACCATTTTTTCAGGCCCAACTTCTTAAAAAGTATAGACGGGTCTTTAAGAGACCTAAAATTGGGGATAGATGAGGATGCGGCCATCAAGGCCATCACAGCTGATAACTTGCATCATTGCGCTCTCATCCTTTCAGAGGGTAATTTACAAGGTTTAGGTCTAAGTGACCTTGGTCCCGAGGGTATTTCTTTCCCCTTTTTGTTCCATTTTCTTAATTCCTTATTTGTCCTTCTTCTTACGTGCCTGTATCTTTCTGCAGCTAGGGCAGCTTTGGACACGATCTTCAAGAAGCGGGAGGCCCGTGCTTCCAAGGGCTCTGCTGTTGAGATCCACCGTGACAAGCGGGTTAGGATTGGTGACAGCCCTTCAGTCATGGTTCAAGAGGCCGTCCCTACCTTTTTATCCCAGAGGCCTCTTAGCCTTGATGAGGATACCTCTCCTTTCACCGTCACTTGGGGCCTTCAGAGGAGGGACACAGTGGTAGGGAGTTCCGAGGCTGCCGCTGTTTGGTCTGAGAGTGTGATTATACCTCATGACAGGGCTGAGATAGTAGAGTCTTCTGATGACCTACAGATTGAGCGTCTGGGTGCTCAGGCCGTGGCTTCTGTAAGCCTCTTCCTCGTCTCCTTTTTTGATTGTTTTTCAATTCTTTCATACTTACTTACTGTATTTGGATATGCTCGTGTAGATGAATACCTATCTCCAGGCTGCCCTTCACAATTTGAAGGATGTGAGGACTAGCCTAACCATTGCTGAGAGAGATAGGGACAGGTACCTCAAGGCTTCCGAGGCCAACTTCACTCGTTTCCGTGAGGTAGAGAATGAGCTGGCGGATGAAAATGAGAAAGTTCGTAAGATGGAGATGGATGCTCAGAGGGCCTGGGCTGAGGTGATAGCTGAGTATAAGGCATCTCAGGACTTTCAGGATGTCCTAAATGCTGAGTACGATGCTAACTTCCCGGAGACCTTTTCTAGCTGTTGGGAGCAGATAGTGGAGGAGATTGGGAAGAAGATTTTGGAGGTGACTCTCACCGCCTATCTAGTCCCTGTTATTCCTGGGAAAGAGCCTCTTCTTGATGATATTCCTCTTTCTCCTACTCTTACATTCTTCTGCTGAGGTCGCAGCTGTTTCTCCTCGAGATGCTGATCCTACGCCCGTTCCTTCATCTACTGCTGCCGATGAGGGAAACATTGATGATGACTTTTTCAAGGATCTTTGAGTAGTTTGTTTTTCTTATTTGGCCCATCGTGGCTTTCTATGTATTGACTTAGTCGTATTCGGAACTTATTACCCTTCGGGGTTTATTATGTTATTTTAAGTTATTTGTTTGCTTTTCTACTATCCTTTTCAAGTACTTGTACTGTTAGTTTGCTAGCCTTTTAAAAGCTATCCCCTATTTTCCCCGTACTTGTACTAAAATAGATAAGCAAACTTAATCATATATAGTATGCACCAAATAGTTCTATAATAAGATGAACTAAAATTGTAAAACAAGTTTATGGCAACTCTTGAGATTCATCCCTTACACCACTCCTAATAATCCTAAAAAATAAAGCTAAAACATGTAAATCCTAAGCAATCAAAGCTTCAAGGTGCTTTTCAACCTACTTGTCACCTTGACAAGTGAGAATCATGTTTAATGGCTTCACATATAGTAAACCTTCAGGTTTTGTGCATGCCAAGTTCTCGGGACTTCAACACCATCCATAGTCTCCAGCTTGTAGGTTCCTCTACCTTGTACACTCTTGACCTTATATGGCCCTTCCCAATTTGGGGCAAGTTTCCCTTTCTGCCCTACACCAGAAGCTTCCACCTTCCTCAAGACTAGGTCATCCTGTTTGAAGAACCTTTCTTTAACCCTTAGGTTGTAGTAGAATGAAGCCTTTTTCTGATACTCCACTATTTTCGCATGTGCCTCGTCTCGCACTTCATCAATTAGATCCAAGGCTAGTCTTTGCCCTTCCTCATTCTCCTCAGCATTGAAAGCTTGAACCCTGGGAGAAGAATGTGATATCTCTACGGGAACAACTGCTTCTGCCCCATATGCTAACATGAAGGGATTTGCTCCAGTCGTGACTCTACAAGTAGTCCTATAGGCCCATAGTATCGGGAGTATTTCATCTACCCAGTTATTTCTTGACTTCTCAATCCTCTTCTTTAGTCCATCCAGGATTATTCGGTTTGCCACTTCCGCTTGCCCATTGGCTTGCGGGTGGGCCACAGATGTGAATCGTAACTCGATTTCATTTTTCTCACAATACTTCTTGAATTCCTCGTTGTTGAACTGTGTTCCATTGTCAGTGACTAGGATGCGGGGAATTCCATACCGGCTGTTAGAGCGAAAACACACGCTAATATTCACGCAAGTATACGCGTTCGCAAGTAATATAGAATACTTTCTAGTTCGTTCCCACAGAGACTCAGACTAATTTATTGTCTAATTAAACTCACTCACCAATGTATGATTACTTCTCAATGTTAAGACACTAACACTTAGAATTGTTGACTAAATATTAACTACAATTATCTACTTAATTAATCACTTAATTAACACTTCAAATTATCAATAATAAAATACTCATGAGATCACAACTTCATTACTACTTTCTTCAATAGTCATTGTTATTACCTTTAGCATGTGACAGTGATGATATTAATCGAATAACACAAAACTGATAAAAGCCAACTTTCATTGTACTAATACCATTCTACCAATATCCACAATCAAGATAGAAGTTGAATAGTCATCAATTATGTTGAGTTCCTATATGTCTACAGAAATTGACAACACAACGATTTAAGCACAAGTTATTCCTTTTGATTACATAGGGCAAATAAAACTGTTAGAGTTACCCACTAATCATGCACAACGTACATGAACCTATGCTAGCATGGCAAGTTCTAAATCTCAAGATCCACCGTCGCTTCACAAGAGATTAACACCCTATCTTATATGTTCGCGACACACATAAGACGAATACGCACAACCAAAACTAGATATCATACAATCATCACACACTAAAGTATTAAATAATTAACTAAAGAATTCCATAATAAATCCGTTGCAACCCCATGATCACGATTAGCCCATAATAGCACTTATCGTCATCATGGGTTCATATGAAATCATGATAAACAAACACAAGAAAATATAACTAAACTAATTATATTAAATCAGAGTACGTCACAAGAGTAAATAGGTTCAAGGTAAGAAAACTAGCATCCAACGTTACAACGAAACAAGAATCACAAGAAAATATGCTTCTTCTTCGTTGCTGTGCACTAAACGGTCTTCTTCCTTATCTCCTTCGCTCCTTGCGTAATACCACGATCCACTCTCTTGAAAACGTCTCCAAATCTACTTAAATAATAGTCCCATAAAACTCAGATTACATAAAAGTGGAAGCCAAACAGAAATAGAAGTCCTAAAATAAACTATTTTTTTCCCCGACCCTGCGCGGCCGCTCAGCATAGCTGAGCGGGCGCTCAGCTTTCTGCGCGGCCGCTCAGCATAGCTGAGCGGGCGCTCAGGACCCTTCTGGAAAATTCCTGAGTTCGCTTCGTTACTTCGCCGTAATCTGCCCATTTCTTCCCTCTCTCAATGATGAACACATGCCAAGGCTTATTCTTGATGATTACTCCCCTGAAATGCAACTAATACCCTGAAATGCATAAACACTAGAAAAACGCATCAAATACACAAAATACTTGATTTCAAGACACCAATTTAAGCCTTTTTAAGACGTTCTAAGTGGTATAAAATGCCACTTATCACCGGCACATAATACTTTCCCACAGGAATTGTGCAACCTGCTTAGTTGTGATCTTGGCCAAGGGTTTGGCTTCAATCTACTTGGTGAAATAATCAATGGCCACAATCAGAAACTTTCTTTGTGCCGTGGCCATGGGGAAAGGCCCTAATATGTCCATTCCCCACATAGAAAAGGGGATGGGCGAGTTGATAGAAGTCAGCATCTCGGGGGGTTGTCTAACAACTGGTGCGTGCTTCTGACAGCGGTCACATTTTTTCACATATTCTTTGGCATCAGCCATAATTTCTGGCCAATAGAAGCCTAAACGGGTTATCTTATGAGCCAAGGCCCTGCCCCCCAAGTGTTGCCCGCATATGCCTTCATGTACTTCTTCAAGAGCCAAGCGAGCCTCATCAGGTCTGAGACATCTTAAGTAGGGAACCACAAAAGATCTTTTATATAGAATTCCATCTATCAAAGAGTATCTTAGTGCTCGAACAACCAATTTTCGTGCTTCAGTAGCATCATTTGGTAACCATCCGGTTTGAATGTGAGCCTTAATGGGATCAATCCATGACCTCCCCAGGCCTATAAGAGCCACAAGCTTAACATCAATGCTCCGTGTTTTCAAAACGCGATAGTATACACTTCCAGAACTTTCTTCCATCTCAGATGAAGCAAATTTTGACAACGCATCTGCCTTAGCATTTTCCTCCCTTGGAATGTGTTCAACATGGCATTCATCAAATTGGGTCATCACGGCCCTTACTACGCGGACATACTTAGCCATCGTCTCATCCCTTGCCTCAAACTCTCCCTTCACCTGGGATATGACCAACTTCGAGTCTCCACAGACTTTTAAGTTCTTGACTCTAAGTGTCCCTGCTAAGCCAAGACCAGCTATCAGAGCTTCATATTCTGCCTCATTATTTGTGGTTGGGAAGTCTAGCTTCATGGCATACTCAATTAAGAACCCATCAGGGTTTTCTAAAACCAAACCTGCTCCACTTGAATTCGTTTTTGATGCTCCATCAAAATAGAGAACCCAATATTCTTTTTCCTTATTAACCTCATCTTTATCCCCTTTATCAACTTCCTTGTCTTGAGGTATGTTATCTTCTTACCCCCGACTTCTTGGTTGGGTATGGTACATTCCACCAGGAAGTCAGCTAGTGCCTGAGCTTTTATTTCCGTTCGTGGCTTATACTTGAGATCGAATTCTCCCAGCTCTATTGCCCACTTGATCAATCTCCCACTTGCCTTGGGACTGTGAATGATATTTCTCAGGGGCTGATTCATTAGCACCTCAATCTGATGAGCCTGAAAGTAAGGACACGGCTTTCTCGAAGCCATTACCAAGGCTAGAGCAAATTTCTCAATAGATGAATAATTCAAATCAGCACCATACAGAATTTTGCTGACATAGTATACGGGTTTCTGGACTTTCAGTTCCTCCTTAACCAATACAGCGCTCAAGGCACTCTCTGAAATAGTTAAGTACAAGAATAAAACTTCATTCAAAACTGGCTTGGCCAACAACGGGGCCTGCGCCATATATTTCTTCAATTCTTCGAAAGCCTTCTGGTTTTCCTCACTCCATACAAAGTCCTTAATGTTTTTTAGTGACTTTAAGAATGATAGGCACTTGTCTCCTGACTTGGAGATGAATCGTCCTAATGCAGCAACCCTTCCTGTGAGCTTCTGAACATCCTTAATAGTTTTTGGTGGTTCCATGTCCAGGATTGCCTTTATTTTATCGGGGTTAGCCTCGATCCCTCTCTTGGAGACCATCAATCCCAAAAATTTTCCAGATCCAACTCTGAATGCACACTTTGTAGGATTTAACATCGTTTTGTGGTACCTCAGGACCTCAAAAGCTTCCCTTAAATGGGCTATATGATCAGTCTTTACTAGACTCTTGACTAACATGTCATCAACATAAACTTCCATAGTCTTGCCAATAAGATCCTTAAAAATTTTATTTACCAATCTTTGATAGGTGGCTCCTGCATTCTTGAGACCAAACGCCATAACAAGATAACAATAAACACCAAAGTCGGTGACAAATGATACCTTTGGAATGTCGTCCTTGTGCATCTTGATCTGATTGTATCCACTAAATTCATCCATGAAACTCAGCATTTCATGCCCAGCAGTGGCATCTATCAAAGTATCGATCCTTGGTAACGAAAAACAGTCCTTAGGACATGCATCATTTAGATCAGTGAAGTCCACACACATCCTCCATTTTCCGTTAGCCTTCTTCACCATTACAGGGTTTGCTAACCACTCTGGAAATTGAATCTCCTCAATAAAACCAGCCTCCAAGAGCTTCTCCACTTCCTGTTTTATAGCTTCTTGCCTTTCCGGAGCAAAACTTCTTTTCTTTTGTTTTACCGTCTTCCGATTTGGGTCCACATTCAGCTTGTGAGTAATCAGTTCCGGGTCTATGCCTGGCATATCAGCTGCTGACCATGCAAAAACATCACTATTTTCTTGCAAAAATTTCACCAACTTCCCTCTAAGGGGCTCCTCGAGCGTTGCTCCAATAAAAGTTACCTTCCCAGGATCTTCAGGGGCCAAATGAATTGAAACCAAGTCTTCTGCCGGCTTTCCCCTTTTCTCATCATCCTCTCGGATATCTAGATCTTCAATAGGAAGAACCTGCCCCCAACTCCATCTGCCCTCAAAGAGGCCACATAACAGCTTCTTGCCATTTTTTGATCTCCTCTTTCTTCTCCAATCCCATCTCGAGTTGGAAACTTCATAACTGAATGATAAGAAGAAGGGACCGCCTTGAAGGCATGTATCCCTGTTCTTCCCATTATAGCGTTGTAGGTCGAACTAGCCTTCACCACCACAAAGTCCAACATCTGAGTTGCTTGCCTTAGTTTCTGTCCTATGGTTGTTGGCAACTTGATTATTCCTTCTACGGGGCATTCCACTCCTGCGAATCCATATATCGGCATGTCGGTTGGGGTCAATTGGGAATCATTATATCCCATCCTTAAAAAGGTGTCATGGAGTAAAATATCCACTAAAGCACCATTATCTACAAGGACTCTTCTTACCGGGCTGTTCCCTATAATCGGGGTTATGACCAACGGGTCGTCATGGGGAAATTTCACACCTTCCAGATCAGCATCATCAAAAGTCATTGTTACTCCCGTCCTGGCCCTTTTCGGAGCTTCCCCAACAATATACATAACTTCCCGAGCATATGCTTTCCTGGAGTTCTTGGATAACCCAGCAGCAGTTGGTCCTCCAAAAATTGTGTTGATCACAGGTCCTCGGGGGCGAGGTCCTCTGAAGATTGTATTTATAACCGGTCCTCTAGACTGGGGATTTTGCCCCGGATCTTCTTGATCTCTCATTCGGTCATCAAAGTTTCTTCTCGCGTTGTTGCTTCTATCCCCTCCTTCTCCGGTGTATTTGTTCAATCTCCCTTTTCGAATGAGGAACTCAATTTCGTCTTTTAGCTGTCTACACTCATCGATGTCATGACCAACATCTTTGTGAAATCTGCAATACTTGCTTTTATCTAGCTTGGCAGGATCAGCCTTCAAAGGCTTAGGCCAACGAATATCTCTATCTTTCTCGATCTCTGTTAGGGCGAAAACACGCGCTAATATTCACGCAAGTATACGCGTTCGCAAGTAATATAGAATACTTTCTAGTTCGTTCCCACAGAGACTCAGACTAATTATTGTCTAATTAAACTCACGCACCAATGTATGATTACTTCTCAATGTTAAGACACTAACACTTAGAATTGTTGACTAAATATTAACTACAATTAATTACTTAATTAATCACTTAATTAACACTTCAATTAGCAATATTAAAACACTCATGAGATCACAACTTCATTACTACTTCCTTCAATAGTTATTGTTATTACCTTAGCATGTGACAGTGATGATATTAATCGAATAACACGAAACTGATAAAAGCCAACTTTTATTGTACTAATACCATTCTACCAAACATCCACAATTAAGATAGAAGTTGAATAGTCATCAATTATGTTGAGTTCCTATATGTCTACAGAAATTGACAACATAACAATTTAAGCACAAGTTATTCCTTTTGATTACACAGGGTAAATAAAACTGTTAGAGTTACCCACTAATCATGCACATCATACATGAACCTATGCTAGCATGGCAAGTTCTAAATCTCAAGATCCACCGTCGCTTCATAAGAGATTAACACCCTATCTTATATATTCGCGACGCACATAAGACGAATACGCACAACCAATACTAGATATCATACAATCATCACACACTAAAGTATTAAACAATTAACTAAAGAATTCCATAGTAAATCCGTTGCGACCCCATGATCACGATTAGCCTATAATAGCACTTATCGTCATCATGGGTTCACATGAAATCATGATAAACAAACACAAGAAAATAATAACTAAACTAATTATATTAAACCAGAGTACGTCACAAAAGTAAATAGGTTCAAAGTAAGAACAGCAAGCAACCTTTTCTGAATTAACTTGACTGTGTCGTGCAACTGTTGTACCAATTCTGAGCCGAGAATCCTTCCTTCTCCTACTTCATCCCAACTTGTTGGTGATCTACATTTTCGCCCGTACAAAGCTTCGTATGGTGGCATGCCAATACTGGAATGATAGCTATTGTTGTAAGAGAATTCAATCAACGGTAAGTGGTCGTCCCAACTTCCTGCAAAATCAATTGCACAACTACGCAACATGTCTTCGATTATTTGAATTATCCTTTCGCTCTGACCATCAGTCTGCGGGTGGTACGCCGTGCTCATATTCAACTTCGTGCCAAGACATTCTTGAAATTGCTTCCAAAATCTCGAGTTAAATCGGGGATCTCTGTCTGAAACTATTGATACGGGTACTAAGTACGATTTCGCGCACATACAGATGAACCAATTTGTCCAGTGACGACTTCTCGTTAATTGGAAGGAAATGTGCTGACTTCGTAAGACGATCAACTATAACCCATATAGCGTCATGCCCGGATTTCGTTCGCGGTAGTCCTACTATAAAGTCCATAGCAATATTTTCATATTTCCATTCTGGAATCTTTAGGGGCTGAATTAATCTGCTTGGTCGTTGATATTCTGCCTTCACCTTCTGACAAGTATAACACTTCACAACCCATTCTGCCACGTCCCGCTTCATATTTGGCCACCAAAAATTCTGCTTTAAGTCCCGATACATCTTGGTGCTTCCCGGGTGGATTAAAAATTTCGAATTGTGGGCTTCGTGTAGGATCTCATTCTTTAATTCAGGTACATGAGGAATCCAAATTCTGGAAGAAAACTTTAGTATCCCTTGCTCATCCCTTTGAGTATTAATCTCCTCTCCAGTCAACTTATTCTTCTCTTTCTCCATTACTTCTTCTTGACATTTCGTTATCTTTTCCACTAGTGTTGGCTGAAAAGTCTTTGCACGACAAACTTCTTCAACTTTTCCACAATCACAAAGTTCCAGTTCAAATCTCTTGATTTCTTCAGATAATTCCTTTGGTGTTGTTATCATATTCAGTCTCTCTTTCCTACTTAGAGCATCGGCCACAACATTCGCCTTTCCAGGATGGTAATTTATCGAGCAGTCATAGTCCTTGATCAATTCCAGCCATATCCTCTGCCTCATATTGAGCTCCTTCTGAGTGAAAATGTACTTTAAACTCTTATGATCTGTGTAGATTTCACACTTTGCTCCATAGAGGTAATGTCTCCAAATCTTAAGTGCGAACACTATGGCGGCTAGTTCCAAGTCATGTGTCGGGTACTTCAACTCATGTGGTTTCAACTGTCTTGACGCATACGCAATCACCTTACTATGTTGCATTAACACACAGCCCAATCCCTTATGTGAAGCGTCGCTGAATATCACAAAGTTTCCTTGGTCATCTGGAAGCACTAATACCGGAGCTGTTACCAATCTTTGCTTCAACTCTTGAAAGCTATCTTCACATTCTGCACTCCATTCAAACTTTTGATTCTTCCTGGTTAACTTGGTCAACGGCGTGGCGATTTTCGAAAAATCCTTGACAAACCTTCTATAGTATCCTGCCAATCCTAGAAAACTTCGCACTTTCGTAGGAGTCTTTGGCCTCTCCCAACTCATAACTGCCTCAATCTTTGCCGGATCCACTTTAACTCCTTCATTTCCAATGACATGCCCCAAAAATTGAACTTCCTTTAACCAAAACTCACATTTGGTAAACTTGGCATACAACTTCTCTTGACGAAGTATCTCCAATGCTATCCAGAGATGCTGCTTATGTTCTTCTTCCGACTTAGAATAAATAAGGATGTCATCAATGAATACCACTACAAACTTGTCCAAATACTTCTTAAATACTCGATTCATCAGATCCATAAATGCGGCCGGGGCGTTGGTCAATCCAAACGGCATTACTAGGAATTCATAATGCCCATATTTGGTCCTAAATGCTGTCTTGGGAATATCTTCTTCTTTGATCTTTAATTGATGGTATCCCGATCTCAAGTCAATCTTTGAAAAGCATTTTGCTCCCTTCAGCTGGTCAAAAAGGTCATCTATTCTTGGTAGCGGGTAGCGGTTCTTGATTGTTACCTTATTCAACTCCCGATAATCTATGCATAGTCGCATACTCCCATCTTTCTTCTTTACAAACAGAACAGGTGCTCCCCATGGCGACGTACTTGGCCGTATCACTCCTTTATCCAACAATTCTTGTAGCTGGCTCGCCAACTCTTTCATTTCTGCTGGTGCCATCCTATATGGGGCCTTTGAAACTGCTTCCGTGCCTGGAGCAAGGTTGATCTCGAACTCGATTTATCGATCTGGTGGTAAGCCTGGTAGTTCATCTGGAAACACATCGGGAAACTCGTTAACTACGGGTATATCTTCTATGCTGGGACTGCCTTTTTCTGAATCCACTACATAAGCTAGGAACGACTGACAACCTTTTCTAAGTAGCTTCTTAGCCTGAACGATTGTAAGAAATAGTTGTTCTTGCCTCTGCCCCTTAAATACTACCTTCTCTCCACTCTTCGTCTTTAAATACACTTTCTTGGTCTTACAATTAATCTGAGCGTTATTCTCTCCTAACCAATTCATTCCTAAAATTATATCAAACTCCCCCAACTTGAAGAGTATCAAGTCGGCTGAAAACTTATATCCCGAAATATCAATCTCACACTTCGGACAGAATTGATTCACAGAAATCTTTTCTTGGTTCGCAATTACCATATTTACTACCTCGCTCATAATCATTTTATCAAATTGAAGCTTATCAACAAAAGTTTCTGATATGAAAGATCTTGTTGCTCCCGAATCAATCAATACTTTAGCTTTGATATTATTGAGTAAAAGTGTACCTGCTATCACCTCAGAATTCTGAACAGCATCCTTCATCTTTAGATCAAATGTCCTTGTTATTGCTTTCGGGGTTGATGTAGGTGGTGGAGGTAATGCCAATACCTCAGCTGGTACGCTCGCACTGGTACTTGCCACGTTCATTAAAGCTTTGACTGGTCCAGTTGCCTTGCACTCCCTACCTATGTGTCCAGTATTCCCACACTTGTAACATGTAACTCCTGGCTTTGGCATCTTGCACTCATTCGCCAAATGTCCCTTCTGGCTACACCTATAGCAGGTCATGCTTAGTTTATTGAACACTCCAGGGTGCCTTCTTCCATAGTGCTTGCATTCGGGTCTCTGGAACCTGTTTTCTCCAACTTGGCCTTGTCTTGCCTGTTTGTTCCCCCTTGATTCTTGCCTTTTGCCCAAATTTCCCTTCTTTTGAAAATTTCCGCCCTTATGGAATCCGATCCTCTTTACATTCTGATCTTGTGAACTTCCAGCTTCAGACTTTTCTCCATACAATGGAACCTTCCTCTTCTTGTTATCCCTTTCCTTCCTTGACTGCATCCCATTATTCTCAATCAGAGCAGCTTTCTATACTACTCCCGCATAAGTGTCAAGTTCAAATATAGCTACTCTATCTCTGATCCAAGGCTCCAATCCTTGCCGAAACTTCTTCACTTTTTCCTCCTCGGTGCTGGTATACTTTGTCACAAACCTTGACAACTCAGTGAACTTCTTCTCATACTCCAGTACCGTCATGTTCCCTTGCTTCAACTCCAAAAATTTAAGCTCTATCTGATTCTGCATGTACTTAGGGTAATACTTGTCCAGAAATAACTTCTTAAATCTCTCCCAAGAAACTTGCTGGGTTGCTTCCATAGCTTTTACTGATTCCCACCAATAGAGTCTATTCCTCTCGAAGCGTCTTCACAATGCTCTGGAGCTCATCCGCCACCATCTGAATGACATACTGGCTGGTGCGGTCCCGGTACGCTGGCATCTCCTCAAGCTTAGTATTGACGTACTGAACCAAGGTCTCAAGTCTCGCAGTCATCTGCTCCTTGGGCTTCCCTTCGTAGTTTCGGTTGTCCGGGTACACGTTCTTAGTCGGTCTATCAGTCGGTCGTACTTGCCCTGAAGCATGTCGAACTCGCGCCTCAACTCAGCATACACGGAGAAAGCAATAGTGTCGTCTGACCCAGAGGATGACGAGGAATGCGCCCTTTGCTGACAAACCAATAAGAGGAGTATTAATAATAAACTTACTTAACCTACTCTCTCGCATATTATCTATAGCCTATACATATACCCTATAACCTATTTGGGCTGTCCAGGGACTCTAAACCGTAGCTCTCATACCAAAACCTGTCACACCCCCAACTTAACCAGCAAAATTAAATATAACTATTACATTATTTAAAAATAAATAAACATAACCAAATCCAAGATCTTACAGTTTAGGGTTTGGAACAGCCCAACACTACCATCTATTACAGCTGATTTTAAATATCGAGTCCTCACACAAAACTACTATCTCTTATTCTACCTGAACTCGAACATAAGCATCAACATCACAGGTCTTACGGGCGGTCTGCTTAAATCTAACCATAGCTGCTAGCTGTAATATCAGGGTAAAGCAAGGAGTGAGCCAAATGCTCAACAAGTGCTAAACAGTACGATACAAAACATAAATTGAGATATACATGAAAGAATGACAATGGAAAGACATAACCA
Source organism: Apium graveolens (assembly GCF_009905375.1). NCBI lineage: Eukaryota > Viridiplantae > Streptophyta > Magnoliopsida > Apiales > Apiaceae > Apium > Apium graveolens. The sequence continues at coordinate 113,172,430 of NC_133651.1, read as the reverse complement.
GTGATAACGGGAGATAAAACTTTGGGTGATGGCATCATTTTGCTTGTATCAAAACAATTTCAAAACCATATCTTAATCAAAATCATTTTATGACGCTACAGATTACAGCCGGTGATCAGCCGCGAAGTAATCCTGAACCTCGCTGGGTTCTAGAACATTAATGGGAATCCCTATGCAACTTTTAAGCCTTATATAAGTGTGGAAAGGACTCGCGTCTCAGTCCAGATCCACTATTCAAAGAAAACATTTATCCCCCTTTGGGACTGAAAACCCACATTTTATTTATTTCAAAAACTGATGCCGAATTATAACAAAATCTCTTTTAACAATAAGCATTTTTATCAAGGGATTATAGACCAACTCGAAACACGGGAAATATGGTACTAAATCTCAGGGCCATGATCCACTGAACTTTACTCCATTAGGGTAACGGAAAGGTTTTCATATATAAAACTTGGACAAGAAAATTTAATGAGGTTATTGGATATTAGGTAGGGGTAATGCCAAACTGGGCTTAAAGCAATGGTTTCTCGTCAATGTGCAAGTGCTAGATCATCAAGAAGATAAGCATCATGAATACTAAGGGTGTTAAGGTATGAAGAAATGATCTTTAACTCTGGATATATCAGAATTGTCAAGCTTTAGGATAAGAAAGAGGGGTATCAATCAATGAGGAACAACTTTGATAAATATCTGGCTTTCAGGTATCAAGGTAAGGTTCTATAGGGGTTCAAGTATCAGGATGAGATATCAATACTTATGAATCATCAGCATGTTAATCAAGAGAATCAACCAAGAGTTATAACTAGCCTTTCTTTTATCATGGCATTCAAAATTACTTTAATATACTATCATGATAAGACTTTTGACCTACTTGCAATACGTACTCGAGGGTTCATGGCATTTTTATATGATTCAAAGATAAACATAAGATACGCTTGATTTAAATATATCAAAATGACTCAGGATAGTTGCATCAATATATATGAGCTATTTGCAGTGAATACGAAAGACAAGTTGAATCACTTGCCTTGAGAAAGGCTGGTCTGGTCTGACTGGGAGGAGCAACTGGAAGCTTCACTCGACCTTTATGGCAAGTTTTCCCTCGTCTCGAAATCCTACATAAATAATAATAATAATCCTCGTTATAATATATTCTCACCAACTTAACCTATTCACATCCCGTAATTAAACACAAATGGCACTTAGGCCTATATGCACTTAATTTGTATTCACCTTCAAAATATACTTGCACACAAAACCACATATACTCACATATCATATTTTAATATCAAATATTACCATATACACCATAATGCAACACTAGGCTTGGACGATCTCGACTAACAACTTAAGTCACTTGGTCGCTAAACTAGACAAAGTCTTCAAATTTTGGCTTCCTAACTCGAGGTGCCTTTACTAAACTATCCAAGACCTATTGACCCTCACTTGGGCATTTTTCTCTACTGACCTTATACTATCTTATAACTATGGTGGTCAACCTAAATCTCACTCCTAAGTCTAAAACTATGTGATAAGTGAAAGTGCTCACTGGTGCAAATTTCAGAATGACATCTATGGTTTCTTAAGTGCATTAGACACTCTTAAACTATAGGTTTTCCTTCAAAACTTTTACACAAGACTCTCCTGACCTTAGGGCATCTCCCAAACTTGATGTGGCTCAAGTTCCTGGCTTGGGCCTTCTTGGGCCTAAGCTAAAATCCATGGTTCCCCTGTTTTTCTAGGCAGAAAACGCCCTGACTTGAATTAACTTGTGACACATGGTTCTAACTCATATCCTATGAACTATGGTTGGAAAAACTTCTCTGACACTCCCTCTAACTAAGGCCCAATAGGGCCTAATGAGGGCCTACCCATGACATGGTCAAATCTCCCTATTTCTAAGTTGCAACAAAACTGTCCCCTGCTGGACAGATTTTGTTATTCTACTTGTGCACCTAACCCAACGACATGCAAACCTCCAACCAACACCTAAAACCTTTTATATACTCCCAATAATAACTTTTAGTGGCTTGGGCCTCAAATTGCACATCAATGACATGGTCAAAACTCACTCTAAACCTCAGGGTACTAAACTTATTTTCTGCAGAAACTATAACTCTCCTTTCTCCAAGGTTTTGACTTGACAAACTCAACCACCAACAACCCAATACCCAAACCAAGACTTAAACATGGTGATCTATTGAACTAACTCCCTTATACTCAAAATAATCTTGGTGGGGATCATCCTTACCTAAGGTGCAATCATGGCAAAACAAAAGAAATCACATTTCACAACTCACAAATCATCAAGTTTTTATAAATAACAAGTTATGTTTTTTTATAAAATATACCCGAATTATTACCATGCATCAAGGAACACTAATCAATATTAACACCTTATTCCAACTGAAATTAAAGCTTACTAACAAAATCTTTCCAAATGATCAAAATCTTATAACATTCCTAAGAGAAATCCACATGCATGCATGTCTTCGAGTTTTACCATCCAAAGCAACATGTTTTCTAAATATATTTTACCATGAAATTGACATGCAAGCCTAGAATAAACTATATCTAGATGATCACTTAGCATGCAAAGAGTTTCATCAAATTTTCACTACAAGATTCATGCCATTATCACATAAACATACAAAGATTGAACAAAGCAACAAGAATGATCTCAAGGACCATTCATTCGGCTCCCTTAAGGTCATGACCGAATGAAATGGAAGGGAAATGGCCATTCAACATCAAGAGTTTCCTTCTCAAGACTTGGCACTTCACCATTCCTTGTAGTCCTCTCAAAAACAACCTTAAATCCATAAGAATCAAGGTTGTACTTTGAGTTTCAACTAAAACCTTGACATGCAACCTTAAAGCTTAAACTTTTTACTCAAAACTCCTTAAAATATATGTGATCATGATATGGGAAGTATTATTTACTTGTATAGAAGGTGGGAGCTTGGTTGAGGAATGAAGAAAATGGGGAGGGGGTTGGTCTCGGCTAAAACCCGAGAGTGATAGGGAGGAGGGCCGAGAGTGAGAGAGGGAGGAGGGAGGGAGGAGAAAGTGTGGTGTGAGTGGAGTGAATGATCATGCCATTTGCTTGTTTTATGGTTTTTGATTTGACAAAATGTGAGTGGGAATGAGAATTGACAAGACTAACTTTCCAATTATACTTGGATCATTTTGCATGCAAGGGCAAAGAAGGAATTTGGCTAGTAAAATAAGAGTTCAGGGGTTGGAATTGTCTCTTTAGCCCTTTAAATTGAATAGAAAAGGATTTGCATGCAAGGGCAACCATGTAATTTGCTAATTATGAAAACTAAAATTTATAAAGATTTATTTTTATAAAATAAAATACAATTTTAAAAATTATAAAATTTATACCATAAAATAACTTGGATTTTTAGAAATTTTATAAAACCACTTTTGAAATTTGTGAACAAAATAACTTTTAAAAAGGAATTTATTCAAGGTTTAAAATATTCCTTATAAATCAAAAATAAAAGAAATAAATAAACTTTTGCTTTGAAAAATTATATACCACATAACGCAAATTTAAGACGCAGAAATTCTCATTCACACAAGCATACAATAGTTGAATATATTGGCATTCGGTTTTAAAATTGCACCAAATTTATAAATAGTATTACACGAAAATGCTGGTTGTAACATTTGATAAAAATATTGGGAGATATATATATATTTTGAATATATATATATATGAATAATCACTTGAACATAATTTAATGATCATCTGTAGACTAAGTCATTTTATGCACTTTAATACTGTAGATATCAAATGACAAATAACACAAATAACTTCTCTATGTAATAGTCCTTGAGAAGGACAAGCTGACATGAAATAATTTTCTCAATTGACATGAGAACTTGAGGATTGTCCTCAGGTTCAAGGATGTCACTCGAACCCCTCCCTTATTTCTTATAGTTGAGAATGAAACATGTGCTAGACAAAATTCTTACCAGAAGCAAATTGATTATGTAACTAATGTTTCATGTCTCATGCTTGTAATTATGAGTGTTGAGCTTTAGAAGCAACAAGAGCATAATGATGCTTATGATATGATTGAGCACCTTCAAATGATGTTTGAAGGATAGGCTCGTCAGAAAGATTTGACAATAATAAGGCACCATACTTTGCATTAATGGGAGAATAATATCCGGTTGGACCATATGTTCTAAAGATGATAGGTATATGTACCTTGATATTTTGGGTTTCAAGAATAGTCTAGAGACTCAGCTTGATTCGATCAATCAATCTTTGAACAACTTATATTCTTAGTTTGTTAAGAACAAAAGGAATGAGATAGACAGAACACTCACTGAGTTGTTAAGCATGTTTAGAACTGCTGAAAATAACACGGTAAAGGCATGAATTATGTCCATATTGATGATGTACACATGGAATGCAAATGGGAAAGGAAAGTGAACAGGCAAGGTGAAGATTTGATCTTATTCAGTGTCAAACCAAAGTCCAATCCCAAAGGGATTTTGAAGCCTGATAGTGGTGTTGCTAAAGGAGATGATTGTCATTTCTATGGAAATAACTGGATGATTAGAAGTTAAATTGTTGAGCTTGTTTGGAAGATCTAAAGAAGAAGACTAGCAATGGTCAAGCTTCAGGTATCGGGTTAGAATTGGAGCAAATGTTGTTGCTCTAGTTGAAGGAACTCGATACCTAATTTTGCCCATATAGGCGAGATTGAGAACTTGATAAATTGTTATTACCTGCCTGCCTTTAGGGGATACATTAAACCAATTTCTTGTCAGGACAAAAAAGGTTTTCATTTTAATTAAATAAATAATAGTTGTTTATTCTATTTTAATGATGAGGCCTATAATGTTGCACAATTAGTTAACAATTCATATGTTTTAAGATGACTCAAATCAAACATTACCTCTACCATTGTCGTTAAGCCATATTAATGAGAAACGCATTTCTGAGTTACATATAGATGGATACTTGTATAAGTTTGATTTTGAATCATACGGAAGATGCGAACTTTGTCTCATTGGCAGAATGACTAAAGCTTCTTTTACCTGATCAGGTGAAAGGGCCACCGAACGATTATGACATATACATAATGATGTATATGGTCGAATGCCTATGATGGCAAGGGGTGGCTTATACTACTTCATAACATTTATTGATGATTTCAGTTGATATGGATATGTGGTTCTTATGAAGAACAAATCCGATTCTTTTGAAATGTTCAAAGAATACAAGGACGAAGTAGAAAAACAAACAAGGGAAAAGTATAAAAGTTTTACGATCAGATCGTGGAGGAGTATACTTAAACCTCAATTTCAAGAGTTTCTTAAAGGAGTGTGATAGTGTATCATAACTTACTCCTTCTGGAACACCTCAATGGAATAGAGATTCTGAGATGAGAAATTGTACCTTATTGGACATAGTGCGATCGATGATGAGTCAAACGGATCTTCCATTCAGTTTCTAGGGTTATGCCTGGAAACGGCTTCATATACACTTAACTAAGTTCCGACAAAGTGGTTCAAAATACTCTGTATGATATATAGAGTGATAAATGTCAAAGCATATCATTTATGAAAATTTGGGGACGTGAAGTGTTTGTAAAATGTTTAGCCTCTGACAAGCTTGGACCAAAATTATATAGATACTATTTTGTGGGATACCCAAGTAAGACTAGGGTATAATTTTTATAATCCTTCCGGGAACAAAGTGTTTGTTGTTCGGCCCGCTGTATCTCTTGAGGGAGAACTACTTTCTAAGAAAATCGTTGGGAGGATAATACATCTCGATGAAGATATAGAATCACATGATAACATTGAACCAGAGTTGGAATAAGATCAGGATGTACATCAAAATGTTGAAAGTAATCTTGTCCAAGAAACATAGGTTATTCGTAGATCTAGTAGGATTCACCATGAGCCCGGGAGAAATTATGAATTTCTTTTTACTCAAGATAGTAATGTGATGCTTATGGATAATGATAAGCCTCACACCTACCAAGATGCTATGAATAGTTCAGACTCCAAGAGATGGCTAGAGGCCATGAAATCCGAGATGAAATCCATGTATCAAGATAAAGTACTGACTTTAGTTGATCCACTCGAAGGGGTAAAACCTATAGGGTGCAAGTGGGTTTTCAAGAAGAAAACTGACATGGATGGTAAAGTACAGACTTATAAGACGCGACTAGTGGCAAAAAGTTTCAAAAACATTCATGGTATAGACTATGATGATACTTTTTCATCGGTTACTATGGTCAGGTCCATCAGGATTTTGTTAACAATTGCTTACTTTGACTATGAGATTTGGAAAATGGATGTCAAAACTGCTTTCTTATATGGGAGCCTTGAAGATGATGTATATATGATACAATCTGAGGGTTTTGTCGACTCAAAGTTTGCTAAGATAGTTTGTAAGTTGCTTCTATCTATTTATAGATTAAAGTAAGCCTCAAGGAGAATGAAAATTCATTTTGATGAAATGGTCAAAGAGTTTGGCTTTATTCAAATTGAAGATGAACCATGTGTTTGCAAGAAGGTTAGTAGGAGCCATGTGACATTTCTAGTATTATATGTAGATGACATATAACAAATAAGGAATGTCATACCTTCTATACAGGCTGTTAAGACTTGGTTGAGAAATAGTTTAACGATGAAAGACTTAGGAGATGCTACTTATATATTAGGGATCAAGATCTATAGAGATAGATCAAAGAGATTAATCGACCTAGTCGGAGTACATACATTGATAAAGTATTACATCATTTTATGATGCAAAAGACAAAGAAGGAATATGTTTCGATGTCTTATGGGATAGTGATCTCAAAAGATAATTGCCCCCTAAAAGCTGGGCTAACACTATCTTGCAGTATAAATAAAAAGGTAGGTTGAAACACTTGCCTCGAGAAAGGCTTGACTTGACTGGCAGGTGGGAGCAACTGGAGCTCCACTTGACTTTAATGGAAAGTTTACCCTCGTCTCTAGATCATACACAAAATAATAATATCCTCATTATAATATATACTCACTAACTCAACCTAATTATAAACTGAAATTACGCACATTGGCACTTAGGCCTATATACACATAAACGCTTATAATTACCTTATAAGCATAATAGTTCACATAGCCACTCATGTTCACATAGCACATTTAAGTACATAATAATATATCCATACACACTTTATTGCATCACTAGGCTTGGATGATCTCACTCCACTTACTCAAGTCACTTAGTTATGCTAAACTAGCCAAAACTCTTAATATTGTCCTCATAACTCGAAGTGCCTTTTCTAAACCATCAAGTTCAAATGGACCCTGACTTAGGCCTTACATTCTACTGACCTCATACTATCTTAAAACTATGGAAATCAACCTAGTCCTCACTCATAAGTGCCCTAAAATTAAAGGTTAAGTGATTTTGCTCATTATAGTGATTTCAGGGTGACACCAATGGGTTATGAGTACAATTGACACACTTACACTTCAAGTTTACCTCTCAAACTTCTACACTAGACTCTTCTGACCATAAGGCAACTCTCAAACTTGGTGTGGCCCAAGGGCCTACCTGGGCCTAAGCTTAAAGTCCAATGTTCCCCTGCTTTCTGGACAGAAAAGTGTCATATTTTGCACTAACTTCTGACACATGATTCTAACTCAATTCCTATGAACTATGGCTGTAAAAACTCCTCTGACACTCCCTCTAACTAGGGCTAACCAAGGCCTAGTGAGGGCCTACCCATGACATGGTCAAAACTCATTATTTCTAAGTTGTAACAAAAATGTCCCCTGCTGGATAGATTCTAAATTTTGGTGTATGCACCTTACTAAATGGTTGGGTTTCTCCAATTTGTGAATTATAGAATCAATTATACCCCAAGTCTTAACTCCTCGTGGCTTGGGCCTAAGAATGCCTAAAAAATGCCCATTCAAAATCAACACAAAACTCACATGCAAATTTGGAAAAAAAATCAGGATTCTATCCTAGCCTTTCCACCTTAACTCCCACTTTAAAACCACGAATTAAATCTTAACCAAGGCAAATTTATTACTATAAGACTCTAAACTAAGGCCTCAGCCAATAATAGAGATCATCCATGCCCTATAGTACCAACATGCAAAATAAAACTTAACATGCAACTCAAGATGATGACTAAATCAAGTTCGACTAAACAAGAGGGTTATTAGCTCATAAATTTGACTTAAAATACTTAACTACTTCAAAAGATCATGCACACTACCTTTTAAAAACTAATATCAAGCATAATATCAAGGAAACAATTCGTTTTAAGCACATATAAGGTCGAATTTAACACAAACTATGCATGCATGTACATTTTCGAAAAGAAGAGCATATATAACATGATTATACTTGAAAATAATGCCATATCTCTAACATGCAAAGTAGAATATGACTTTACAACTAAAGATCAGTAGCATGCAAAGGTTTCAAAAGAGTTTTATTCATGGAAACACTTAGTTTATGCACATAAAGAGTATATCTCATAGAGAACTCTTTAATCAATATGAATTAAGAGTTTCTCTTTGGAGATCACATAAAATCAAGACATGCAAGCATTAAACTTCATCTCCTAAGCATGGAACTTCTTGTAAAGTGTATATTATATGAATGGGTAATTGAATTACACTAGAATGGCAAGGATTTGATGAAGAAAAATTGAAGGGAATGGGGGAAGGGGCTTCGGCCGAATGAAGAAAAAGAGAGGGGGGGAGAGAAAACTTGAGAGTGAAAATGATGAGCTTGAGTGGAGTGTGGTTTTGGGTTAACTCATCTCTTTATGGTTCATCGTGCACTAATTCAATAGTGGAATTTGGAATGTACTAAAGTGTCCTTCTCCAATAACCAAGCAAAAGTGCATGCAAGGGTAGTTTAGTCTTTTGGTGGATAGAAGAAGGTTAGTGGGGTATGAATTGTCTCTTATGCCCTTTAAATTGAATTGGAGGGTATTTGCATGCATGGGCAACTAAGTAATTTGCAATTTAAAAATCAACTAATTTATATAAAACAATTTTTATAAATATAAATGAACCTCCATAAATCACAAAATAAATATCATAAAATAGCTTATGATTTTAGAAATTTAATGATATAAAATTTGAAAGTTTATTGTTAAAAGATTTTTAAAAATTGATTTTTCATATAAAATGAAGTACTTTTCATTATCATTTAAAAATACTAAATGATAAGATTTTCTTTTCAATTTTTTTTATATAAACTAATACATTAAACACTTAGTTTATAGGCACTCAGTCATATAGATAATCCACATTTATAATTTCATACAATTTAAATTTTAATTATAAACACACAATTATATATAGATAGGGTTTAGAAATACCGGTCATAACATCCTCTCCCCCTTTAAGGATTCTGTCCTCAGAATATAGGAGAATAAGTGAGGATACCGGCTACGCATATCCGCCTCTAGTTCCCACACTGACTATTCAACCTTGGGATTTCTCTAAAGTACTCTTACCAACTTGACCAACTTATTTCTAAGACTCTTCTCTTGCTAGTCGAGTATTTTGACAGGTTGCTCCACAAATGACAGGTCTGCCTGAATCTCTATAGGTTTATATTCTATCACATGGTTGGCATCAGGATTATACTTCTTAAGTAATGACACATGAATCACGTTATGCACATGCTGATACCGAGGCGGCAAAGCTAATTCATAGGCCACCTTCTCTACTTGACTAAAAACTTCAAAAGGACCAATATATCTAGGTGCTAACTTCCCTTTCTTGCCAAATCGAGACAATCCTTTCCTCGGTGATACTTTCAGCAATACGGCTTCACCTACTTGGAATCTGATATCCTTATGTGCCGGGTCTGCATACTTTCTTTGCCTATCTTGAGCAGCAAGTAATCTCTTCTGAATCAATTTGACTGTCTCATGCATTTGTTGCACCAATTCCGGACCTAAAATCTTTCTTTCTCCCACTTCATCCCAGCTGGTTGGTGATCTACATTTTCGTTCGTATAAAGCTTCGTATGGTGGCATGCCAATACTGGTATGATAACTGTTGTTATAGGAGAATTCTACCAATGGCAGGTGGTCGTCCCAACTTCCCGCAAAATCAATCGCACAACTACGCAACATGTCTTCAATTATTTGAATTGTCCTCTCGCTTTGACCATCAGTCTGCGGATGATACGCCGTACTCATATTCAACTTGGTGCCAAGACTTTCTTTAAATTACTTCCAGAATCTCGAGTTAAAACGTGGATCTCTGTCCGAAACTATTGATACAGGTACGCCATGTCGTAATACGATTTCACGCACATACAGGTGGACCAATCTTTCCAATGAAGACCTCTTGTTAATCGGAAGAAAATGTGCCGACTTCGTAAGGCGATCAACTATAACCCATATAGCGTCATGTCCGGATTTCGTTCGTGGTAATCCTACTATAAAGTCGATGGCAATATTTTCCCACTTCCATTCTGGAATCTTTAAAGGCTGAATTAATCCACTTGGTCTTTGATGTTCTGCCTTCACTTTCTGACAAGTATAGCTCCTCGCAACCCATTCTGCTACTTCTCACTTCATATTTGGCCACCAAAAGTTCTGCTTCAAGTCCTGGTACATCTTGGTGCTTCCCGGATGGATTGAAAATCTAGAATTATGAGCTTCTTGCAATATCTCATTCTTCAATTCAGTCATATGAGGAATCCAAATTCTTGAGGAAAACCTTAATATACCTTGTTCATCCCTTTGAGTACAAATCTCTTCTCCGGTCAGTTAATTATTCTCCTGTTTCATCACTTCTTCCTGACATTTCTTTATCTTTTCCAACAATGATGGTTGAAAAGTCATAGTACGACAAATCTCCTAAGCTTTTCCGCAAACACACAGTTCTAATTCAAATCTCTTAATTTATTCAGATAATTCCTTTGATACCGCTGCCATATTCAACCTCTCTTTCCTACTCAAAGCATCAACTACCACATTTGCCTTTCCCGGATGATAATTTATCGAGCAATCATAGTCCTTAATTAATTCCAACCATCTCCTTTGCCTCATATTGAGCTCCTTCTGAGTGAAAATATACTTCAAACTCTTGTGATCCGTATAGATCTCACACCTTTTCCATAAAGGTAATGTCTCCAGATCTTAAGTGCAAATACTATAGCTGCTAATTCCAAGTCATGTGTAGGATACTTCAATTCATGTGGTTTTAACTGTCCTGACGTATACGCAATCACCTTGTTGTGTTACATTAGCACGCAACCCGGGCCCTTATGTGAAGCATCACTGAAAATCACAAAGTCTCCTTGATCGTTTGGTAATACTAGTACCGGAGCTATAACCAACCTCTGTTTCAATTCTTGAAAACTACCTTCACATTATGCATTCCATTCAAATTTCTGATTCTTCCTAGTCAACTTAGTCAATGGTGTGGCGATTTTCGAGAAATCTTTAACAAACCTTCTATAATATCCCGCCAATCCTAGAAAACTTCGCACTTTGGTAGGTGTCTTTGGTCTCTCCCAACTCATAATTGCCTCAATCTTTGTCGGATCCACTTTAACTCCTTCACTTCCAATAACATGTCCCAGAAATTGAACTTCCTTTAACCAGAACTCACACTTAGAAAACTTTGCATACAACTTCTCTTGTCGGAGTATCTCCAATGCTAACCATAGATGCTACATATGTTCTTCTTCTGACTTTGAATATATAAGAATATAATCAATGAATACCACTATAAACTTGTCCAAATACTTTTTAAAAAACCCGGTTCATCAGATCCATAAATGTTTAGTCAACCTAAAAGGCATTACTAAGAATTCATAATGTCCGTATCTTGTCCTGGATGCTGTCTTTGGGATGTCGTCTTCTTTGATCTTCAATTGATGGTATCCTGATCTTAAATCAATCTTGGAACAGCACTTAGCTCCTTTCAGTTGATGAAATAAATCATCTATCCTTGGTAGCGGGTAACGGTTCTTAATCATCATTTTATTCAACTCCCGATAGTCTATACATAATCTCATGCTTCCATCCTTCTTCTTTATGAATAGAACATGTGCTTCCCATGGTGACGTACTTGGCCGTATCACTCCTTTGTCCAACAATTCCTGTAGTTGGCTCGCCAACTCTTTTATTTCTGCTAGTGCCATTCTATAAGGTGCCTTCGAAACTGGTTCCGTGCCTGGAGCAAGGTTGATCTCAAACTCAATCTGTCGATCGGGCGGTAAACCTGGTAGTTCATCTGGAAACACATCTGGAAATTTGTTATATCTTCCATGCAGAGGCTCTCTCTTTCTGAATTCACTACATAGGCTAGGAATGATTCGCAACCTCTCCTAAGCAATTTCTTAGCCTGGACAATTGTAAGAAACGGTCGCTCTTTCCTCTGACCCTTAAATACCACTTTTTCTCCAATCTCTGTCTTTAAATATACTTTCTTAGATTTACAATCTATTTGGGCGTTATTCTTCCCTAACCAATCCATGCATAAGATTATGTCAAACTCCCCTAACTTGAAAAGTATCAAGTCTGCTGAAAATTTATATCCCGAAATATCAATCTCACACTTAGGACATAATTGACTCACAAGAATCTTCTCTTGGTTTGCAATTACCACATCTATTACCTCGTTCAGAGTCATTTTATCATATTTAAGTTTATCAACAAAAGTTTTTGATATAAAAGATCTAGTAGCTCCAGAATCAATCAATACCTTAGCTTCAACATTATTCATTAAAAGTTTACCTGCTATCACCTCAGAATTCTGAACAACGTCCTTCATCTTTAAATCAAATTTCCTTGTTGTCGCTTGCGGAGTTGCGGTAGATGGCGGAGATAATGCCAATACCTCAGCTGGCATGCTTGCACTAGTACTTGCCACGTTCATCAAAGCCTTGACTGGTCCGGTTGACTTGCATTCCTTAGCTATATGTCCAGTCTTTCCACACTTATAGCATGTAACTTCCGGTTTCGGTATCTTACACACGTTAGCCAAGTGTCCCTTCTAATTGCATCTATAGCATGTCATGCTTAACTTATTACACACTCCTGGATGTCTTTTTCCACAATGCTTGCACTCTGGTCTCTGAAATCTATTTTCTCCAACTTGTCCTTGGCTTGACTGGTTGTCCCCCCTTAGAATCTTGTCTCTTGTTCAAATTTCCATTCTTATGAAAATTTCCTCCTTTGTGGAATCCAATCCTTTTCACACTCATGTCTTGTGAGCTTCCAGCTTCAGTCTTCTATCCATAAAATGGAACCTTTCTCTTCTTGTTATCCTTTTCTTTCCTTGACTGTATCCCATTACTCTCAATCAGAGCAGCCTTCTGTACTACTCCAGCATAAGTATCAAGCTCAAACATAGCCACTCTATCTCTGATCCAAGGCTCTAATCCTTGTTGGAATCTCTTTGCTTTCTCTTCCTCAGTGTTGGTATACTTCGTCACAAACCTTGACAGCTCCATAAACTTCTTCTCATACTCCAATACAGACATACTTCCTTGCTTTAATTCAAGAAATTTAAGCTCCATCTGATTCTGCATATACTTAGGGTAATATTTTTCCTAGAATAGCCTCTTAAACCTTTCCCATGAAACTGGTTGATTTGTCTCCATAGCTTTCACTGAATCCCACCAATAGATGACTTCCCCTTTCAGAAAATAAGTAGCATATGGCGTCTTCTGATCTTCTCCTAACTGAACCAATTCAAAAGCTCTTTCCATTTCCCTAATCCATGTATTAGCTATTACCAGATTAGTGGTATCATGAAATGCAGGTGGATTCACATTCTGAAAAGCTTTGAAAGTAACAATTTTTCGAGGTGGTACTGGTGGATCAGGTGGTTGGTGTGGTTCACGGTTATCTTGGTTTTCGAATTATTGTTGAAGAGTTAGTTGTTGTTGAGCTATAGCGTTTGTTTTCTATTGTAAGGTTTCCAGAAGTCGAAGAATATTAGGATCCGTGGTAGAAGTTGTTGTTGGGTTCTTCTTTTTAGGTGGCATGATCCTGAAATAGAAGTTATATCAAAACAGGTATGAACAATACAGAAAATTTCAAGGTGTCACAAGTCATTTCATTCAATCGGGTTTCAAATTAAACAATAAAGGTGATGCATATAAAAGCATAAGAACAATTGAAAGCTAATAGAACGATAGTGCATGATTATCGAAATTAGGGTCAAGGTACATCAAGATTGGAATAGAGTCTGAATCTAGGGATAATATGCTTAATTAAAGGAAACAACATGGAATTCTACAAAGTCCAGCAATACAACGACATGAGAAGTAGATAATGGAAAGAACTAAGGCTCCGCTCCTTCAGATCGGGGTCCGGTAGTCTTCTCCTCATGAAGCGTCTTCACAATACTCAAAAGCTCGTCCATAATCATCTGGATAGTATACTAGCTGGTATGGTCTCGGTGCGATGGAATCTCGTTAAGCTTAGTGTTAACGTACTGAACCAAGGTCTCAAGTCTTGCAGTCATCTGCTCCTTAGGCTTTCCTTCATAGTATCGGTTGTCTGGATACACGTTCTTCAATCGCTCTAACATTTGATCGTACTTGCCCTGAAGCATGTCGAACTCACGCCTCAACTCAGCATATATGGAGAAAGCAATTGTGTCAGACGGTTCAGAAGATGATGAGGAATGCGCCCTTTTCTGCCAAACAATGCATAAATATATATATCAGAGAATTAGTAGCGAACAACTCGAATATCATATACCTACACTCTTGTATAATATTCTATAAACCTATATACATATATAATCTATTTGGGTTGTCCAGGGACTCTAAACCGTAGCTCTGATACCAAAACCTGTCACGCCCCAAACATTTACAAAAGACAATATACGAGTAATTATATTAGTTAACAAAAGGAAGTAAATACATCTGAATCCAAATCTTACAGTTTAGGGTTTGGAACAGCCCAACACTATGAACTAATACAACCTGATTTTAATATCGAGTCCTCACACAAAACGATCACTAATCTACCTGAGCTCGAATATACGAATCGGCATCACAAATCTTACGCGCTGTCTGCTTGAATCTAACCATATCTGCTAGCTGAAATATCAGGGTAAGCAAGTAGTGAGCCAAATGCTCAACAATCGCTATAATATACATAAACAAGAATAATACATTAACAATGGAATTGAAAGATTCAACAATATTGTATTAAGAGATAAACTTTCAGGGTGATGGCATCGTTTCTTGTTATAAAACCATTCAAAACCATTTCCCTATCAAAAAACATTTTATGACGCTACGGATTACAGTCGGTGATCAGCCGTGAAGTAATCCTGAACCTCGCTGGGTTCTAGAACATTAATGGGATCCCTAGGCAACTTTTAAGCCTATAAATTAAGAGCGGAAAGGACTTGTGTCTCAGTCCAGATCCACTATCTAAAGAAAATATTTGTCCCCCTTTGGGACTAGAAATCCAAATTTTAACTTTTTATTTTAAAAAAACTGATACCAAGTGACGGTTAATTTCTTAAACAATGAGCATCTTATCAAGGGTTCTAGATCAACTTTGAAGCACAGGGAATAGGTCCACTAAATTTCAAGGCCATGATCAACTAGACTATACTTTATCAAGGGAATTACAAGGTTTCTATTCACAAGGAATTTGACAATGAGATTTAGCAGGGTTATCGGATAGTATGAAGGAACTAAGTCAAACTAGGTTCAAGGTAATGGTTCCAGATAAGACATAGGTATTGAAATATAAAGAAGGTGGGCATCAGTTCAAAGTATAACAAGGTATCATGTTTTAGGAGTAAGAATAGGGTTATCAAGCAATCATGAACGACTTTTAAGGGATAGCTGACTTTTAGGTATCAAGATAAGGTTTCTGAGTATAACTTGCACAGGGTTCCACATCACAATTACTTAGTATATTAGCATGGTACGACTTTTGAATTACTTGCATAGAAATCTCCAAGCAAAGTTAAACTACTTGCAATGGATACTTGAGGGTTCATGGCATTTGCATATAATACGAAAGATAGATTTGAAACCACTTGGATCATATATATCAAGGTGAATTAGAATACTCGCATCATATATAAAAGCTGGGCTAACACTATCTTGCAGTATAAACAAAAAGGTAGGTTGAAACACTTGCCTTGAGAAAGGCTTGACTTGACTGGCAGGTGGGAGCAACTGGAGCTTCACTTGACTTTAACGGAAAGTTTACCCTAGTCTTGAGATCCTACACAAAATAATAATATCCTCATTATAATATATACTCACTAACTCAACCTAATTATAAACCGAAATTACGCACATTGGCACTTAGGCCTATGTACACATAAACGCTTATAATTACCTTATAAGCATAATAGTTCACATAGCCACTCATGTTCACATAGCACATTTAAGTACATAATAATATATCCATACACTCTTTATTGCATCACTAGGCTTGGATGATCTCGCTCCACTTACTCAAGTCACTTAGTTATGCTAAACTAGCCAAAACTCTTAATATCGTCCTCATAACTCGAAGTGCCTTTTCTAAACCATCAAGTTCTTATGGACCCTGACTTAGGCCTTACACTCTACTGACCTCATACTATCTTAAAACTATGGAAATCAACCTAGTCCTCACTCATAAGTGCCCTAAAACTAAATGTTAAGTGATTTTGCTCATTATAGTGATTTCAGGGTGACACCAATGGGTTATGAGTACAATTGACACACTTACACTTCAAGTTTACCTCTCAAACTTCTACACTAGACTCTTCTGACCATAAGGCAACTCTCAAACTTGGTGTGGCCCAAGGGCCTACCTGGGCCTAAGCTTAAAGTCCAATGTTCCCCTACTTTCTGGACAGAAAAGTGTCATGTTTTGCACTAACTTATGACACATGATTCTCACTCAATTCCTATGAACTATGGCTGTAAAAACTCCTCTGATACTCCCTCTAACTAGGGATAACCAAGGCCTATTGAGGGCCTACCCATGACATGGTCAAAACTCCTCATTTCTAAGTTGCAACAAAATTGTCCCCTGCTGGATAGATTCTAAATTTTGGTGTGTGCAGCTCACTAAATGGTTGGGTTTCTCTAATTTGTGAATTATAGACTCAATTATACCCCAAGTCTTAACTCCCCGTGGCTTGGGCCTAAGAATGCCTAAAAAATGCCCATTCAAAATCAACACAAAACACACATGTAAATCTGGAAAAAATTTCAGGATTCTATCCTAACCTTTCCACCTTAACTCCCACTTTAAAACCACGAATTAAATCTCAACCAAGGCAAATTTACTACTATAAGACTCTAAACTAAGGCCTCAACGAATAATGGAGATCATCCATGCCCTATAGTACCAACATGCAAAATAAAACTTAACATGCAACTCAAGATGATCACCAA
Source organism: Apium graveolens (assembly GCF_009905375.1). Lineage (NCBI taxonomy): Eukaryota > Viridiplantae > Streptophyta > Magnoliopsida > Apiales > Apiaceae > Apium > Apium graveolens. The sequence continues at coordinate 113,155,029 of NC_133651.1, read as the reverse complement.
ATCAAGTTCGACTAAACAAGAGGGTTATTAGCTCATAAATTCGACTTAAAATACTTAACTACTTCAAAAGATCATGCACACTACCTTTTAACAACTAAGATCAAGCATAATATCAAGGAAATAATTCGTTTTAAGCACATATAAGGTCGAATTTAACACAAACTAAGCATGCATGTACATTTTCGAAAAGAAGAGCATTTATAACATGATTTTACTTGAAAATAATGCCCTATCTCTAACATGCAAAGTAGAATATGACTTTACAACTAAAGATTAGTAGCATGCAAAGGTTTTAAAAGAGTTCTATTCATGAAAACACTTAGTTTATGCACATAAAGAGTATATCTCATAGAGAACTCTTTAATCCACATGAATTAAGAGTTTCTCTTTGGAGATCACATAAAATCAAGACATGCAAGCATTAAACTTCATCTCCTAAGCATGGAACTTCTTGTAAAGTGTATATTATATGAATGGGTAATGGAATTACACTAGAATGGCAAGGATTTGATGAAGAAAAATTGAAGGGAATGGGGGAAGGGGCTTCGGCCGAATGAAGAAAAAGAGAGGGGGAGGAGAGAAAATTTGAGAGTGAAAATGATGAGCTTGAGTGGAGTGTGGTTCTGGGTTAACTCCTCTCTTTATGGTTCATCATGCACTAATTCAATAGTGGAATTTGGAATGTACTAAAGTGCCCTTCTCCAATAACCAAGCAAAAGTGCATGCAAGGGTAGTTTAGTCTTTTGATGGATAGAAGAAGGTTAATGGGGTATGAATCGTCTCTTATACCCTTTAAATTGAATTGGAGGGTATTTACATGTATGGACAACTAAGTAATTTGTAATTTAAAAATCAACTAATTTATATAAAATAATTTTTATAAATATAATTGCACCTCCATAAATCACAAAATAAATATCATAAAATAGCTTATGATTTTAGAAATTTAATGATATAAAATTTGAAAGTTTATTGTTAAAAAAATTTTAAAAATTGATTTTTCATATAAAATGAAGTACTTTTTATTATCATTTAAAAATACTAAATGATAAGATTTTCTTTTCAATTTTTTTATATAAACTAATACATTAAACACTTAATTTATAGGCACTCAGTCATATAGATAATCCACATTTATAATTTCATATAATTTAAATTTTAATTTTAAACACACAATTATATATAGATAGGGTTTAGAAATACCGGTCGGAACAAAAAAGAAGTGTGAGTTTATTCTTCAATAAACTATAACATAATTTTTAATTACTATAACATGTCCAATTGTCAAGAATTGAACCGAGCCAAGAACATTCTACATCTCTCAAATGAATTGCATTTATATATATAGGTGTGTCCATACAATTAATGTGCCTGTTTGGCCAGTTATTTTACTCATATATGGGCTAAAGCCCATATCACCTTGTCTTCGACTGTTTGGCCAATTTGAAGAATGATCATTTATTCTTCTTAAATGACAAATGCAGCCAGTGAAGGACCATGTACTTTCTCATGGCATTCGGCGTTCTTGTTTCTGAAAAGTTAAACTGATTTGATTTGTTAATATTTTCATTTAACTATAGTGTTAATTTCCACAAAGATCACCTTTTTGTAGGAGATTTTGGAGACCCCTGCAAGTAAAATCTTACATAAAAATACTACAAAAATTATTATTTTGTTAATCATGTTCTGCAAAAATAATTATTTTTATTCAAAATCTTGAATATCATGTATGTATTGCATGTAAAACATTACAAAATATTTTATTCTACGAAATATGTATAGTTTGCATAATATTTGTTCAGCTTGCTTAACATACACATTATACTTAATAAACTTAAAAGATCCGCAATAATTTGAATGAATTAGTGATATTCGTATAGCATACTTCATAAAATAATATATTTTATGGTATTTTGATTGCAGAACATAGGTGATCTCCGAGTTCTCCGATAAAACAGTGGTCTTCATAAAACCTATAATCAGTTTATTAAAATTTTTTTAAATAATCATTATTTACTTATTTTTATTTATTTTATTATGTCATCATTTACATTTGTTATAAGAAATATGTATATCCAAATAAGTATTCTCGAATATATATTTATTATATATCAGAATAACTAATGTTCTCGTTAGTTTTAATTATTTTTAAAAATTTTTATATTAATGTATTAAATTATTATATTAAAATTCTGAATTTTCTATAAAAAATTGTAACTTATAAATTATAACTAACCAAATACATCATCAACTTATAAGTAACATTATAAGTAACATTATCCAAACGCCTAAATAACCTATAAGTTTTTTTTTTGGGGTAAATGAGGTCAAGTCTCGTATATTAAACTAAAAGAGATAAAAATGTACAAGGGGCGATCCTTCTCAAAATTTCTAAGGAACAAATCTCCAAAAGAAATTAAGAAAAGGATCAAAAATAAAATACAAAGGAAAAACCAAAACAAAAACTCCAAGCCCAATCCACAGAAAAAGGCCTAGAGTTAAAACTCGACTACTAGAAAGCCAAACTACACTAGTCATCCGCATAAAGCCCAAATTCAGATGCACCAACCCAAATAAACTAATAAAAAGCCTAACCCAACCAAGGAAGACTAGAAGAAGCAAACTAGAAGGCCCACACGCAAAAGCTACAAAATACAGCCCACAAAGCCGCAAATCAGGAGCCTGGGCTTTAACCAAACAGGCCCAAAACAAGATCCAGCGCAGGAAAAATCCAAGCGAGCCCGAATAAAAAATAACAGTCACAGAAAGCAGGAACCCCAGCCAACTATACTTCCAGAAACTCCAATAATTCCAAAACATCTCCAAATAACCACAACAAGCTAAAACTATAAACAAAAACCCAAGTAAAAACAGCTTCAAACAAAATAAAAACAGAACCCAAGTCAAGCAACAACCAAAGCAGACAATACTAAAACTCCCACTCAAAATAACCAAACTCAAAAAAATCAGACCAAAAACCCAGTAACAGACCCAACCAGAACTTGACTCCATGGCAGCAGCTTGAAAGGAAAACAGACTGCAACACCAACAAAACAACTGATCATTTCCCCCCCAAACAAAAGCCCAGAAAATCCAGAAATTCCACTTGCCTTTACCAACTGCTCTCCCTGAACTAGGAAAACAGAACTTCAAAGCAGCAAAAGACCAGAAACAAACAAACCAGACTAAAAAACTATCCATCAAAACAAAGAAAAGAAAAACAAAGTCACCACCCAGCCAACTTAATCAACAGAGTCTGCTAAATGAGATTCCTCACCATCACCAATTTCTGATCTATCTCTCACAATTCCTTGCATCATAAAAGAATCTGTTTCATCAGGATCCATGCAAAATTCTTGTTCCTGATTTGTCCTGCAAACTTCTAATTCATCCAAAAAACCATTAATCTGATGCAATTCCTTCTCTGTAATTTTCTTGTCCAACTCAGCTTTCTCAACCTCAGTCACGTTACTTCCACTACAGACATAACTTTTGACCCTATCATTCCACAATTCTCCCATGGTCTGACTCTTATCCACCACCATATCATTTAAATTATTCTGATCACCCCAAGAACCACCCTTCTGACTTGCATTTGGCCCCTTGTCCAGCAAATTCAAACCCAGCACAGACCTTCCAGATTGCAGAAACTGGCTCTCCACACCCGGAGTTGGTAACAGGCCTTTATTACAAGAAGTTTGCAAATCAGACTTATTAATATCACTCAGCAAATCAAATCTATTTTTCCCCACTATAAGGTTCCTGGAAGCTCCTGACTTATTCTTACCTATAACAGGATTCACATCCTTACTAAAATTCTTATCATTATAATCCCGAATTACAATCCCAGGACTTGCAACTCTAATTGGCCGCTTAACAGACACACCATAATTCTTCCCCTGTTTACCCAGACCCCTCCCCTCTACCATAGCTTCCTTCCCTTTACGTTGAACAACCGTAAATCCAGCCTCCTGATCACTCACCTTATTAACACCCTTACTACTATCTCTAACCTTCAACTGTTCCAGGTCTCTTTCTACAGCCAAAACAGGACAACCATGGAGAGAATGACCAAATTTCTTACACTTTGTACACCAAGAAGGGCGCCACGGGTACTCCACCTTCAAGATGACTTCTACAGGGTCCCTTCCATCTTCATGAGGAATCAGAACAAACAAACTATCTGGTAAAGGATTCATAGCATCAACTTCAATAAGCAATTTAGCAAAACTCAAACGCCCCGAGGCTTGTCTACACATCTGTCCATTCAAAGAATCTGCCATCAAAATATTACCAACCCCACTTCCAATTCCGCTCAACCCTTCTTTATTCCAGTACTGCAAAGGAATATTATATATTTTGACCCAGATTGGGATGAATTTTGGGACCTCTTTAGATAGCTCTATTTGAGGGTACCATCTCTGGAGCACCAAGGGCTTACCTTCAATCAAACAAACTCCTTCCTCAAGCACCTCCAATAGCTCATTTTCTGATGCAAACTTAAAGAAAAAGAAACCTTCACTATTCATAATAACCGCATCCAGTCCCCTTTTAGCCCACTTTCTCATTGCTATATGCTACATAACATGGAAAGGTACCCTATTCTCAAAAAAATATCCAACCAAGCAATTTGCCCAAGCCTTTCTTCCCTGAATATCAACATGTAAAGGAGGTTTAATCAAAACCTTGCCTTCCACCACCTCAGGAGCATGGTATTCAAATTTCATACGAGCATACCCCTCCTTAGGCCTCACAATTTCTAACCACTGCTTACTCTCACCACCAGTCTTACTATTTGGGGACACCACACCAGCCTCCTGTTCTCTTTTCCAATTCACATTCTGCGAAAACCCACCTTTCAAACCAGAAGAAAGATTCTGACCACCCCCCATCTGGACTCCAGACACACCTGTTCTAGCTATCCCATCAAATTTCTGATCAGGCACATCCATAAACACCACATATGCATCATCCATAGACATTTTTGGACTACCATTCTGATTTACTAAACCAGAAATACTATCACTCTGACCTCCCAAGTCACCTCCATCCACCATCTCATTCGATTCTACACCAACCTTTCGGTTCTGCATATTATCAAACACTCCATGAGCATCCATCTCTGACTCTAAAGCATGGCTACTAGAATCCACAGGGATGTTAACATTCCCTCCCAGATGCCCACCAATAACTCCCTCAGTCCAATTCTCACCTGGATTTCGAAGAGGCATTTCCTCAAACACCTTGACTACATCCTTTACAACAGAGCTCTGTGAAACCACAGTCACCTTCGAATCACTCCTATCCAATTCAGACGAAACCACCTCCTTTTGAAACCCACAACTCTCTTCAACACTATCTCTAACCAACCCACTAACCTCCTCACCATCTGCGTTCAACCCATGGACCTCAGACTGGTACAGGGGGTTCAAAACGACCCGAATATCATCACTCTTACCTGGGTTTGATACAACCCTAGTCTTTCAATTGGCACGATTAAGCCCAGCGTGCTGGTTCAAATCCCCAATCTTATTCACATCTGATACTACAGATCTGGAAGCACCTTGCTTCTTCAGATTCGCCGTCGCCGAATTCGACTTCGCACCATCCCGACTTCCATACGGGCTACTTCTGCCACCATAACTAGTTTTCTTACTATCAATTCGATTGCTGGAAGGAGGGGAAGCCATTAAAATGCAGATTAACAATAAAACCAGAAGAAAAAAAGGTCGAAATTAAGGATTTAGTGGGAATCGCCCAAAAAATCGCCCAGAGAGAGAAAGGGGGGAGGAGGCGCGCTGCATTTTAAAACATAAGTTACATTTTAAAAAAAATCACAAACGAGTCCATTATAAGAAACAATTTAGATTAACTAAAGAAATTGAGAAGATTGACACACCTATATTGAAAAACATAACAATACATATTTTACATAACCATCCTAATTCAATTTAACATTTAGTTAGATAAATAATTCAATTCGACGTGTGAGATATTAACAAATTTACTACTAATGTAGATTACATACAATAATAAGCCTATGATAATCCGGAAGTATAGCAATTTATGCATATTTAATTTAGTTAGTAACAAGAATTTTTTAGTACTTTATTTAAACAAAGTCAAATGATATACTTACGTGCCAATTTCCAATTCTATAAGCCCTGTTAATAATAAATAAAGTACAATGAGGGGAAAATTTAAAAGTATTTACATATTCGCTGAAAAACTCAATTGCAAAATGGAGCACGAATGGTAAACTCATCTGATACCCTTTATTATAAAAAAAATGAAAAATTTAGCCAAATATATGAATAAAATGATAATTTTGTAAACCCGTGCAAAAAAATTATACTTACATAATCAAAATGTAATTTAATCTGTAATTAGAGTAAAATCTCTATAAATTTATTCATTGGGACTGATATATTTTATTAATTTATCAAGTTTATTAAATTATGAAGGTTAAATATACATTATCGTTATTTGTATTAAAATTTTAATTTATAATAAATTATTAATTTATTAATTTCTAATTAATGGAAATTTTACTGTAATATTATTTTTACTCTTCCTTTGTAATTTTATTTTCCCCTTTTCTCCTCAATTTTCCTCAGACTAAACCCGAAACAAGGTTATTAGGGTTTAGGAGAAGTGAAGCTCCAAGAAGACTAATGGCGATACTCAATACAAAACAAGTTCTAAAGGACAACAAAACCAACAATTCTAACTCCATTACATCTCTCACTCTCACCTTCAAAGCTCTCTCCGATGTATATTTCTTCTATCTTCTCCTTTTCATTTTCACTAATTCAATTATTATAACTTAATTTCTATTTAATTGTTATTAGGTTTCATGCTTGAGTGATTTCAACAACTTGGAAAAGCTTGACCTTACTTTCAACAGCTTGTCTTCTTTAGAGGTGTTACTTTTCTTTTTAATCCATTTTATTATTGTAATTGTTATGTTTTTGTTGTTATTATGTTACAATGCATGAATATTTATGTGTTTTTTGTGGTTTGGAAATTAGGCATTGAAGGAGTGTGTCAATTTGAAGTGGTTATCCGTTGTACAGAACAAGCTTCGGAGTTTAAAAGGGATTGAAAGACTTACTAAACTCACTGTACGTCTGATTTGTAGCTTTTTTTTGCTTTATGATTTATCCTTAAAAAACTTTGTGGCTATGCAAGTAGATTTACTTTTTAATTTTTAGATTGCGTAAATGTATACATCATTTTCTTGTTTTTTACTCCCTCCGTCCCTCAATTCTTTACATTGGGGGACGGGGACTCGGCACGCACTTTAATGCTCTTATTAAATGTAGTTGCATAATTTTTTTTTAAAATTTTTTTCTTCTAAATAAAAATATAATGTTTAAACTTTTATACAAAAAAAGAAAATTTTAAAAATAAATTACGGAGATATACTTTATAGTTGCCTTAAAATGCTTGTCAAGCATGTGAAAAAAATTGTAAAGAAATGAGAGGGACGGAGGTAGTATTATTTTTTTATTACGACTAAATAGAGGGTACGACTTAGGGGCTGAATCGTGGTAATACTATAGTTTGATATATGACACATTCTGTGGTGAGAAAAATACAATGGAACAATTAAGTAGCCAAGTCACTTGTCCTCTCCAAAGCAAGATATATATAGCGTTCTACTCCAATAGAAACCAATATTAAAATAGAAACTATAAACCTGTCTAGATTACTAATTTACATACCAAAAATCACTAAATATAAATATAATTTGTAAACTAACAATTTCGTGGCTATCACTAAATTACACACAAATAATCACTAAATTAGATACTACTGATGACTAAATGAGGGGCACAACCGTCATAAACATATAAATGGATTAGTTAACGATCACTAATAGATCAGTCATTTCTAGTTTATATTTTAATTTGGTTTCCATTTGATCATTTGCCTATATATATAGGCTCACACGGAATCTAATATGGATCATATATGATCATTTACTCACACAGTTCTGCACTTATAAAAATGTGCAGAGGAATTTCTTAATTTGATCTCACACTTAAAAATTCCTCTGTAGCGCAATGCTACATATATCTTAAATTTGTAAATAATAGGTGCTAGATGTAAATGACGTGCACAACTAAATTGATACCTAACTTTTGCACATAAATGTATATTTAATCCTAGAACTTCTAAATAGAGGAGCCATTGTAAGATCTTACATTTTCTTCAACTCCTGCATCATATTCTTTTTTCAAATTGATGCATCCTAATTCCCAAAAATAATATAGGGCATGAAGAACGTCATTAGTAATTGGTGTATTGCAATAGCTCAAAACTTAGTGATGGTTAGGGTACTAATGAATTTAACTGAAAGCGTATGGTATTGTAATGGAGAAGAAAATTTCTTGCCCTTATTTTATAGAGTATGTATGCAAGAAACAAGGTTGCAATTAGGAATGTATTGAGCTAAAAACACGGATTGTAGTTGTCAATATTGCATCAAACAAGGCTGCAACTTGCAACTAGAAATATATATTGTTGAAAAGATAGACTGTAATTGTAAATATTGTCCAACAATGCTCGTCCAAAATAATTATGAATGAAAAACACATTTTTAATGTGTCAAAGTAATCTTGTTACTCATTTTTCCGTAATTTTTGTTGTTTATAACTTCCACCTTCATCTTGCTAAATGGTTATTGAGTTAACAGATAATCTAGTTTTTTAGTATGAATCTTATTAAATATATGTGAATTAGGTGTTAAATGCTGGAAAAAACAAGCTTAACTCAATGGACGAGGTGACATCGGTTATTACCTTGCGTGCATTAATACTGAATGGTCTCTCTCTCTCTCCCTCCCGGCCTCTCCCTCCCTCCCTATCTCTCCCCCCACCTCTCTCCCCCTATTGCCTATTGCTGTGTGTACATCATCTTTCTTTCTTTGCAGACAACGAGATCACTTCTATACCAAAGCTTGATCGGATGAAAGAGCTTAATACACTGGGTATAATTTATTTATAAATCTTATATACTGTAGATCAATACATGAATTTTTTTTGTCCTTTATTACTTGAAATCACAGTTATATACACATTTCTCAAACCACTTGTTACAGTTAGTTTTATTTTTTAATAAAATGCATTATTCTGACATGCTCTGTGTGCTAAATTCATGATGAATCCCTAATAACCTCTGTCCCCAAAAACATTTCCCGTTTTGACTTTTTACACTATTTATAGTAAGCGATTGACTACTAATTTACATCTAATCTATAAAATCAAAAAAATCAAATATAGTCATGAGTAAATAAAAGTTTCATGATTTCTTACTTGCTACAGCAGTAGGATTTTCACAAATGCATGTTAACAACAAGATATACAAGACATGAGTATATTATATAAAACTAGCTTAAAATCCGTGCAATGTGCTCATTAACCATGTGTTAAACTGTTTAATTAGCGATAGGACTGTTTTATGAAGTCTTGCTAATATGCAAGTTTTTTGTCTTGTTCATTTTTGTGACAAGTTCATAATTTTTTTGCTGTTTAATCATTGAATCTTATTTCATGGCTAATCATAATCAAAAACTAGAAGATCTGTATTCAAAACTTTCGATTGAGGATGAGGATGAGGGTGGTATAGTACTGGGAGCGGATGAAGAAATTGTAAGAAAATCGACGGATGAGTTCATGCTGGTTGGAAGGTTTTTGACAGAGAAAAATATAAACTTTAACGCTATGCAGAATGTACTTGCGTCCCTATGGCGACCAAAGTAGGGGTTAGAGGTGCATGACCTTGGAGAGCAAAGGTATGCATTCATATTCTATCATATCTTGGATGTAAGGAAAGTTTTGGAGGGCGGACCTTGGTCGTTTGAGCATAATCTGCTGGTACTTCAACAATATTCAGAAGGGGATGATCCATTATCGGTAGCTTTGGAAGAGAGTGATATATGGATTCAAATATATGATTTACCAAAAGGATTTGCTTCGGAGAATGTGCTGAAAAGTGTGGGTAATTACATTGGGAAATTTGTGAAGTCAGATCCAAACAATTTCAAAACTAGTTGGAAATCTTTTCTTCGTATTAGGGTTACCTTGCAGGTATGCAAGCCATTGAAACGGCGTATGAAAATTAAGAGGGAGGGGGGAAACTGGGGTTGGATAAACTTTAAGTATGAACGTCTTAGTACTTATTGTTTTGTGTGTGGTATGTTGGGTCATGCTGATAGAGATTGTGCTGTGGTATATGCGAATCCGGAGAAGGAAGTGGAGAGAGCGTATGGTCCATGGCTGCGAGCTCCAACGAGAAATATACAGGTGAATACAGGGGCAAAATGGCTCCGGAATTCAGGGTCGGAAGGCTCAAGTTCTTTGGAATATGGGGGTAGTTCAGTTTTTCGTTCAGCTGCTCGACGGGATGATTTGGGGCCGGATTTTGTGGAGGTTGATGGAATTGTTCGAGAGAAAAGTGGAGTTCAATCAGGGATTACGGTTATCTCGCGGAATCAGGGGGATAGGGAGGAGTTTGAAATTCAAAATACAGATAACGACGCGGGAATAAATGATGTTGTGGTGGAATTAAAAAGAGAACGTATGAAAGGAAATACGGATGGTAATAATGGGCCTAGTCATATGATAATGGATGGGCCTGTTGAGAATACTGTGGCAATATATGACCCAACAAAATTGGAAGACAATTCAAAAAACTTGCTTGGGGCGGGCTCTGTGGATCAGGCCCGCCTAGCCAAATGAGTGCCTTAACTTGGAACTGTCGTGGGCTGGCCAACCCACGAGCAGTACGGTTTTTAAAAGAATTGGTAAATCAATTTAGGCCAAGCTTAGTTTTTCTTTCAGAAATTTTTGTAGATAAGAATAAAGTAGATATTGTGTGCAAGCAGATGGGATTCACAAATTGCTGGGTTGTGGATACAAGTCATCATGGAGGTGGAGTTGCTCTTTTATGGAAAGGGGAAGACTCGATTGTAGTGAAAGATGCTAGTGAGAATTTTATTGATGTTGAGTTTGTTGTGGAACAGGTGGGTCGATGGAGATTTACAGGGTTCTACGGGTATCCGGAGAGACGAAGGAGGTATGATTCATGGAATTTGTTGAGGAATTTAGCTCGGACTTCTAATCTTCCTTGGTGTGTGATGGGTGATTTCAATGATCTAATGTATGCAACAGAAAAAGAAGGAGGTCGAAATCATCCACGAAGACTGTTAGATGGGTTTTGTAATGTAATTGAAGAGAGTGGTTTACATGATTTAGGTTTCTCAGGTCATCGGTTTACTTGGGAAAGAGGAAGGGGTACCGATCAGTGGATTCAAGAAAGGCTTGATAGGGGCTTGGCAAACACTGCGTGGAGGAATCTATTTCCGGATGCGGAGATTAAAGTAGTTGAAGTATCCACATCAGATCATCTTCCATTGTTTCTACATTTGAATAAGAAAATTTATGTTCCAAAGAGTAGAAGATTCAAGTTTGAAAATCTGTGGCTCCGTGAAAAGGATTGTAAAGAAATTGTTGAAAGTAGTTGGAATGAAGAAAGAGATGCTAGTATACTGTGGAAAATTCATAATTGTAGTAATAAATTAGAAGAGTGGGGTGGGGGAATTGTGAAAGAGTTTAAGCAAAATCTTCAGAACGCAAGAAATGAAATGAGGAGATTTAGAGCGCGCAAAGATAGGTATGGGGTTCGTAAATATGATATTGCTATGCAGGAGTATCATGAGTTGTTGAAGAGGCAGGAGGTATATTGGCAACAGAGGGCGAAACAGTTTTGGCTTCGTGAAGGTGATTCTAATTCTCGGTTCTTCCATAAGTATGCATCAAGTCGTCGGAGAAATAATACAGTAACACGTTTGAAGGATAAACACGGAGTGTGGAAAGAGGATGTCATGGAGGTGCAGCATGTCATCAGTGATTACTTTGGTGAGTTGTTTAGAACATCGGGAGCTATGGAAGGTCTTACGGATAGGGAACTTGTAAACAAAGTTACGGATGAACAGAATGAGTCCCTTATGATTCTAGCTACAGATGAGGAGGTAAGAATGGCTGTTTTTTCTATGCATTCGGACAAGTCCCCTGGTCCGGATGGTTTAAATCCAATGTTTTATAAGACTTTTTGGCCTGTAGTGTGTAATGATGTGGTTAATTTCTGTAATAAGTTCATTTCTGAAGGGGTCCTACCGGATGGAATAAATCATACATTGGTTTGTCTTATACCAAAGGTCAAGCAGCCTGAGCAAATGACAGATATGCGTCCGATTTCCTTATGTAATGTATTGTTTCGAATTTTGTCTAAGGTGCTGGCAAACAGATTAAAATCTTGTTTGAATCAACTGATCTCAGACAAGCAAAGTGCTTTTGTGGAGGGCCGTTTACTGACAGATAATGCTCTTATTGCGTTCGAGGTGAATCATTACATTAAGAGGAAAACGCAAGGGAAAACAGGGGTTGTTGGTTTGAAGCTGGATGTTTCGAAGGCTTATGATAGGCTCGAGTGGAGATTCTTGGAGCAGATGTTGAAAAGATTTGGCTTTAGTGAGAGTTGGGTGGATAGAATGATGTTGTGCGTTAAATCAGTTTCGTATACATTTACACACAATGGGAGTATTTTTGGGGAGGTGATACCGGAACGAGGGTTACGTCAAGGAGATCCTATATCTCCTTATTTGTATATTCTTTGTGTGGAGGGGTTAAGTTCAATCATTAGAAGAAATGAGGCAGTTGGGTTAATTCATGGTTGTGTCATTGCTAGGGGAGCACCTGCTATTTCCCACTTACTTTTTGCCGATGATTGTTATTTATTTTTTCGAGCAACAAATGTGGAAGCAAAAATAGTGAAGGACATTCTAAATAGGTATGAAAGGATGTCGGGTCAAGCAATAAATTTTCACAAGTCAAGTGTTAATTTTAGTCCAAATACGGCTGCATCGGTTCGTCAAGAAATTTGTCAGAGTTTGGGTGTTAGAGAAGTCTATGATCCAGGAAAGTATTTAGGAATGCCAATGAGAGTGGGTCGTAAAAAGGTTGAGACCTTTCAATTTTTGAAGGATAGGGTTAAACAGAAGCTTCAAGGGTGGGGGAACAAAAGTATTTCAAAGGCAGGGAAGTTGATTTTGCTTAAAACTGCGGCTCAATCCATCCGAATTTTTGGATGAATTTGCTGTTGATTCCAGAAGAGATATGTGATGATATTGAGAAAATTATGAACTCGTTTTGGTGGTGTAATGGGTCATCAACGAGTAAAGGGATTAAATGGATTAGTTGGAAGCGTTTGTGTGTTGTGAAAGGAGGGGGTCTGGGAATGAAAGATTTGCATAATTTTAACCTGGCCATGCTAGCTAAACAAGGATGGAGGCTGGTTAATAATGATAATTCTCTAGTCTCTAGGTTAATGCAGGCTCGGTACTATCCAAAGGGAGATTTCTTGAATGCTACGGTAGGACCAAATCCAAGCTTCATGTGGCGAAGTATTATGGCTGCACAAGATCTTGTAAGACAGGGGTGTCGTAAACGTATAGGTGATGGAATGAGTACTCGTGTCTGGAGAGTACCTTGGTTACCAGATTCCAGGGATGGTTGTTTGATTACGGAGATGCCAATAGAATTAGAAGAAGCAACGGTAGCTGGTTTGATGGATGAATCTGGGTTGAAATGGGATGAAGACATTTTACAAGATTTGTGTAATGAACGGGATAGGGAATTAATTCTGCAAATTCCTATTCCTGTGCAGAATAGAGAAGACAATTGGTTTTGGTTGTTTGATTCAAATGGGAATTTTTCAGTGAAAAGTGGGTACAGACAGCTTCAAGGTGAAATTCACAAACCTCATGCGAAGTTTTGGTCCAGATTATGGAACCTGCAGTTGCCTGGGAAAGTGGTAAATCTGGTTTGGAGGGCGTGTCGTGCATGTCTCCCAACGATGATGGCTTTAGCAACTAAGAGAGTGTCTGCAGATAAGGTATGTCCGTGGTGTTTACAAATGGAAGAAACAGATATTCATGTTCTGTTTGATTGTAGTTTTGCACGGTCAGTGTGGTTGGTTTTTGGACTTCAAAACAGTATTCAGTTGAATTGTAATGATAAGGTTTTTGATGTGGTGTTAAGGGTGTTCGAGTCTCTTTCTTTTGAAAAATGTGCTCTGTTTGGTTTGGCTTGTTGGAGTATATGGAAGAGAAGAAATGATTGGGTATGGAGTAAGGTGAAAGTCTCGGTGCAGGGAGTTAAGGCTGGGGCGATGACAATGCTGCAGGATTGGAAGAATGCAAAAAAGAATGAAGTGCAGAACTCACAGGAACGAACACAGGTACCAGGTAGTGGTCGGAAGTGGTGTTGTCCTGCAGTAGGTTGGGTGAAAGTTAACACAGATGCGGCTGTTTTTGAGGATATGAGATGTGTAGGTTTAGGCTGTGTTGCTCGAGGGGATACAGGGGAGTTCCTAATGGCTAGAGCTTGTAGACATCGAGGGTTGTTAACTCCGAGGGATGCTGAGGCATTGGGGCTAAAGGAGGCGATTTGCTGGGCAGTAGAGAAGGGATTTAAACAGTGCATTTTTGAGACAGACGCGAAGTTGGTGGTTGATGCAATTCATGGTAGTCATGGACGAGATCCGTTTCACATGATTGTTAAGGATTGTATTAGTTTGTTTAAGCATTTTGACGATGTGCTAGTGGCTCATGTTAGTAGATCTGCGAATGATGTGGCTCACTTGTTAGCAAAAGCCAATCGTTCTATGTCAGATTTGGTGCAGGAATGGGTGATAAACCCTCCTCATTTTATTTCGGATGTAATTGCTATGGATTCTTGCTGATTTATAAAACTACCTTTCTCAAAAAAAAAAAATCATGATGAATCCCTAAAATGATGTATAGCTTCGAATGCAATAGCAGGATGACTATTTTTTGAAAAACTTGCATATAGAAATGAAGTATCACTTGTAATAAAACGTGTCACAGTAAGGGTCTTACTGGGATAATGAAATTTGGTCAAACAAGACAGCTAGCACAATAGAAATACTAGATGATGGCCCGGAAAATAATGTTAGCATCAATCCATTTAGTTAGCTTATCAAGACCTGTAAGACCCACATATCTAGAGTTTATCAGAACAAATGAACACTGTCCAGTATCCGAGCTACAATGATAGTACCAATGTACTGATGCAAAGTATTGTTGAGAACAAATATTCCAGAGTTCGAAGAACTGTGAGGAATTAAAAGTCTGCATAAAAAGGGAAATCAGAGTAAAATGGAGTATGGGATCAGTTGAAGTTTCACTGGTGCTGACTGCAGTTCTTTACTGTGCCTGAACAGTCATTACAGTTGGGGCTGCATGCAGAAAAGTGAAAACAATGTTACGCATTTGCATTTCCAGACTTCAGTGGGTTATCTGTTCATTTTCATAACTAGTACAAGATCAAATTTTCAATAAAACAATCCCACGGGAGAATTTTTGAATCTGTCTTTCTTTTGCTTTCCTAAAATATTAGATTATCTTTAACAGTTTACCAGTTTCTAAGTAAAGGAAAGTTTTTTGAAGTTTATGTCTGGTATTACTTTGTAGTTCTGTCCAGAAACCCGATCCAGGAAATTGGTGAATCTATGGAAAAGCTAAAATTAATCTCAAAAGTAAGCAATTTTCCATTATATGAATGTTTAGCAATAGCTTTAAGTCTCTATCTACAAAAAACTGAGCTTCCTAAAAGATTTATTCTCAACTTATTGTTCTTTAGAGTCTTATCTTTTTCCTTGGAATCCAGATATCTCTTTCTCATTGCCAAATTCAAACCATTGGATCTTCACTCAAGTCCTGCACTGAATTGAGAGAGCTCCGACTTGCTCACAATAGTATCACGGTATGTGTATATGTTATAGCTGGATTAGTTATGTAAATATATATAGGTCTGGTATATGTTGTAGTTGGAGAAGGTTATCTTTTTCACTCTTAAGTAGGTTCAAAGAGAAAATTGTTTATTTGCTGTTTATTTAAGCTATTTTTTTGCTAATATGTTGCTGTAAGTTATTATGCAAGATGTTTCTTGTTCTTTCGAGGTGCAATGCATTTGTTTCAATTCTAACATATTTTCACTGTTCTGATTTAAACACATATCCAGAATCTCCCAGATGAGTTGGTATGTAATAAAAGAATCCGGATATTGGATATAGGAAACAACTTCATTGGAAGGTGGTCAAACCTTAAGGTGTGCACGTAAAACTTTTGATTAGACACCCACTCACACAAATATGTTATTAACAAAACTGAATTGGGAATTTCTTGATCTTGTTTTTTTAGTACAACACATTTTTCTTTGGTATTACTAATTGTTAACTTATTTTAAAAGCATTTTTATAGTTCGAACATATATGAGTTTAAATTACTATATTTATTGTTTCTATCTTTATAATTTTGAACTCTTTTCAACAAGTAAGTTAACTAATTATTAGAATTATATAAAGCAATATCTTAAATTTTTGATATGTTGAATGGTCATGATATATTAATTAATTTTTTTTTGCAATTTAGATATTTGATGATGAAATATAACTTGTACTGTTTTATCAATTATTTTCTAATTACAGCAATCATGAATATATTTCACATATAACTAATATACATTGATTTATTGTATTCAAATGTAATAGAATTTTTTGTAACAATTAGTCTATCACTAAAATGAGATTATTTTCATATTATAAAATTTATATATTTTTCAATTTTTTATTTTAAATTATAAAATAAGTTGCATGCATCTTCAAGGGGTTGTATTATATCTGCCTTGATGGCTTGATATATGTGTATTTATGTTATCATGTAAAACATATAAAAAGAATATGTTGTTCTATAATATTTTTTATTGATCAAATCGTTATTAGTAGCCTGCTTCTATGCTCGCAGTATATACATTTCTGATTAATACATTCTTATAATTTCTTGGCCGCATGATGGATGTCTAGGTACTGTCTTCATTGTCAAACCTCAGAAATCTAGACCTACAAGGGAACCCCGTAGCTGAGAAAAAAAAGTTGGCAAGAAAGGTGACGATTTTCTGTTAGTAGATTTACTCGAATTAATGCTATTGATACATATGATACAACTATACAAGTCACTTAGGGGATTGGTCATCAAAAGTGTTGTTTTTTTAAATAATGTGGTTTTTGCATTTTTTGAAACTAATATTGCATCTTGTTGCAGATAAAGAAGCTAGTTCCCAGCTTGCAGATATATAATGCTAAACCAATGGAGAAAATTATGGAAAATGAGGATGGAAGAATTAACGATTCTTCTGCTGATGCTGGTGACAAGCCAGAAGTTAAGAAGCCTAAGCATCTAGATCATACCAAGGGAAGTAATAGCATGGAACATCATGTTGCTGGTCCAAGCAAAGACACTGATGTAGATGGTAATCAAGAGTATTTTATGGAGAAGAAATCAAAAGGTAAAAGGAAGAAGGGAGACGTAGAATTTCCAGATATAGCTAAAAAACGACCAACGTTTGAGGATCTGAAACAGAATGGTAACAATTCTGGTGAAGATGGTAAATCTTCATATCTGAATCCTGATATTAAGAACAATTTATTACCGGACAAACATGAAACAAAGGAAAGCTCAAAGAAAAAAACTGGGGAAGAGGTGCAACGCAAAAAAAGAGTGAAGAATGTGACCATCGACGATGGAGAAATTCCTTTTTCTGCTATGTTCACGGCTGATATTACTGAGAATGCTGCAAGTCAAAATGAAAGTTTGAAAAAGTCGAAACAAGAAATCCATAGCGCAGGTGAAGTAGTGACCTTTCCTAAGAATAAAAAGAAAATCAAGAGAGGAAACGTGGGTGCTTCCGCTCTTCAGTCACTTCTGCCAGCAAATGAGATTGGATTGGGTGGGCCATCAGCTTGGGATGACTAGTAAGTAATAACTATTCCGAATTCAATGGGAGATCCCGAAATATATTTTAACAATTTTAAATCAGTGACTGGGGTAACTCATTTGTCTTGACAGGCTGCCTCAGTTGACTTGACAGACATCCAACTGCATTTGCACCTTTATGCTTGTGCTGATGAAAACAAAGCTTGTTTTATTCTTGAAAGTTTGTATCTGCTAAATGGTGGTGGAAGGGCATCACAGGGTATTGCTGAAACTTATCTCACTTGTGATAACAGTATGGTAACTTATTTTATTTGCTCCTTTGAAGGTTAAAGATGGACCTACAAAGAGCTCTTTGAAACTTTAAGCTACCATATGCGATTCTAGAAACATTATCATAAGCTATCTGCTATTATATTGAATTATTGATAATGTGCAGAATAATACATTTGTTCCTTCTTTTTAATAATACTTCAATGGCTATATGGACGAGATTTGTTGCCGAGTATGTACTTCTGCATTGTGGACATTTCAATCTATTATTTGATTGGTGGCAGCTTAGGAATTGTACTATGTGCAAACTAAGATACTCAAAGTTAAACTTTTTCCTATTGTTTACGGTGAAAGTCCGGTAAATTGACCACGACCTCATTTGTGTCTCAGACCATCTCTCCTTTTAATTATTATTTTGGTTTGTTTATTTTTTATTTTTACAGGTAATGTTTCTTTTCACGAGGAATAATTGTTTCATTTTTACAAGTACAAGATATTTCATGTTGCATCTATCTTTCGTTTATTCTGAAAAAACTTATTATTATGTAATAGAGAAATGGGCAAGTATGTTAAGAAAAGTGTCTTCATAAATGTGGTTGAATATTCTTTCCCATCAACAACCCAACCGTCCCCTAATTCCCCAAGTGATTCCTGCTTGCTGGTTAGCAAATTTGAGCCATTAATGGACGCCGATTTCTGATTTCAAACCTGGAGTACAGTTAAATTTATTTACCTTATTCTGTCATGAACGGATTTGTTCTAGTCCGGACTCTGAGAGTATGAACTTTGCTGATATAAAGAGAGAACAGAGTCTTGCAAGAAACGCCACCGATGGTTCCATATTCATAGTTGAGATGACAGGTCAAGCAATATAGCCATGTCAGATACTATGCTGTCCATTTTTCGTCTGTGTAACCAACATGTAAAAGTTCACAAAACCGAAAAATAATTATCAAGGAAGTTATAGGTGTTACTATATAAGTTCTTGGTACTTCGTTAATAAACAAGCCTGGCTTGATTCTTGCATTTCGAAATTCAGTTTTATTTCCTACAATATTGCTTAATGGAAGAGAGGTTAGACATGTTGCAGTGTAGTATTGTAACATACAACTACAAACATGCATATATATATATATATATGTATGTATATGGTTTTGTTCCACAACCGAGTGCCCCCATCGTTTCATTGCGGCAGACCTCCCGCAATGAAAAAATGCGGCAGAATGCCTGTTTTAATTTAATTTCTAAAATAACAAAAAAATTATATTTTAATGAATTAATTTTTGTTACGATAATATCAGAGTTAGAAAATATATAATTAATTTTAACAACCGTTTGTTCTATATTTTCTAATTTTATTATTATTTCTCATTTATTATCAATTGTATAATGGGTTAAATATTTAAAAATAAATTAGATATATAATCGGGAAAATAATTAGAATATCAGTTTTAATGAAAAAATAAAAAATCGAAGATAGTAACTGAAATGTATGAATGGAGTATTGCTAAAATTGTTTATCGATTGAAAGGTGTCGTCTTCCAAAGAGGACACCATTCGATCAATAAACAATCATACTTGTTTTTCTAAAACTTTTTTAAGTAAATTCTAATCAAACTATTTTAATTTAAATTTTAAATATGTCAAAATTATGTATAATAACACATTTGTACTGCTTAATGAAGTTATGATGAATTAAATATTTTTTTATAAACAATTTTTAATTTTAAAAAAACAAATGAGGACAAAATAATAATAAAAATCTCTCCCGCAATGCGTCATTGCGGGAGGTGTTCGGCCAGCCCCAACATATATAAAATATTGCGGCGGGTGGTTAAAGAGCCACCTACCGCAATGACGCGGAGAGTTAAAATGGTAAACATGCAAAAAAGAACAATACATGTATGGTGGTGAGGGTTCTCCCTCCGATCAGGGTTCGGCTCAGCCCATGCCAAAGCTCTCGACCAAACAAGCTCCACCCCGGGTGCAATCTTAGGAGCACCAGGTAACAATCCACCCCGGGTGCAATCTTAGGAGCACCAGGTAACAACCTCTCGTGTGCCCACAGCATCAATAGGATCATACATCCATTAAGTGCTATTGCACTCTTATGAGCAGCCTTGGTCAAACCTCTAAACAAATAGCTCAATACATCAGCTCCCCAGACATACGATTTAATCCGAGGTGAATCCTGGATGAGCTGTAAGTACGTGCGACACAGGAAATACAGAGTAAGTTATAATACAGGACATGATATGCCAAAACAATGCGGCATTAATGTCAAATTAGAAGTAAGATGCTATAAACTACAATTTAAGAACTAAAATGCAACAAATACAAGAATTATAGTGTCAAATTGGAAATAAATGAGAATACATGGCTTGATATGCAAAATTATACAAAAAGGATAAGTGAAGGACTAAGATGCTATCAACTATAATTTAAAAACTGAAATGCAACAAATACAAGTAAATACCTTGGATGCACGGTATATCGACTCGATGAAGGAAACAATATGCCCCCAATGATGTAGAAAAGATAAGCTCGTGTGTAAACTACAACATCCTGTTCAAGCGCCTCATGTGGTAGCTCCGCATATCGTTCCCTTAATTTGTAAAGCTTGACCCCGTCCTTGTACATATCTTTACACCCCACATCATCCAATCTTGAATTCTGCCATGCCCTCATCTAAAATGCCTTCAGAGCGTCAAGCTCCTTATGAGTAACAGGACGACCCTTAATAGGGAAACCCATAATCATGTATACATCCTCGAGGGTGATGGTCAACTCACCAAATGGAAAGTGAAAGGTGTTAGTCTTTGGCCTCCACCTGCAATTGCATTCATATACAAACATCACAAACATTGCCAATGACGATTCAAATAAATGAGAAAACTGATTATAAATTAGTACCTTTCCACTAAGGCCTTTATCAAACGAATATCGTTCTGAGGAACTGAACGATTGTTTGTGAAAGCCGAGAAACCCCATAGCCTCAGCAACTCACGCTAGGGATCGGAAAGTATCCAATGGTCATGATTAGCTGTGTACTGCCGTATATCCAGCTTATCCCGCACACCTCCCGCCCATATGGTAGTACTAATATGATCATCTTGCATCGTCAGGAGTGATCTAACAATAGGCCCACACTTATTTTCCATAGTATCTTCAAAGTGCACAATAAAAAAATCAAACCCCAATCACATTATAATCAACAAAATCATCATAATTTCAATCAAATCATCATAATTTCGAATTAAACCCTAATTTTGAATTAAACCCTAATTTATTCGAATTAAATCCTAATTTTGAATTATTGTTTTAATTAATTAATTCGAATTAAATCATCACATAGTCTACCCCCTAATTTAAATCCTAATTATATTATAATCAACGTAATCATCACAATTTCGATCAAATTTCACATAAATTCGAAATTTCAAACAAAATCAAACATGAAAGGAACAAAATCACAATGTAATCATGTGTGTGTATGTCATGTGTGTAGTAACCATAGGCATTGTTTCATTACGGTAATTATGTGTATGTAATTGTGTGTGTGTATGCGTGTGTCTCATACCTGAATTAGGTTTGGTTATGTTGCAATCGCCTAAAATTACCACCAATCGCTTGAAATCGCCCGAGTTAGCTGAATTAGGTTTTTGTTATTATGAAATTAGGGATTTGAGGAAGAAACGGGTTAAACCCGGGTCCCCTTTGCCGCAATGGCTCATTGCGGGAGCCGCAATGGCTCATTGCGGGAGCCGCAATGGGTCATTGCGGCAGCGGGAGCAGTTTTGTACTTTCATAATTTTAAGTAATAATTTGTTAAAATAAAGAATTTATTAATATAAATAGTAAATACAAAATAAAAACATAATAATCAATAAATAAATAAATTATAAATTTAGACAGGAATCAAAATTATTAATATATTTATTATCTATTATTTTATAATTATTTCAAAATAAAACTAATATTAAACTTTGAAAAATATATTAATCCCAGAGTTTCCGCATTGACACATTGCGGCTACCGCAATGAAGCATTGCGGGTGCGGCCGCGGCCGCAATGCCTCAATGCGGCAGGTGGTTGCTAGAACCACCTAGGGCGGAGGAAGGGCACCTATATATATATATAATAAACTAGTCACTGTACTATCTTTCTTTAAAAATATCCTAGACTATAACAAGTTCTCCCTAGGAATTATCTAAGATTTAAAACACTGTATTTCTGTAGGGGATTTTGACTTTTGAAACAGAGCGATACCTGTTCCTTTAATCTTCATATATAACCCATCTCTACCGAGGAGTTGTGATCGCCACAATACCAAAATATAGAGTGGATATTTGTCTATAAGAATGAAATTTATATATAGATACATGGAAATCTCATTTCCATATTCATAAGATCTATTGCACATTTGAAATGATAATAAAGGTGAAATCCGTTTCCTTATCCTACATAAATTCGGGGACATATCAACAGAAATGAAGTCTCCGGATGACTAAATTCTCCCAGTAGTATACTGATAATTTCGATGTACGGGGCTGTTCCTTGTGCTGCCGACTGTGGTGTAGTTGTCGTGGGGTTTCTGCAAAATATCGGAGGGGTATTTTAAGCTCCGCAGCGTCTCCAATGTGAGAGTAAGAACTAATTTTGGGAAGATGAATATAGATAGAAATAAAAGGTGGTTGTGTGTGTATATTTGTGTGAAAGAGAGCGTAACCCCTAAATCTCTTCCCTAGGTAAATTAATATAGCCAGTTTAGGGGTTGGTACCTTTAGATCAGGACCGTTCGTTGCTAGAGGCCGAGGACGTCTGAGTCGGATGAATTTCATACACGTGTTTAGATAGGGATCGCCTTTAGGATGCACCAAAGGTGTGCTAACGCATGTCATATTTGTCTCAAATTGTTGATAGCTATCATTGTCACGTGTCCACGTGCCTCTCCTTGGTGGGCTGTGGGGTAGGCTTGTGTTTGAGTTGGGTTGGGCCTAGAACCTCCTTGAGCACGACTCACCTTATGGCAGGGTTGGACTCCAACTAGAAGGTGACCTTGCTCCTAGATTGGGCTTGGGCCCGACTATCCATGTGAGCCTGGCTCATTCTATTAGTTTGTTCCAGGATCGAGGGTGTCATGGTTGACCCTAAGACAGGGTTGAATACTAAGGGTGCTCATACCCTATCACATACTGCTCTTACTTATCAACAAAATAAACAAGTATTAAGGAAACATACAAGCATATTATTGCTGAAAACTATAGGTTCTCATCCATTTTACACAGGACGATCACTTGTTTTTTTAGCATCTACACACACCTTTGGTTTTTTTTAGGAGGAATACTTGATGGGTAAATAGCCTAAAATCTACTACTATTTTTCCGTGGATTTTAATTGTCAAGTAAATTAAGCTTTTGCATGCAGTAACTTCGTGCAAGTTTCTGTTGGGCTATAAAGTTTACAAATATTCGTACAGAAGTTTTGAGAATCCAGGAAAAGGTCCCTGCAAAACGAGCCATTTATTATTCCAATAAGTGTCAAGTGAAAGTGCAGCTGAGGCATCCTAAATGACTGATTGACCAGTAGACTTGAAACTTGTTCCTACATGAACCAATCAATTCGGGTCAGGCACTAGCCGTCTATTTTCATTGTTCGACTCTTTGACGATACGAAAAAATATTGTTCAACTCTTTGACAATTTAAAAAACACAATAGCTCTGCCCTCTCTGCACATCCAACCAAGGGATAGAAGGGAAGATGTCTTTGGTGCCCTCTCCAATCAAGAATTGGGGCCTCACAATTACTGGCCATGCATATCTCTCATGCCCTTCTTCATTCATGTTTCGATATTCTAGTGTCCCGGGCATAGAGGAACAATTCAATCCATCCCGAACAGCCACTTCTTAATATCAAAATATATGTTTACAAGAAACACTAACCTTCAGGTCCTTGAAGATTTTGTCATTATGCATCCGCACACCACGAATAATATCCTCGTGAAATAAATTTACTAAACAAGTAGTTATGGATTTATGATTTTATATGCTATATTTTCTGCCAATATTCCGGAAGAAACTGCAAGCAAATAGCAAGTTTTACCACCCTCCGCCGGCTTTGGTAGATGAAGCAACAGGAACTCTATCAATCACACATGCCCGATTTCTACAAATAATCTGGAAAGCTGATCACAACGCAAATATTATTGTTATAAGAGATATTTTTTACTATATAGAATTGACTTTTCCCGCTGTTGTTATCATCAATTCATTGACTTTAATCGTGGTAATTTTGTATATTTGATTTTTCAATTCGGATATTCTCGTGTTGTGTAAAATATAATAGAATTGATTTTGATTTTAAAATAAATAGTATATTTGAATTTTTGAGAAAAAATACATAAAATAGTTTTTAATATCATGTAAAATGGAGTCAATATAAGTAAAATATTAGTGGTCAAGTTTGATTATGAATTTTAAATATATCTCACTCATTTTAACTCTGTTTTACATGATTTATAGGTGCATTCCTTATATTTTTTGTAAAGATTTCGAATATACAATTTATTTTACAGTCTGAAAACAATTTTATTATATTTTACTTAATACGGGATATCCGAAGTAAAAAATTAAATATATAGATGAGAAGCAAATAAATTGATGGTACAATGAAATAAGAGAATATCCCTTATTATAAGTGAGAATTGCATTTTGCACCCCTTATATTTGGCCAAAAATCATTTTTGTATACCTATTTTCATAAATCGCAGTTTGCATCCCCCTACTTTGAAATCCGCTTCAGGTTACACCCTTTTGCCAAATTTTATCATTTTTTTGCCCAAATTATTGTCTTCAACAACATATATAATCTATTATTGAAGAGAAAAGATGAGATATATTGTTGGAAACAACAATTAGTGTAATATCCGGGATATTGCGTGTAATTATTTTTATCAATAAATAATTATTATGCGATTATTATGTGAATTTTGGTGAATTATCTGATGATGGATAATAATATTTGGATAATTATATATGATAAAATGTGAGTATGTTAATTTTAATATGTCGAGAATAAAATATAGATAATTATGATATTTTTCTGATAATTTTTGGATCGTTATATGATCTTAAAATGATTTACGAATTTATTAATTATTTCTGTACAATTACAAAACTATTTCATAAAATCGGGAATCGTCCAACCTCAATCGTTTTTATGTTTTTACAACCCGAAACTCTTCGGAAAAGTCCTTCCTAGCCTAATCTGATAATTCTGAACATTTTTCGTGTTTTGACTTTTTCAATCCGGAGTACGGTTTGACCCGTACACATCCCGGCGCAAAATTTTAGATACGATAATCATTTCGATAAATCAACAAAACCTGTATTCTCGAAAGACGGGATAATGTTATATTATTTTCGTATATATGTTTTATAAGAAGCCCATTTTGGATAATTATCCAATACAGGTATCAAATCAGATCATTTTTGCAGTTACTTAGCGGCTAAGTAACTTATTTATCGATCCAATACGATCCAACACGTACCAATATTCCATAAATATAAATAGCCCTTTTCTTATTTCATTTTATTCGTATAATCATAATCAATCAGTAAAAATATAGAATTTACAGAGAAAATCCTAATTAATCGTCGTGTTCTTAAAAATCAAACTCACAAACGAAGGCGTTATCGAACTTCGATTCGAGCATGCCATATATCAAATCGAAACTCTCGAAAAGTTCTTTCTAAATCAATCATCACTTTTGGTGCAGAAATCAAGGTCAATTTCTTAATTATTTATTTATTTTAATTTAAATTATTTATTGATTAAAATAGGAATTTTTGTTCTTGATGTTGTTTGTGTGATTTGATGGCTTAGTCTTGTAGATAATTTTGTCCTGGTCATTTCGGTATATTATATGATGATTTTGAAGTTCAATAACATATAGAAATTGAGGTTTGATTCTCGGATTGTAAAATTAGGGTTTTTAATTATTTGAATGTTCTTAATTTGATTTTGGGATTTCGTTTTGGTTGATTCTGGGTGTGACCGAGTTGCATCAGCTGATAGATCATTTCATGAGCAATCGAACCATGTAAACAAATCAAAGATTGGAGGCCTGGAACGACTCGCCGGAAAACCTCGAGTTCACCGGTTTTTATGGCGATTTTCACCGGATTTTGCATTAGGATCATTGTTTGCTGTGATTAATGATGCTAATAGATTCCTGGAAGAATTTGGAACACAAGCCACACCAGAAACAGGCCAAACAATACAGTATTTGCTTGAATTAGCCTCGCCGGATTATTTTCCGGCCGTCGTGTTCTTCAGAATTTGGGTGACCCATTCGGTTCAATTTTGACCTGGTGTTTGACCCGGTTTTGATCCAAAAAAATTCAGAATCAATTCATAAAACTTGTTTTTACAAATTAATTACTGAAGTTTCAATAGTTTTGCAAATGTCAGACTTCTGTTTATAAAATTTATAAAAGTAATATTCTGTTTATATTTATTTTCAGAAATTGATTTTAATTATTTCAAAAATTCCAAAAATCCATTATTTAATTTCTGAAAATTATTTTTTTTGTTAAAAATTTAATTAATAATTAATTATTTAATTAGTCAATTAATTTAAATATTAATTGATTAATTAATTTAATTAGTTATTAATTAATTTTAATTAATTATTTAATTAGATTTAATTACCTGGAATATCATTTTAACCTGAATCTTCATCGAATAATTATTTTAATTGAATTTTTTTATGTGCTACGTGTTATATATATGATCTGGTTGATATATAATATGACTGTATGTGCATTGTTTGATGGTTTTTATCATAATTTTCAATCCGTACGTCGGATTTGGGTGAAACGAAGGATAGTTAGAAGCTTGTAACGAATAGAACAAGATGAAAATGATTATTGATACATACATGTGGTGTTTAACAAAGGAAGCTAGACATAGAAAGGGAAAACAAGTAGTCATTGAGTGGGAACCAATTGACAAGTACGAGTAAAGTAAAAACGAATTGATAAGGCAAGTGTTTCTGCCCATCCTTGTAGTATAATTGCAAGTATTCCTAATAGTTCTTGTTCTATATTGCAAGTACTTTGAAGTACTTAACCCTAAACCCTGATTCTTATTGATCTTGAGTCGCAAGCCTGATTTCTTGTAAACCATTGATTGTTGAATTCTTGGATACGAACCATACCTATACGATACTACTCCACAAATACATATCTACCACATACTGATTCTTGAAATGAGATTGCTGAACATACCAACCATTCTGTCTTGTATAACAGAAGACCAATTCTTGTAACTCTTGAACCTTTGGTCTTCCGCTTTCTGATTCTTTCCTTGATTGAAAACCAACCTTTATGACTTCCTTGTTATACCTTCATGGATCTATGAATCAGCCTATGCTTCGAGATAAGTGTTGTTTATGATTCAGCTTATTAAAATTTCATTGTTTATCATGCTGTTATTATAGAATTGGATTATTTTCAAATATGGACCGGATTCGTGGTCGGACCAGATTCGTGGTCGTAATAGGCCAATGTGTACCTTGGATCCAGTATATAGAGCAAAGCTGGGAGTCTTGCTCGGGGTTAGTGCGTGACTGATCAGCAGCCTAACCTTGGTTTTTAAAATGAAAATGAATATCCAATTCTAATCATTATTTATCAGTAAACTTGATTTCTTATATCATTTCAATTGATCATTGTTTAAACTCAGTGTTGTCATTGTGACTTGCTAAGCTAGTTAGCTCACTCTTGCAAATCTGTTTATATTATTTTCCGGTGAAAAAGGAAACTGGTGGTAACGAGGATCCCCAGACTAGTGGGCGAGCTAGGTATCCAGGTTGAAATGGGATAAGCTAGCAGATGATATTTGGCTTAGTGTGTGTTGATAGTTTGTAATAAAGTTTACTTCCGTTGTAAGATAAATAAACTGGGATTTGGAACGTTTAGAATATAAATACGGTTGTGGCTTGTGGGCATACTTTAAACTGCTTCAATCTGTAGAAAATGGTAAGTAGGATCATTGCATATATATTATTATATTCATAAACAGGTTTAAATATGTTGTGTGCGTGTGTTGTGGACCCCAAACTTCTGACTCGGGTTTGGAGGGCGTCACAGGTTTGGTATCAGAGCTATAGTTTAAAAGTCACTGCCACAAGCCTAGATTGCCGAGAATGGGTAGAGGGTTAAGATTAGTGTTAGGAAATAAAGAAATAAAATGTCGAGAGGTTGAGTGCGACTAAATAGTAGGTTTTGGTCTGATTCGTGACGAGATTCGAGATTCTTATCTAGTAACGTGAATTTCAGATAGCGGCGATGGCATATTCTTTTGTCCCGATATGATTTGATCACTCGGAGCCTTCAGTGGGAAGACCGCCATCTGATCCACGTCCTGCTCTTCCACTGGTGTCAGCTATAATACCTGTTGCGACGGTTGCACCACTGCGAGCTATTCCACTTCCGGGTGTGAGACCACCTATTCGAGGACCCTACCTCCTGATTCTGACTCTACTGGACATTCTGTTGTGGGTGTATCTTTCCAGTTTACTCCACACCCTATTCCATACTATAAGTATGAGGCTCTTCTTTTGGAACGAGAAGCCCTGTTGGCACAAATCCAGGAGCGACAACATATTATAAGAACTATAGATGTTGACAAAAATGTGAGGGAGCTTCGGAATAAGATTCAGGTGACCCGGAGAATACTTGAGGCTAGACTCCATGGAGCTACTTGCGAGTATGCAGCCCAGATGCTCTTATGGGGTGGGCCAGAGAGGTATTGGAAGATTTTGAGAGGCTTGGTGGACCAGAGTTTCCCTAAAACTAAACGACGAAGATAATGTGATAGCTGATATATGTATAATAATGTGTAATGTGTATTATCAGACTTTTGGTGGGTATATAAATAAACCAGACTTGCTAAATAATGGATAGGCCTGTTGTACCTTTGCCTTTAATAAAAAGTTCCGTGTTTGTACCACCAAACTTTGATATATATATATATATATCGGTACCTTTTCCTTTCCAGTATTGTCATTTACCTTACCATACCTGTTTTATTTTACTGCACCAATTATAAACTCTTGTGATAACATGTACCCTTTTCCCTAACTGTTTACATTATGTAAAGAAACATGCAATTTACTTAGTTCAACGATTGAAAATGTTTTCAAAAAGAGATATTTCTGTTTTACAAAAAAAAACTTTTCATAAAGAGGGTTTTGTTATAAAGGCTAAATAAGTTGTTTGATTCTTTACAGAAAATGCCTCATAGAAGAAATACTCGTGCTACCAACCAGAATGAAGAAACCAATAACAACAACAACACCCAAGACAACAATAACTAGAATGCCAATCCATGTCCCATAGACCCAAGTGTAGCCCAGATTCTTCAGATCTTGGCCCAACAGACAGTTCACCTGACTCAACAACAGAAGAGGCAAACTAATCCTCAAGTAACCTTTAAGACCTTTCGGGCGGTGAATCCAATAGAATTTAAATGTTCTGTAGATCCTATTGAGGCAAGAGTCTGGTTAAAGGAAATTGAGAAGGCATTTGCCTTAGTCAAGGTGAGAGATGAGTAGAAAACTGGGTTTGCAAGTTATTATCTGAAGAATGAAGCCACTTACTGGTGGGAAACTGTTAAAGTGTTGGAAGGTACAGATGAAGTTACATGGGATAGATTCAATGAGCTGTTTTACAGAAGTATTTCCCTCAGTTTGTTCAGGATCAAATGGAATTGAAATTTTTGGAGTTAAAGTAGGGGAATATGTCAGTGGCAGATTATGAAAGTAAGTTTGAGGAGTTGTTTAGGTTTGTACCATCATATGTTGACACTGATAGGAAAAAAGCTAAAAGGTTCCCGCAAGGGCTTAAGCCATCGATCCGAGGGAAGGTGTCCATATTTGAATTGGATATGTATGCGGGAGTTGTGCAGAAAGTTATGATTACGGAGACAGAGAGTGAAATATCTCAGAAGGAGAAGGAAAGTAAGAAAAGGAAGTTTGAGGGGAATGAAGGACAGTCCCAAGCAGGGAAGTTTCCAAATTTCAATAAGAGGAAAGGCAAGTTCCAGCCCGAAAGGAATTTCAACAGACTGAATACAGGCACCAGAGGCCAAGGTAACCGTCCAGCCACTGGGAATCAGCCAACCCAGCAACGGCCAGCTTTACCTGACTGCCAAGTATGTGGAAAGAAGCATGGAGGAATGTACAACAAGTTGAATGTGGTCTGCTACAAATGCAACCAGAGGGGGCACTATTCAAGGGAGTGTCGTAACCACTAGCCAGAGAGCCAGCCAACAAGGATCAGCCTACCAGGAATCATGCAGGCAAAGTTCCAGCAATTGGGTATACCTATTTCAAGTGCGGAAAGCCAGGGCACATAGAAAGGGATTGCAAGACTCCAGTTCCAGTCAATAAGACACTGCGAATCATGGGAGCTACTCCAACAGTGAATGAACCTCCAGAGCTAGAGTTTATCACATTTCTGTGAAGGATGCTATCATGGACACTGATGTTGTGGCATGTACGCTTACTGTGAATTCTTTATGTGCTAAAGTGCTAGTAGATTCGGGAGCAACTCGATCATTTATTTCTCAACATTTTGTTGATAAGTTGAATTGTCCAGTTAAATTGCTAAGTGAAATTATGACGGTAGAATTAGCAAATCAGGAGTGTGTATCTATTAACCAAGTATGTAAGGACTGTGAGATTGAGATTTTTGGAAATAAGTTTGATGATGACTTGATACCATTTAAGTTAGGAGAGTTTGACGTTATTCTAGGAATGGGTTGGCCATCTAAGCATGATGCTCAGATAGACTGTCGTAACAAGAAGGTGATCCTAAAGACACCAGACGAGAAAGTAGTGACGTTTAAAGGCCAAAAGCAAGTAAAGAAGTTTTTAAAGATGATTCAAGCTAAAAAGTTACTGCAACAAGGATGCAAGTACTTTATTGCGTATGCGATAGATAGAAGTCAGGAGCCAGCAAAAATGGAAGACATTCCAGTGGTAAATGAATTTCCAGACGTGTTTCTAGACGAATTACCAGGACTTCCTCCATATAGAGAAATTAAATTTGCAATCGATTTAGCACCTGAAACGGAACCAACATCTAAAGCTCCGTACAGAATGGCTCCTATTGAAATAAAGGAATTGGAAAAGCGACTGCAAAAATTGTTAGAGAAAGAAGTGATTCGACCCATTATATCCCCATTGGGTGCACCTGTACTATTTGTTAAGAAGAATGACGGAAGTATGAGGTTATGCATCGACTATCGAGAACTCAATAAGCTTACAATCAAGAATAAGTATCCATGACCTCGAATCGATGATTTATTTGATCAGTTAAAAGGAGCCAAATATTTTTCTAAGATAGATTTGAGATCTGGATATCACCAATTAAAGATTAAACCAGAAGACATACCAAAGATAGCTTTCAGGACAATGTACGGTCATTATAAATTCTTAGTAATGTCTTTTTAATGGACCAATACCCCCAACAACATTTATGGACTTGATGAACATAATTTTTAAGGAATATTTGGATAAATTTGTAATTGTGTTTATCGATGATATTTTGATCTACTCTAAGTCAACGGAAGATCACACGGAGCATGTAAGGATATCTTTAGAAATTTTAAGAAAGAAGAAGTTGTATGCCAAGTTTTTAAAGTGTGAGTTTTGGTTACAAGAAGTTCAATTCTTAGGATACGTAGTAAGTAATGAAGGGATCAAAGTGGACCCAACAAAGATTGAAGCTGTTATGAATTGGGAAGGCCAAAAACACCAACAGAAGTGAGAAGTTTCTTGGGATTAACAGGATATTATCGAAGATTTGTTCAAGATTTCTCCAAGATTGCGACGCCTTTGACGAAGCTTACCAGGAAAAATGAGAAGTTTATATGGAATGAGAAGTGCGAAGAAAGTTTTCAAGAATTGAAAAAGAGACTAATCACGACACCTGTTTTGTCACTTCCAGATGATCAAGGAAATTTCGTAATCTATAGTGATGCTTCTCATAAGGGATTAGGTTGTGTTTTGATGCAGCATGATAAAGTCATTGCGTATGCGTCTAGACAACTGAAACCTCATGAGCAGAAATATCCTAATCATGATTTGGAAATAGCAGTGATAGTATTCACCTTGAAGATTTGGAGACATTACTTATATGGAGAAAGATGCAAGATTTATATGGATCATAAGAGTTTGAAGTACATATTCACGCAAAAGGAGCTTAACATGAGACAGAGAGGATGGTTGGAGCTGATCAAAGACTATGATTACACAATTAACTATCATCCAGGAAAAGTAAATGTGGTGGCAGATGCGTTAAGCTAGAAAGAAAAGACTGAACGCGTTGACAGTACCTGAAGAGTTATACAAAGAATTTCAGAAATTGGAATTGGAAGTCAGAATTTGCAAACCTGATGAAGTAAAAAAGATGTATAGCATGACTTTTCAGCCAGATTTGTTAGAAAAGATAAGAAAATGCCAAGAGGAAATAATGGATCAGGATATCAATCGTTTGGTTGGAGAAGAGTTATGCACTCAGAAGGACGATCAAGGTATTCTCGGATTTTCATCCAGAATTTGGATACCCCCAGTGGCAGAATTGAAGAATGAAATTCTACAGGAAGCTCACAACTCAAAGTACTCCCCTCATCCGGGAAGCACCAAGAGGTACAGAGATTTAAAAGAGAATTATTGGTGGCCATAAATGAAGAGAGAAATTACAGAATGGGTTAGCAAATGTTACATGTGTCAAAGAGTTAAGGTGGAGCACCAGAGACCAAGTGGATTATTACAACCACTAGAGATTCCAGAATGGAAGTGGGAGCACATTGCTATGGATTTTATAGTTGGCTTACCAAGGACGAAAGCGACCACAATGCTATTTGGGTTATAGTAGATACACTAACCAAATCAGCCCATTTCTTGCCAATTAATGAAAGATTCTTATTGGACAAGCTGGTTCACATGTATTTAAAGGAAATAGTAGTCTGTCATGGAGTCCCTGTGTCTATTGTGTTTGATTGAGATCCACGATTCAATTCAAGATTTTGTAGAAGTTTTCAAGAATGTTTGGGAACTAAACTGAACATGAGTACGGCTTATCATCCGCAGACGGACGGCCAAAGCAAAAGAACAATCCAAATAATTAAAGACATGTTACGTATTTGTTCCATTGATTTCAAAGGAAATTGGGACGAGCATTTGCCCTTAGTGGAATTTGCTTACAATAACAGTTATCATGCCAGTATCGGAATGCCTCCCTATGAAGCTCTTTATGGACGCAAATGTCGATCACCAGTATATTGGAATGAAATCAGAGAACGTAAGATACTTGGACCTGAATTGGTACAACAGATAAAAGAAGTTGTGGAAGTTATTTAGAAAAGGCTAATTGCAGCACAAGATCATCAAAGGAAATATGCAGACCATTCTAGGAAGGATATGTAATTCAAAAAAGAAGATCTAGTGTTACTGAAGGTGTCACCATGGAAAGGATTGTCAAGATTTGGAAAGAAAGGAAAGTTAAGTCCTAGATACGTTGGACCTTTTGAAATTTTGAAACGTGCCGGTAAGGTAGCTTACGAATTGGCGTTACCCCCGCACATGGAGCACATTCATAATATTCTTCACGTATCGATGCTTAAGAAGTATAATCCAGATTCTAGGCATGTAATCGAGTATGAGCCGATAGAACTTCGGGCGGATTTATCGTATGTAGAGAATCCAATAGAGATTCTAGAAAAGAGAGAAAAGATATTGAGAAATAAAGTTGTAAAGTTAGTAATAATATTGTAGAGAAACCCAAAGGTTGAAGAGTTAATCTGGGAAATAGAAAGTGATATGCGAGAAAAGTACCATCATCTATTTACATAGGAGATTCTGAGGACAGAATCCTTTTAAGGGGGGAAGGATGTAATATTCGGGATATTGCATGTAATTATTTTTATCAATAAATGTTTATTATGTGATTATTATGTGAATTTTGGTGAATTATCTGATGATGGATAATAATATTTGGATGATTATACATGATAAAATGTGAGTATGTTAATTTTAATATGTCCAGAATAAAATATAGATAATTGTGATATTTTTCTGATAATTTTTGGATCGTTATATGATTTTAAAATGATTTACGAATTTATTAATTATTTTCTGTATAATTACAAAACTATTTCATAAAACCGGTAATCGTCCAACCTCAACCGTTTTTACATTTTTACAACCCGAAATTCTTCGGAAAACTCCTTCCTAACCTAATCTAATAATTCCAGACATATTTCGTGTTTTGACTTTTTCAATCCGTCACGGTGCAAAATTTTCGATACGATAATCATTTCGATAAATCAACAAAACTCGTATTCTCGAAAGACGGGATAATGTTACATTATTTTCATATAAAATGTTTTATAAGAAGCCCGGATACGGGTATCAAATCAGATCATTTTTCCAGTTACTTAGCGGCTGAGTAACTTATTTACGATCCAACATGTACCAATATTCCATAAATATAAATAGCCCTCTTCTTATTTCATTTTTATTCGTATAATCATAATCAATCAGTAAAAATATAGAATTTACAGAGAAAATCCTAATTAATCATCTTGTTCTTGAAAATCAAACTCACAAACGAAGGCGTTATCGAACTCCGATTTGAGCGTGTCATATATCAAATCGAAG
Organism: Apium graveolens; assembly: GCF_009905375.1. Taxonomy (NCBI): domain Eukaryota; kingdom Viridiplantae; phylum Streptophyta; class Magnoliopsida; order Apiales; family Apiaceae; genus Apium; species Apium graveolens. Next base: position 113,120,167 of record NC_133651.1, on the reverse strand, counting down.
CTCTCAAAAAGTTCTTTCTGAATCAATCATCACTTTTGGTGCATAAATCAAGGTTAATTTCTTATTTATTTATTTTAATTTTAATTATTTAATGATCAAAATAGGAATTTTTGTTCTTGATGTTGTTTGTGTGATTTGATGGCCTAGTTTTGTAGATAATTTTGTCCTGGTTATTTTGGTATATTATATGATGATTTTGGAGTTCAATAACATATAGAAATTGAGGTTTGATTCTCGGATGGTAAAATTAGGGTTTTTAATTATTTGAATGTTCTTAATTCGATTTGGGGATTTCGTTTTGGTTGATTATGGGTTTGATTGAGTTGCATAAGCTGATAAATCATTTCATGATCAATCGAACCATATAAAAAAATCAAAGATTGGAGGCCCGGAACGACTCGCCGGAAAACCTCGAGTTCACCGGTTTTTATGGCGATTTTCGCCGAATTTTGCGTTAGGATCGTTGTTTGTTGTGTTTAATGATGCTAATAGATTCCTGGAAGTATTTAGAACACAAGCCACACCAGAAACAGGCCAAACAATACAGTATTTACTTGAATTAGCCTCGCCAGATTATTTTCCGGCCGTCATGTTCTTCAGAATTTGGGTGACCCATTCGGGTCAATTTTGACCCAGTGTTTGACCCGGTTTTGATCCAAATAAATTCATTATTTCAAAAATTTATTTTAATTATTTCAAAAATAGAAAATTGATTTTAATTATTTCAAATAAATTTGGTTTTGGCCCGGTTTATATTTATTTTTCAGAAATTGATTTTAATTATTTCAAAAATTCCAAAAATCCATTATTTAATTTCTGAAAATTATTTTTTTGTTAAAAATAAATCTCAATTATCTAATTAATTAATTTTAGTTGATAATTAATTATTTCATTAGTAAATTAATTTAAATATTAATTGATTAATTAATTTAATTAGTTATTAATTAATTTTAATTAATTAATTAATTAGATTTAATTATTTATTTTGATTTAAAAATTCCAAAAAATAGTTTCGAGCTTTAAAATATTATTTTAAATTATTTTCAAAGCTCGATGTTTATTATAAAATTATTTTAACATCAGATTCAGGTGTTCAAACCCTATTATTTAATTATAAAATGATTCGGAGTCCCATTTTAATTCCGAAAAATGTTCAAAACTTCATATTAAATACCTGGAAAATCATTTTAACCCCGAATCTTCTTCGAATAATTATTTTAATTGAATATCTTACGTGCTACGTGTTATATGTGATTTGATTGATATATAATATGACTGTATGTGCATTGTTTGACATTTTTTATCATAACTTTCAATCCGTACGTCGGATTTGGTTGAAACGAAGGGTAGTTAGAAGTTTTTAACGAATAGAACAAGATGAGAATGATTATTGATACATACAGGTAGTGTTTAACAGAGGAAGCGGGACGTAGAAAGGGAAAACAAGTAGTCAGTGAGTGGGAACCAATTGACAAGTACGAGTAAAGTAAAAGCGAATTGATAAGGCAAGTGTTTCTGCCCTTCCTTGTAGTATAATTGCAAGTATTCCTAATAGTTCTTGTTCTATATTGCAAGTACTTTGAAGTACTTAACCCTAAATCCTGATTCTTATTGATCCTGAGCCGCAGGCCTGATTTCTTGTAAACCATTGATTATTGAATTCTTGGATACGAACCACACCTATACGATACTACTCCACAAATACATATCTACCACATACTGATTCTTGATATGAGATTACTTAACATACCAACCCTTATGTCTTGTATAACAAAAGACCAATTCTTGTAACTTTTGAACTTTTGGTCTTCTGCTTTCTAATTTTTTCCTTGATTGAAAACCAACCTTTATGACTTCCTTGTTATACCTTCATGGAATTATGAATCACCCTATACTTTAAGATAAGTGTTGTTTATGATTCAGCTTATTGAAATTTCATTGTTTATCATGCTGTTATTATAGAATTGGATTGTTTTCAAATATGGAACAGATTCATGATCGGACCAGCTTCGTGGTTATAATAGGCCAATGTGTGCCTTGGATCCAGTATATAGAGCAAAGCTGGCAGCCTTGCTCGGGGTTAGTGCATGACTGATCAACAGCCTAATCTTGATTTTTAAAATGAAAGTGAATATCCAATTCTAATCATTCCTTATCAGTAAACTTGATTTCTTATATCATTTCAATTGATCATTTTTTAAACTCAGTGTTGTCATTGCGACTTGCTGAGCTAGTTAGCTCACTTTTGCAAACCTGTTTATATTCTTTTCCAGTTAAAAAGGAAAGTGGTGGTAGCGAGGATCCCCAGACAAGTGGGCGAGCTAGGTATCCAGGTTGAAATGGGATAAGCTAGCAGATGATATTTGGCTTAGTGTGTGTTGATAGTTTGTAATAAAGTTTACTTCCGTTATAAGATAAATAAACTGGGATTTGGAACGTTTGTAATATAAATAAGGTTGTGGCTTGTGGGCATACTTCAAACTGCTTCGATCCGTGGAAAATGGTAAGTAGGGCCATTGCATATATATTATTATATTCATAAACATGTTTAAATATGGTGTGTGTGTGTGTTGTGGACCTCAAACTTCTGACCCGGATTTGGAGGGCGCCACAATTATGGCTAAAAAATTAGGAAAAAAGAGTGCATGTTGAAGTGGATTTCAAAGTAAGGGGATGCAAACTTCAATTCATGAAAATAGGTATACGAAATTGAGTTTTGGCCAAATATAAGTGGTGCAAAATGCAATTATCTCCTTGTTATAATAATTCATCTTAATCAGACTAATTTTGCTCTAGAGGCGCCTATTTTCCTTCGTACTAATATGATCCAACCCCGTAACTCTTTCCTCTAACGTAGGTTTTTTGGAAATTACTTTTTTTAAGTTATTTTTGTAAGACAGATAGTTTTTAAAGTTTTTATCTGCTAGAATATGATTTTCAAAAATATAATTTTACAATCCGATACAGTTTCGAATGCAATCAAACTAAATCTTAGGCATTTTTCAGATAACTTTAAAAAAATTACATATCTTGTTATTTTTTAGCGCAACCCATTTTTTGCAAATAAATATGTTATTGCAAACAAATTTAAAAAGAATAGTATTATTGATTATTTTTCTATATAAATATGTTATTGTTTAGTCTGCGAATAATCCTAACATTTTTTCTTGACAAACAAAGAGATTTTATTAACTTGATAAATTACTCAAAAAACATCCTTGACTTCAATCGGGACATTTCCCCTATTAAAAGACCGATCTGGATACAAATATGATACTTTAGTTAGGTTATGAGCCACCATTATGGTGGCACCTAAGAAGCAGGGATACGTGGGTCGATGCCGAGTCCCCGTGTTAGATTTTCGAACACATGTATACCTATATTGGACACACGGATTCTTTCATGATACTGATATGAAATTTTATCTTTAGGAATTGTAGTTAAAATCAATTTTGAGCAAACTACATTTATAATATTAAGTATCCATGTCTATTAGTTACTATAAAAATATTAATTATCGTATTCATTTTGCATTAACTAAAAGGATTTTACTTGTATTTTTGTGTTATAAATTAATAAATGATGCATTCGATTCATTTTTCATGCAATTTTTGATATTGTTAGTAAGTTTTAGTATGTTTAATATGAAATATATATGATTTTTTTGTTAATTTTTCCCGTGTCCCCGCACCTGTATCCCGATATTTTTATATTTGTCAAATTCACGTATCCCTGTACTACGCACTCGCACTCCCGCACTTGTGTCCTTGCTTTTTAGGGTGGCACCATATTTGTAGACCGCTTAATAAATAAAATACACCGTGTTTAGCATTTTAATCAAGTGTCGACACTCAATCATCACCCGTCAAAACGGTGACACCTTGTCCGCCTGACTTTTGATAGCCTGAATCGTGACTAAACATGTTTTGGAATAAAAACTAGAGTGCGTTATTAATTAATTCTAGGGTTTGTGAGCTTCGGGCTTTAATGGTTGCTCTCACGTTCGGGACTATCGGTCCTTACAAGATGCCTACTTATCCCTGTGTAGTAGAGAATCAAGCCAAAAATATAGTTATAGGTTGAGGGGTAGAGCCCTTTATATAGAAGTGAATCTAGGATTAGACTTGTGTTGGGAGACTTGGTGGATAAGTCTCCAACTTAGATGGTGATTAAGAGTCCTATAAAGGAAGGAACTCCAAAACCTTCTGTGTAGGACTTTGAGTCCATTTAGGACACATGTCTCTGCTCTTCCAGCCGTATTGGGCCTAGTCCGTGAACAGCTTGTGTTCGTGGACCTTGACGACCTCTACTGGTGGGCCTTGTCTACATGGGTTGTCTTGAGTCTGCTACGAGCTCGGACCAGACAGGTCTGTAATGGACTTCAGACAAGAAGCCCAAGTATAATTAATGTGATATTTAATATGTCTTTCAGATGTATTTTTATCCATATCATTTGGCCCCCAACTTCCTGGAATATTGCTCGAGTTTTTGTGGGAGTTATAATGGTCTTTTCGCGACTCGGGGTACTTTTGGCCCTTCTCAGATATTGTCCCTTCATGGGTATCGGCCCTTCATGGGTGTCTCTATTTTATTATAAAGTGTGGAGCGACCTACACGTTTACAATGACTTATTAGTGTGAGCATACACACTTAAGGCCTTTGTACAAGCTATTTGGATAGTGTTTAACACTAAACAGTTCTAATCTGGACTAAAAACGAGCATTTATCACCCCTTAACCTTCATCAAGGTTAATTATAGGGTGAAAGATCCTAACAGGCCCTACTCGGGGCTAATTAATCGAGGTTAATTTACATGTACAAGCTGCTAACTAGGCTTAAAAGAGCCTAATTTTAAGCTAGAATGCACTATCTGGCCTTAATCGAGACTAAACTGCCCTAAATGGGGCTAATTTATCTTAATTAGGACTAATCAGCATGCATAAGACACTAATTATCCCTAATTCGCATTAATCACATGAGTGAATAGGTTAAACGGCCCTAATCGGGGCTAATTTCATCATACGGGTCACTAATTCCCCCTGATTCGTGTTAATTACGCGTAATATACACTAATCGGCCATAAATGGGGCTAAAATTCACTAATGGCCCTAATCGGGGCTTAATTTTAAATCCTGAATATTTTAAAAAGAATCGAATTTTTCTATTTTTTTCATTTTTGCAAAAAAATTCAAAACATTTCGCTGGGGAGTCACCGGGTCTCTGCAAGACCTCCTGCTGCAGGAGATCCTGCTCGTCCACATGCCCCTTATTGTAGCCTGGTCGGACTCATGTGGTCGAACACCTCCTGGTCGGCCAGGGGCAGGTCCCTATGTCCCACATGTCCCCTGCCGACTAGGGGTGCTTGCTCCAAATTTTTTCCCCGTAGAACCTTCTACTCAGACTCAAACCCTTTGTGCTCTTTGATAGGCTATTTTTACTCTTAGTTATCCATGGAATTAATCTCATGGTTGCTCTAGAGTTTCTCAGGGCTCTGCTACGCTTATTTTAGTGAACTTTTCGTACTCATTCTATTGAACGTTCTGTACTCGTTCTAACTGAACATTTTGTGCTCTATTGAACTTGTTCTATAGGAAGTCTTATACTTCAATGAACTTGTCCAAACTTGTGTACTCCAACGTACTCGTTCTCGTAGACGTTCTAGTCTTCACAAAACTTAGCTCCGCTGAGAGTTATCCTTTTCAAGAAATTTCCAAGAGACTTCTCAGGAGGGTCTTCAGAACAACTTTAGAAGGCCTCAGGGCTCTCTTAGAGGAGCTCCTAGTCGGCCTCAAGGCACTAATTTTAGCATGGTCAGCCAGGCTTGGTCTTAGTAGGCCTCGTGGCCAATCTCAGGGGGTCTGTTCGGGCGGGAGGAAAAATTCCCTGAATTTGTCAAGGTGAATGCTTTACTCTTCACAAAACTTTTTCCATGAATCCTCTGGTCTTCACGGAACTTGTTCTCGCTGACCTTCTGATCTTTATGAAATTCATTCTTGTGGACGCCCTAGTCTTCACGAAACTTGTTTCCTTTGGAGGTCAACCCCTTCTTACAAATTCACATAAAATTTCTCAAGGGAGCCACCAGAACAATTTTGGAAGACCTCAAGTGTAATAACCCCAAAATTTTGAACTTTTTGTAACCCTTATGAATAGTGTTTTTGCTGATATTGCTGAATAAGAAAACTGTTCATGCCACACTATGTAGGGTTTCTTTTATGGATATTCTGAGATTTTATTGGTACTCTATATGATATATAAGTGTATATAAAGATCGTCAGAATCCAAATTTGAACCTTTTAATTTTTCCCAAAAATCCACCAGATATCAAAAGAATTGAGTATAAGGTAACAGGATAAAAAGGATTTAAATTCAAAGATTTTATTAGAGGATCATAAAAAAGAATATAATGTATTGAGAAAGGTTAAGGGAACCTAAGTAATAAGACCCCGGGTATGATCCCTCAAACGATAAACGAAAACGAAAGTTAAGCGAACCGTATAACAGATCAGCGACCATTAGCCAAGTAATTAGAAGCTAATCAAAGAGATTAGAGGGGATGATGTCATCCAACCAATGAGAAGAGGACAAAGGAGGGAGGGTGACATCACATGATGACAAAAGCATGACATAAGGGAAGGAATTGTTGGATGATTGTGAGCCACACAAAAGTTACCATGGTAAAAAGGTAAGAAATCAAAACAAAACAAATCAAAAGCAACCAACCAAGCCAAAACATTTCATTTTCATCAAAAAACACAAAACACCTCCATTTTCAAGAAGAGCTCTCGGCTTTTCTTCTTTTTCAAAGAGGAAAATTCCAAAATTCAAGATCCAAGCCTTGTTAATTAGTGAGGTAATTATCTAAGACTCTTTATGCATAGTTATGGATATCCTATAAGTTTGAGCTCCTAAATCATTCACAATCTCTTCCTAAAAATCATGGAAGAAGATGGTGAATAGTGTTTTTCAAGAACTAAAATTTTTGTTCTTGAAGTTTTGTTTAGTTTAAGCTTGGATAAGGACTTTAAGGGTGATTCCAAGCCATTCTCTTGATTCTCCACTCTCCAAGGAAGGTATAAACTCCAAACCCTAGCTTTAGTTTTGACTAATTAGGAATAAATATGATTGATATAGTATATGTGAAGCATGATGCTTGTTTGTTTAAAGTTTGGTTGAGTTTGTAGAGATTAGTTGGTTTTGTGGTGTTTTTGGAGTTGTAAATCTTGATAATTAGTTAAAGAACTTAAGTAAAGCTTTTAGTTCATGTGGGGAATAAGTATAAATTGTTAATGTTGAGTTGTTGGGGCTGTTATGATGTATTATGGATGGATTTTTGATTTGGTTGTGATTGTGGATTGATTGTGGGTTGAATTGGAGTGTTTTAAATTTGGGTAATCGCGTAAACATAGCCGTCGTAATGTCCGATTTACTTTAGGCTGTTTTTGTTCTTAACATTAGGACCCGGGAACTCACTAATAGGTTTTGACCATTGCCATGATTAGATAGTTCATGTTACGATCTTCGTTTTGATATGTAGTTCGTTTGATTCCGATGTACGATTTAGGAGAAACGACCGTTTTAAGTAACTGCGTTTCGCGACCAAACCATTACCCCTCGCCTTACTTTGAAACATAGGTTAAAGACCTTAAAGGACTAATTGGAGTATGAAGCAATTATGTTAAGTGGATTAGGCAGTTGGTAAGGTACTCGCGAAAGAATCGCCTTAAAACTCGTAATGGTTAATTTATTAAAAATGGTGGAGCCGAGGGTACTCGAGCGACTTAAGATAATCAGTAAGCGCAAAGCGAGCGTTAGAGTCTAATTTGGTTAAAGTATAGATTTACAAGTGACTTTGGTTTAATTCCAGCTTACATGTTGTTTATAGGTTACCAGACTCGTCCCAAGCCATTTGTAACCCCCAGTCGCTAAGGCAAGTTTTCTACCTGTATAACTCTTGTTGTGATGTATATGTGTATATGCATGATCTTGTGATAAATGCATATTTGTTATTAGCAAATTCTTGCGATATATTGGAGCATGTGATATGGTATATATGCATGTCTGTTTCGTATTCTTGATGTATATATATGTTGGTTCAAATGCTTATTAGTTGCATAATACCTATGCTAGAGATAAGCAGTAGTTGCGTATACCCTGAGTACAGGGGACCCAAAGGTGAACCCTTTTCTATAAACCGGGAGTAGATGTTCCCGAGTATATGATATATATATATATATATATATATATATATATATTTATATATATATATATTATAGTTTTCAAAACTATTAATCGAATAAGGTTTATTCGATAACTTTATTTTTATTAAGGAATATTATCTTGAATATTAATTCGAGGACTTATGACTCGGTTTATTTAATTTAAGGAATATTATCTTGAATATTCATTCGAGGACTTATGACTCGGTTTATTTTATTTAATGAATATTATCTTGAATATTCATTCGAGGACTTATGACTCGGTTTATTTTATTTAATGAATATTATTTTGAATATTTATTCGAGGACTTATGACTCCGCTTATTTACTAAATGATATTCTTTATTTTATTAAAGAATAATGTTTCGATAATCAAACTTATTTTCGATTATTCAATTAAAGATCATACTTTCGTATAAGTATATCTTTGGTTAATTATTATTATTCATTTGAAGTATGAGTTTTAAAACTTCTACTTCAACTATTATTATAAAAATCATCCTTGATGGGAATATTATTTAAATGATAATATTCAGATATTTTCTAATATATCGGTACTGATTTATTTTATTAAATCAGCATTACTCCAAACACTCTTTAAAGTGTTTTCGAGTCTTCAAAATGATTTTTAAAGGTTAGAGCGGATCCCAAAACTCGTTTTCAAATTTAAGATCTTCCTTTTTGAAGGGGACTTGAATACTCGCTCAAAAATTTAAGGGATCCGGCTCTGTGGTGTATTTTATATTCGCAACGAGGTTGCTGTTTTGATAAATGAATTGATTACTTACCCAACGTTCGGGAAGTAAGTACATCTATTTGAGTCGGCATAAGCAACATGGGCTCAGTGGGCGTCCATGAAAGTGTAAGTTGTTCAGTGGGAGTCCATCAAATGCGTAAGTGGCTGAGTGGCAGTCCAGCATAAGGTCCTATTGCGGCCAGGGTGATGACCAGTGGGGAATTCGTCCATCTACTAGTAGAAAAGGTTACTTATTGGTATCTTTGCCTGATCAGCAAGATATCAGGTTTATGCCAAGGTTTTCTCCTTTCCAAATTCATTGGATATTGCAACTCTGTTTATAATTTTCATAACAGAGATTTTCAAGGAGTGTATGAAATGTATATATATATATAGGTGTATATATATATCAGGACTTAATGAAGTATCTCGTAACTTCATTATTTATAATGATGTTCAAAGATTGAATCTATTCAAATCTTGTCTTGTAGTCTCATCTATGTGATGAACTTTTGAAACTAATTATAACTTGAACGGTGGTAGTTCAAGTAGTATTTGGAAAAGATATAAGTATATTGGAGTATCTTGTAACTTCATCTTTTAAACTTATATCTAGTAAATGATTATCTTATGCATATCAAAGGTTTCAGAAAAATGTTGAGACAAGGTTAGATATATGAGATCACCTTGCAACGATATTTTTATACAGTTATACACTGGAACTCCGTGTGTATTATGCATGGAAGAGGACTTCCAAGATTTTGAAAAGTATATATGTATATATACTTAATATTTTGCGACTTCATCGCATTAAGATATCAGCTTGGTTCATTTCTTCTTGACCAAGACTTTCACGAGTACTATGAGAATGCTCATATATTGTTAATTATTATACATATTATTTTGGTGGGCTTATTGCTCACCCTTGCTTTCTTCTTTCATCACACAACATCAGATAGACAAGATGAACAGGACCAAGCTCCCAATTTGCGAGCGGATAGGAAACGTTCCGCAGTTTCCTATAGGCGTTGATGTCGCTGTAGCTGAGGTAGGAACTACCAATAGGCTAGGCTTTCAACTTTTGATGTACCAGACTTATGTATCTTTATCAATTGTAATAATGGCAAAGAAATGTAAATTTATTCAGAAACCCTTTTATGGTGTAATGGCATATAATTTTGGAATAAAATGACTCGTGTTATTTTTGGATATTCATCTCTGAGACTATAACTTGTGGTGTGTGTGTTTATTGTGGGGTCACAGTACAGAGTAGTTGATTGTTTATTAAGATTGTGTGTTATTAAGGGAAATGGAACTCGTGACAACCCGGATCCCCGACCCCGGATTTGGGGGTGTTACAGAAGTGGTATCAGAGCCAAGCGTTATAAACCTCAGAGATGATGTGACGTTAAGATAATAAGTTCACTAAGATAATAAGAACTCTTGCCAAGTTCATAGTCGGACTACCTAACGTAGTAATGACAGTTAAAACCCTTATGGGAACCCTTATAAATATCGTGATAGAAGTATAGTTCGTTATCGTATATGGTAGCGGGAATCCGAACCCTGAGGTTGAGGAGCAACAACGCGATGATGTTTTATTAGTTATTGGAGATCAGATTGTGGATCCGATAGAGCGTCCTAACACGGGACCGGATGATGTTCATATTGAGGATGTAGCGGTTGAGGATGTTGTCCTAGAAGGGATTATCGCTGAGAAGGATCCTGTGAAGGATCCTCACAAGAATGAATAAAGGACCACTGAGGAATTGATGGCCATGGTTAGGGCAACTACCAGAGGTAGGATTGGCCGGTCACTACCAGAGGTTCGTTCAAGTTTGTAAAGATAGTAGCCCCTTTAACGCGACTTACTCGTAAGACTGAGAAGTTCTAATGGACAGAGAAATTCGAGAACAGCTTTTAAGAACTGAAGCAAAGATTGGTGGCGGCCCCTATGATGGCATTGCCGGATGGAAAAGGAGATTTTGAGATGTGTAGTGACGCTTCGCATAAAGAATTAGGGTGCTTCTTATACAGCACAACAAGGTAATCGCGTACGCGTCAAGATAATTAAGGGAATATAAAAATTCGATATCCTCACCCATGAGCTTGGGCTCGTGGCAATAGTTTTGCCCTAAAGATTGGAGGCACTACTTGTATGGAGAGAAGTGCGAGATTTACCTAAGCCATAAGTGCTCTAGTACATTTTCCCGTAGAAAGAGCTCAACATACGCCAGAGGAGGCAGTTAGAGCTAATCAAGAATTATGATTGGGAGATTCTTTATCATTCGGGGAAAGCCAATGTGGTGGCTGATGCCCTTAGTAAAAAAGGAGAAACTCAAGATGATAATGTCTTTGGGAGAGTTTATAAGAGATTTTGAGAAAATGGAAATAGGAGTGAAGGTAACCGGAGCCGGTACCGAAAAGATGTTTGAGATTGCAATATAGTCCGAATTATCGGAAAAGAACATATTATGCCAGAAAAAGTGATGAATGAAGACAGAGAGCCAACAATTAGATATTAAGATTACTACCGAGAAAGATGATAAGGGAATAATGAGGTATTCCTACAGAATTTGGGTTCCAAATGTTCAAGAGCTTAAAGATGAAATCTTAGATGAAAGCTAGTTTGAGAAATAAGATTTAGAGCTAACCTTGAACGTGATAGTCAGGGAGGTCGCCATCAAGATAGAAGGAACCCATAACATAATGGAGTGGAAAATGAGGATTTTAACGTATAAGATAACCCCAAGTATGGGAGAAGGATGAAACATTTCATACTAAGGAAACAGAAAGTCGAGTAAGGAAAGGAGACCCGAGACGGTACTCCTATACGGCAATTCATGGACCTGTCTAAAAAGAACTTAGACTATTATCCCCAACCACCACCTTGAGGAAACAATGCGGCGAGAAATTCTTTCAGGTTCTTTAAGTCGCTAAGCTCTCAGAGTTCCGAGGAACAAGCTGACCCAGTCGAGGCAAGAGCCTGGCTAAAGGAAATACAGGAATCATTTGAGATTCTAAATGATTGACGAATCACAAAAGACTGTTTTTGTCACTTACCCTCCTAAGAGAGAGACCACCCACTGGTGAAAGACCAAGAAAGGCACGGAGCCAGAGGTTAGAATAAACTGATTAAAGTTCAGTCAATTGTTTTCGGGAAAGTAATTCCCACGGTTATGGAGAGAGTGTAAAAGCTTTAGAGCCAGAACAAAGGCGGACGAGTATGATGAAATATGAAGCTAAGTTGTAAAAGTTGTCAAGATTCGTTCTGATGACAAGAATCTCAGAATGATGTGATGTTTGAAATCAATGCTTATGTTGGGTTGGTTCATGAAATAATGATAAGAGAAAGGAAAATAAAAAGAAATTGAAGTGGAAAGGAATATAAAGGCAATAGAGATTGAGGAATGATAAGGAAGTTGGGTATGAGGAAACCCTAAAGACTCGTAGCAATAGAAATAGAAAAGTATGTAATCGTCAGGATGAGGGTGATTCACCATGAGTTAAATAGATGGTTGAAGGCATAAGATATACATATATTTTATCCCCTGTAAGTTGGGAGGACTCAAGGAAACCTTGAGATAGTTCGAAGGATAAATAATGAGACGCGGATAGACTGAGGAGACAAGTAAGAAATTAGGAAAATTGGATGAAGGAAGTGACCTTCAAGAATATGAAGTGTAAGACCGGTGGCTTGATACCCAGAAAGGGAGACGTCAGGTATGAAAGATATCCCAACATTGAGGTGACTGTTGAGATAAACAACAAAAGTAAATAAGGAATTATTAAGAAGAAGTTCACGTTGAACACGACCAATATCTTCCTGAACATCCTTGTTATCGTTACCAAATTAGGCAAGAAAAGCGGATAACCGTTGTTATCTTTTGGAGGCCATATTGATTGACCTCATTTTGAATACAGATGTTATTGTGAAATTAGGCATATACCATCGAGGTGGAAATGATTGAATAAGACACCCTTATCAGGGATATATGACTTGATTTATCCATGGAAGGATGCATGTACCTTTTTAAAGGTGAAATTAAGGATAAAACATCGGTAACTTAAAATAAATCCTAGGGGAATGCATAAAGGTTGGCATTTCACCCTTAATAGGGATAGAATGAGTTTTGACAGTATGAATTGGAAAGGATTAAGGTAATAACAACCTTTAAGAATCAGTGGAGAAATTTTTCAGAAGTATATAGACAATGATTCTGGTATTAATAAAGGGTATCTTGATATGCCCTGTAACTAGGGAATACAGGAGGAACGATTCAAGGATAACCTTAGAGGTTTTACAAGGAGAAAGGTAATATTCAAATTTCTCAAGAATAGAAATGTTGATAAAGGAAATATGACGTAATTATAATGATGCCAAGTGGGGCACATGTTAAACCACGAGAAAGTATGGATCGAACCAGTAAAGGTCAAAATTGTTCAGGGCAATTAGGGCCTAAGATAAAAGATGTTCTAAGTATGATTGAGAGTCAGTCGTGACAGTGATTAACCTCTAAAGACTGAGGCAATAACTTATGGAAAAATGGTGATATTTTTTTTTACTCATCAGATTTCAAGGAAAACATCTTCACACAAGTAGTGATTGAAGTGAGGTAGAAAATTTAGTTGGAGGTGGTTAAAAGGACATGATTGTAAGGAAATTTTACTATCAGGAAAGGCCAAAGAGGTGGCCAACACTTTAAGTGTAAGAGGATAATTATAGGCGCTTGTGCCAAAGGAATACAGTGATGATGGTTAAAGTTGTGAAGGTTGTATTATGGTTTAAAAGATTGACATTCCTTCTGATGACTGTGCAATACCCAACCATAATAGTAGTTGGTAAAGGTTTAATTCGTGTAATCGCCATGAGCAGGCCATCTATCTCAGAAGGTACTATCTTGAGATAAGCCAGGACCATGTTTCAAAAAGGACTAGACGAACCTTTGAGTTAAGTCTTCTATTTAGGGCGTATGATTAAGAATGGTATTAACCTGCTATCGTTGCTTTGATTGAAACTCTTCTGCAATTTTATCTGCTTCATGTCATATATACGTCAAGTTCTAGAGAGTTCTTCATGAATCATGAACGGTGATCATGTTAACTCTTTAGAAGTATTCTATACGACATGTATGGACTCCGTATGGTAAGATATTAAGATTTCACGGAAAGTGAATGACGACAGTAGGTCAGTGGTGGACCATAGTAATGCAGCAATGATTCTGCGAGTAATGAGCTGATTACAACCGTGAGAGTTGTATTGGAATGGATGTTGAGATTGAGTACCACTAATCGGGTCGTGGTAGTGTATAAGTTATCATTGATAGACTAATTAAGTAGAGTATCTACCTATTGAATATTTATTCCCTTTTATGAAAAGAGAGTCGTATTACTATATGAGGAAGGTTGCGGTGCAAGCATAGAATTCTAGTAACGATGATGTCTAGAATGAGATCCCAGATTCGATTTTCGATATCGAGGGAGTTTCAAAGGTGATTGTGTATAAGCTCGAGGAAGAGCATGGGTCCATAGAATGATGGACGGAATAGCAAAAATATTTAGGCATGTGAAATACGATGCTATAATACTTGATGTTGATATAAATACATATATGTTTTGTTCTCCTATGATAAACCTCTATAGTTCAGAGGTAGATTCCAAGCCAGATATTTTGTGGGAGTATATTTTATATATACAATTATCTTCAGTTCGTCCTTTTCTCTTCTTTTCATTTCATGTAAGCTGAGAAGAACAACCCTTCCAGAAGGGGAGGTATTGCCGAATGACTATCTATCTGTGTGATAGAAGCCTAGTAGGATACCACATGTTGTTTAATTGCTTGTCAAGTACTAAAGGCCGGCCACCTTCTGTACTAACTATGCAATGAAACAAGTGTTCATGATCATAGTGATCTCTCAACAAATTCCTTTACTTCTATATGATTGATCAAACTTTGGGAAATAGAAACAGCTGAAAAAGGAGTAGTAAAGTTGTGGTGGTATTCGGAATGGAAACACATTCGTGATACTAAGGTTGATGTGGTTATTAAAAGGTTATAGAACGCTAACGAGCAAAAGTATAACCAGTATAATATTAGGAACGGAAGGTAGTAGCGATTACGAACTGGAAAAGAATGGGTATTGAGAAGTAAAAGCTCTAATGCTAAAAGCTATAATGAGAGTCTGTGCAATAGACTTGAAAGAATTTGGAATGATCACTTAACACGGATTGAGTTTTCTTACGACAAGAGATCATATGTCAGTATTGAGATGTCGCCTTATGAGATCCTTGAGGGAAGATAATGTCGATCTCCCTTATGTTAGGATGAAGTTGTAGAGCGTAAGATGCTCGGACCCGCAGTAGTCCAAAGGACCAGGGATGTAATAAGATCTAATCAGAGGATGGCTGGTAGTAGCCCAAGATGGACATAAGAAGTATGTTGATTTGACAATGAAAGGACAAAGAGAATGAAGGAGGGAACCTTGTATTGTTAAAAGTATTCCCTTAAAAAGGAATTGATGAGGGTTGGAAAGAAAGGAAAGTTTAAGTCCACAAATTGTTGGACCCCTGAATATATTAAGACGTATTGGGAAGTTAGCATATGAGTTATACCTACCCCCGAACATGTGGCAAGTCATAACATGTTTCACGTATCAATGTTAAGGAAGTGTAATTCGGATGCCAGATAAATAGGGGGATATGAGCGCATAGACATGTAACCAGATCTGACTTATGTGGAGAAACCAGTAAAGATTCTGGATAAGAAGGAGCAGGTGCTTCGGAACAAAGTGATCAAGCTAGTCAGAGTGCTATGGCAGAATCATAATGTAGAAGAATCAACTTGGGAACTAGAGAGCGCAATGCTAGAAAAGTACCCCCATTTATTTTCTATTTGATTCCGGGACGGAATCCTTTTAAGGAGGGGAGACTGTAATAACCCCAAAATTTTGAACTTTTTGTAACCCTTATGAATAGTGTTTTGGCTGATATTGCTGAATAAGAAAACTGTTCATGCCACACTATGTAGGGTTTCTTTTATGGATATTCTGAGATTTTATTGGTACTCTATATGATATATAAGTGTATGTAAAGATCGTCAGAATCCAAATTTGAACCTTTTGATTTTTCCCGAAAATCCACCAGATATCAAAAGAATTGAGTATAAGGTAACAGGATAAAAAGGATTTAAATTCAAGGATTTTATTAGAGGATCATAAAAAGGAATATAATGTATTGAGAAAGGTTAAGGGAACCTAAGTAATAAGATCCCGGGTATGATCCCTCAAACGATAAACGAAAACGAAAGTTAAGCGAACCGTATAACAGATCAGCGACCATTAGCCAAGTAATTAGAAGCTAATCAAAGAGATTAGAGGGGATGATGTCATCCAACCAATGAGAAGAGGACAAAGGAGGGAGGGTGACATCACATGATGACAAAAGCATGACATAAGGGAAGGAATTGTTGGATGATTGTGAGCCACACAAAAGTTACCATGGTAAAAAGGTAAGAAATCAAAACAAAACAAATCAAAAGCAACCAACCAAGCCAAAACATTTCATTTTCATCAAAAAACACAAAACACCTCCATTTTCAAGAAGAGCTCTCGGCTTTTCTTCTTTTTCAAAGAGGAAAATTCCAAAATTCAAGATCCAAGCCTTGTTAATTAGTGAGGTAATTATCTAAGACTCTTTATGCATAGTTATGGATATCCTATAAGTTTGAGCTCCTAAATCATTCACAATCTCTTCCTAAAAATCATGGAAGAAGATGGTGAATAGTGTTTTTCAAGAACTAAAATTTTTGTTCTTGAAGTTTTGTTTAGTTTAAGCTTGGATAAGGACTTTAAGGGTGATTCCAAGCCATTCTCTTGATTCTCCACTCTCCAAGGAAGGTATAAACTCCAAACCCTAGCTTTAGTTTTGACTAATTAGGAATAAATATGATTGATATAGTATATGTGAAGCATGATGCTTGTTTGTTTAAAGTTTGGTTGAGTTTGTAGAGATTAGTTGGTTTTGTGGTGTTTTTGGAGTTGTAAATCTTGATAATTAGTTAAAGAACTTAAGTAAAGCTTTTAGTTCATGTGGGGAATAAGTATAAATTGTTAATGTTGAGTTGTTGGGGCTGTTATGATGTATTATGGATGGATTTTTGATTTGGTTGTGATTGTGGATTGATTGTGGGTTGAATTGGAGTGTTTTAAATTTGGGTAATCGCGTAAACATAGCCGTCGTAATGTCCGATTTACTTTAGGCTGTTTTTGTTCTTAACGTTAGGACCCGTTAACTCATTGATAGGTTTTGACCATTGCCATGATTAGATAGTTCATATTACGAGCTTCGTTTTGATATGTAGTTCGTTTGATTCCGATGTACGGTTTAGGAGAAATGACCGTTTTAAGTAACGGCGTTTCGCGACCGAACCATTACCCCTCGCCTTACTTTGAAACATAGGTTAAAGACCTTAAAGGACTAATTGGAGTATGAAGCAATTATGTTAAGTGGATTAGGCAGTTGGTAAGGTACTCGCGAAAGAATCGCCTTAAAACTCGTAATGGTTAATTTATTAAAAATGGTGGAGCCGAGGGTACTCGAGCGACTTAAGAGAATCAGTAAGCGCAAAGCGAGCGTTAGAGTCTAATTTGGTTAAAGTATAGATTTACAAGTGACTTTGGTTTAATTCCAACTTACATGTTGTTTATAGGTTACCAGACTCGTCCCAAGCCATTTGTAACCCCCAGTCGCTAAGGCAAGTTTTCTACCTGTATAACTGTTGTTGTGATGTATATGTGTATATGCATGATCTTGTGATAAATGCATATTTGTTATTAGCAAATTCTTGCGATATATTGGAGCATGTGATATGGTATATATGCATGCCTGTTTCGTATTCTTGATGTATATATATGTTGGTTCAAATGCTTATTAGTTGCATAATACCTATGCTAGAGATAAGCAGTAGTTGCGTATACCCTGAGTACAGGGGACCCAAAGGTGAACCCTTTTCTATAAACCGGGAGTAGATGTTCCCGAGTATATGATATATATATATTTATATATATATATTATAGTTTTCAAAACTATTAATCGAATAAGGTTTATTCGATAACTTTATTTTTATTAAGGAATATTATCTTGAATATTAATTCGAGGACTTATGACTCGGTTTATTTAATTTAAGGAATATTATCTTGAATATTCATTCGAGGACTAATGACTCGGTTTATTTTATTTAATGAATATTATCTTGAATATTCATTCGAGGACTTATGACTCGGTTTATTTTATTTAATGGATATTATTTTGAATATTCATTCGAGGACTTATGACTCCGCTTATTTACTAAATGATATTCTTTATTTTATTAAAGAATAATGTTTCGATAATCAAACTTATTTTCGATTATTCAAATAAAGATCATAGTTTCGTATAAGTATATCTTTGGTTAATTATTATTATTCATTTGAAGTATGAGTTTTAAAACTTCTACTTCAACTATTATTATAAAAATCATCCTTGATGGGAATATTATTTAAATGATAATATTCAGATATTTTCTAATATATCGGTACTGATTTATTTTATTAAATCAGCATTACTCCAAACACTCTTTAAAGTGTTTTCGAGTCTTCAAAATGATTTTTAAAGGTTAGAGCGGATCCCAAAACTCGTTTTCAAATTTAAGATCTTCCTTTTTGAAGGGGACTTGAATACTCGCTCAAAAATTTAAGGGATCCGGCTCTGTGGTGTATTTTATATTCGCAACGAGGTTGTTGTTTTGATAAATGAATTGATTACTTACCCAACGTTCGGGAAGTAAGTCCATCTATTTGAGTCGGCATAAGCAACATGGGCTCAGTGGGCGTCCATGAAAGTGTAAGTTGTTCAGTGGGAGTCCATCAAATGCGTAAGTGGCTGAGTGGCAGTCCAGCATAAGGTCCTATTGCGGCCAGGGTGATGACCAGTGGGGAATTCGTCCATCTACTAGTAGAAAAGGTTACTTATTGGTATCTTTGCCTGATCAGCAAGATATCAGGTTTATGCCAAGGTTTTCTCCTTTCCAAATTCATTGGATATTGCAACTCTGTTTATAATTTTCATAACAGAGGTTTTCAAGGAGTGTATGAAATGTATATATATAGGTGTATATATATATATCGGGACTTAATGAAGTATCTCGTAACTTCATTATTTATAATGATGTTCAAAGATTGAATCTATTCAAATCTTGTCTTGTAGTCTCATCTATGTGATGAACTTTTGAAACTAATTATAACTTGAACGGTGGTAGTTCAAGTAGTATTTGGAAAAGATATAAGTATATTGGAGTATCTTGTAACTTCATCTTTTAAACTTATATCTAGTAAATGATTATCTTATGCATATCAAAGGTTTCAGAAAAACATTGAGACAAGGTTAGATATATGAGATCACCTTGCAACGATATTTTTATACAGTTATATACTGGAACTCTGTGTGTATTATGCATGGAAGAGGACTTCCAAGATTTTGAAAAGTATATATGTATATATACTTAATATTTTGTGACTTCATCGCATTAAGATATCAGCTTGGTTCATTTCTTCTTGACCAAGACTTTCACGAGTACTATGAGAATGCTCATATATTGTTAATTATTATACATATTATTTTGGTGGGCATGTTGCTCACCCTTGCTTTCTTCTTTTATCACACAACATCAGATAGACAAGATGAACAGGACCAAGCTCCCAATTTACGAGCGGATAGGAAACGTTCCGCAGTTTCCTATAGGCGTTGATGTCGCTGTAGCTGAGGTAGGAACTACCAATAGGCTAGGCTTTCAACTTTTGATGTACCAGACTTATGTATCTTTATCAATTGTAATAATGGCGAAGAAATGTAAATTTATTCAGAAACCCTTTTAAGGTGTAATGGCATATAATTTTGGAATAAAATGACTCGTGTTATTTTTGGATATTCATCTCTGAGACTATAACTTGTGGTGTATGTGTTTATTGTGGGGTCACAGTACAGAGTAGTTGATTGTTTATTAAGACTGGGTGTTATTAAGGGAAATGGAACTCGTGACAACTCGGATCCCCGACCCCGGATTTGGGGGTGTTACATCAAGGCTCTCCTACAGAGGCTGCTGGTCGACCTCATGGATTCATTTTGTAGCTTGGTCAGCCAGAGCTAGTCTTAATGGAGCTTGGGGCCCTCTGGAGTGTCCTATAGAGGCTCCTGGTCGGCCATAAGACCCCCATTTGTTGGCTGGTCAGCATGGCTAGTCTTAATGGACATTGAAGCCCTCCTACAGAGGCTCCTATTCGGCTACAAGGCCTACATTTGTTGACTGGTCGGCTAAGGCTAGTCTTAATAGATATTGAGGCCCTCCAGGGTCTTCTACTTGTAGGATCCTCATCCTAATGTCTTTCTGACCTAATTATTTTCTGAATAATTACCAAAATTATTTTATAAAGCCGGGAATCGTCAAACTTCAACCGTTTTTGCGTTTTAAAACTTGAAACTCTTCCGAAAACTCCTTCCTAATCTAATCTGGTAATTCCAGACATTTTCCGTGTTTTGACTTTTTCAATCCGGATTACGGTTTGACCCGTGCGCGGCCCGACGCAAGATTTTCGATACAATAGTTATTTCGGTAATCAATGAAACCCGTATTCTCGAGAGAATAGATATTTTTACATTATTTTTGTATATGGTGTTTTATAAAAAGCTCGGTGTTGATAATTATTCAATTCTGATATTAAATTGTATCGTTTTACATTTACTTAGCGGCTAAGTAACCTATTTTTGGATCCGATATGATCCAATAGGATACTCGTTACGTGCTTAAGATGCATTTATATGAATCAATCCGTAATTTGGATACGTGTTTATTAGCGTTACTCGTTTTATCTCATTTTATGTGTGTGAATGTATTTTATACGTGTTCGAGTTTTTCGGTTAAATTAAGTATCGTTTTTATTTTTCGAAAATTAATGAACCAGGACCCCACCGGGACGTCAAACCCTACAAAATTCGTGTTTTTATTTTTATAAAATCAATCGTATTTCAAATACCCAGTATTTCTACAATTTTGAAATATTCCAAATTTTTGGGGAATTTTGATACGAATTTTACATTTTACTGTTTTTAAAATTATTCCCCGTAATTATAATTCTGGGACTTAATTATTTTAATTAGGGAATAAAAACACCCTAAATTGATTTTGGGGTATTTATTTTTCAGAAAATATAAATAGCCCATTTATTCTTTTATTTCATTTTTATTTTTATTAAAAACAAAAATCAAGAACTTGTTCTTGGAGGTTTCAATCCATTCTTGATCTTAATCTTGCGATATCTGGAGATCCGTTGCTCCGTTTTTGACGATCTAGTAGTCGAATCGAAGCTCTCTTCGAGCCCGTTATTTTGATACCAGAATCATCAACTCAGGTGGAGTAATGCTTAAAAAACGTAGTTCATCATTTTAGTACGAATTGGGTTCTTGATTTTCAGGAGTTTTTGGTTGTTTTTGATGTTAGGATTAGCTTTAACATGTTATTTAGAGTCGATTCATACCATTTTTGTGTTCGTTCTATTGTCGGAGGGCTATAGTCGAGTTTTTGGTTTTGTTAGTTTTTATTTTTCGATTTTCTAGTTTTTATGATAATTATTGGATGATTATGATGATAGGAATAGATTATACATGATTTTAGCTTCGTTTTGATATATAAATTGTAAGATTTGGTGGAGTTTTGACTTGTTTCGCGATTTCGCCGGAGTTCTTGAGCTCCATGTCGGTTTTAATGGTGATGGTGGCCTGATTCGGAGCTACAGGGATGATATGAGATGATTTTTGTGTTATTGTTGCTGCTGGTTGAATTGTAGATCGAAGACGATTAAAAACCGTGGTGTCAGCACTCGTTTTTGACCAAAACGAGGCTCGCCGGATTTGGTTGAAGGTTGCCGGAGTCCGACAAGTTCTTCAAAGTTTTCCGGTCATCTTCCTCCTTCAATATCCTGTTTGATCCATCAAAGAAGATGACCCCCTTTCCAAAACATGTTTCTGGGAATTATTTTCAGAAAATAATTCAAAATTCATTTGAAATTCCAAAAATTGTTTTTAAATTCAAAAATTAATTTAGTTAATTATTTTAAATAGTTAACTGAATTATTTTAATTCCAAAAATTATTTTCTTTTATTATTTTCAAAAAAAAAATCAAATTTGATTTAATTATTTATAATTTATTTTAGTTAATTATTTATGGATTTGATTGATTGATTAATTCATTTAATCAATTAATTTTATTTATAAATGGTTAAATAAAATATAATTATTTATAATTAAGCCAAATAATTCCTAATAATTATTTTGGGGCTTTTAAAAATATCCATAGAGTATTAAATATTCAATTAATACTATTATTAATTGAATTATTCGTATTTTATTCGTAGAAAATCAACCGTTCGTCCGTTTAATACGAAACGAACGCGTACAGACTCAGAAAAATATTCCGCTTTCAATAAAAATACTTTTGAGACCCAAATCATTTTTTTCGAAAGGTTACTTGTTTTACAAGTCATTCTAAGTCGATTATTGATCGATAAATCGTATTTTGACCCAATTTCAGTTTTAAACGTAACGACTCCTGTGTTATATGAATTATGTGATACGTGAGTTATGTGATTACGTGTTATATGAATTATGTATGTATGTGGATCAAGAGTCCTGTGATTGTCTGTTATATTTATGTGTGGGCTATCGTATGGGTAGACGATAGGATTTTGACGCGTAGTTCGTCGAGTGATTATCGTTTAGACGATTAAAGTTCTATATTTTAATTATAGATGCGGAACTCTCAAGTCGATCAGGACCAGATGGAATGGGTAAAGAGTAGAGTTGAATAGTATGGAATCTTGGGTTGCAGCACTGCATGAGCAGCAGACCAAATGATTTGTTGAATAAAGACGGTGATATTTTGAGGCAGAATGTCAGAATAGATGCGTTTTTGCGAGTGTGACTAACTGCTAAAACCCAAAGGCAAGTATCCCTATCATCACTTATTGTTCAAGTGATATTTATTTAAAATCTTATCATGCAAGTATTGCTTTTCCTATTCTCAGTTCAAGATAGATAAATGTTTTATATATCGCTGAATTAAATAATTCTGTTTATGCAAGTACCCTCTGCTATTCTATGTTCAGAATAGATTTACAAATGTTTTGGGTTTTGAGAAAAATGATTTTGTTGCAAGTATTCCTGCCCAAGTGAATGGGGGAATAAAATTATTTCGGGTGTCGAGTATTATGACCCTTTTTCAATAAAAGGTTTTGAGATTGAATGGTTACTGATTGCGTAAGAGGCCGAAGCACCGGTCCAGCGTGAGCTATTATACAGAAGTGTAATACGGAAGTGTAATATCTTAAAAGGCTTGTTATGCATTTTATGGCGCCCTATAGGTACCGTATGTCTTCGGGATACGGGTAGTACCTATATTAACGGTATGGCTGCGGGATACCGGTGTTGTTTCATGACTGATCATCAGGAATATCATAGTGCATAATTTGGTTCCAATCGATATTATTATATTGCTTTTGATAATCTTATAAGGAATAATTTATCAACTGTTTTTGTTTTGGAATAATGGTAAAGTGCGGTTTTGATTCAGATTTTGATTTATGCTGATACTTACGTTGTTGTTAAATATCAAAGATGGTATTAATATAGATGAATGATGTTGACTTCAGTATGGAATGTTGTGAGCATCAAAGTTCGTATTGATATCTAATTTGATATGACAGCAAAATATATATTAATTTGAAGAGTTCGGTTTTGAATAAAGTTTATGATTCAATCCATAATCATTGTTTCATGTTATTGTGATTTACGATATTTCCGTAAACACTGTTTTACGAGTTTTATTCTCGTCAAGATTCAAAGTATTGCTGAAGCATCTCGCTCAAAAATATCAAATTGGTTTTGAATACAATTAAGGAATTAAATCTAGGATTCCTCAACTAAAATTTTATGATTCAACAATTATGATTTTAAATGTTCTGCTCTAATGCAGATGTCGGTTTTATATCAAAAAGACCCTATATATGTCATAATTATCTTGCTGAGCATTTCTTTCGCTCATACTTGCCTGTTTTTAAATTTAACCTCCAGTGAGGATTAGCTTGTTGTTTACCCGCGTAATTCGAGGAAGCAAGAGGAAGCTTTTCGAAGGTGGTTGGTCCAGGGTTTGCGGACTAGTGTAAGTTTTATTATGTAAAGTTGTTTATATTATATTATATTATAATTGTGTATTGTATTTGGGCCTAGTATACTTCTTTTCGAAGTTATACTAGCGGGTTAAGTTTTAAGGTTGAGAATTATTAAAAGAGTTTTAAAAGAAAGTGAAAAATTTATTTGTGGAATTTGGAATTCTTATTTCTAGAACTGTAACCTTAAAAGATCTTGGAGTAGTTAGGGGTCATTTATGATAATTATCTTCCGCTGGCATTTATTTATCGATTAAACAGGTTGTTTTGGATTGAGGTTTCTTCGTGACGACCAAATCCTCTGACCCCGAATTTGGGGGCGTTACAGTTGATGCTCTGCATTGTGGGTGTTGGCCTTATCTATGACCTCATCAATGAGATCGAGAGCGAGCCTCATGCCTTCTTCGTTGGTCTATGGCTCATAGGCTTTGATCTCAGGGGATCAATGAGTGATCTCGAGGGGCACCACGGCCTCGGCTCCGTAAGCCATCATAAACGGAGTAGCTTCAGTAGTTACTTTGCGGGTGTATGATATGCCCATAGTATAGATAACAACTCATCTGCCCAAGTGTTTCTTGAGCGTGGAACCCTTTTCTTAAGTCCATCAAGGATGATTATGTTAGCAACTTCCCTCTGCATGTTTGCTTGTGGGTGAGCAACCAAGGTGAAGCGAAGCTCTATGCTGTTATCATCGCAGTACTATCTAAATTCTGCATTATCAAATTGTCGCCCATTATCCGTGACAAGGATGCATGGGATCCCAAATCGGCATATCATATTCTCCCAGAAGAATTGGGAAATTTGCTTGGTGGTTATCTTGGCTAGTGTTTTAGCCTCAATCCACTTCGTGAAGTAGACTATGGCTTCCACAATGAACTTCCTCTGTCCCGATGTTACAGAAAATGGTCCAAGTATATCCTTTCCCCACATTACAAAAAGGGATTGGTGTGTTAATAGATGTAAGCCTCTGTGGGGGATGTCGTACTATTGGAGCATGCCTCTGGCACCTGTCACATTTCTTCACATAAGCCTTTGCATTTGCTAGCATAGTTGGCCAGTAGAATCTCAACCGAGTTATCTTGCGTGCCTCCTGGGCTTCGTCGGGAAGTCACCCAATCTCTAAGTGGGTCTTGATCGAGTCTATCCAACAGCTTGTCACACCAACCGGTGCTATCGGATTTATGACATGAATAGTAGGGGTCTTCAGGACCTGGAAGTAGACACTTCTCGGATAGTTCTCGATTTCAGATGAGGCAAACTGGGACAAGGCATCCGTCATACTGTTCTCCTATCTCAGAACATGTTTTGCATACCATTCATCAAATTGAGTCAGTATTCCCTTTACGACTCTCAGGTACTTGGCCATATTATCATATTTGGCCTCAAACTCTCCATTAACTTAAGCAACCACAAGTCTTGAGTCCCCATAGACTTTCAGGTTTTTGGCCTTCACGGCTCGAGCCAAGCCTAAGCCAGCTATCAATGCTTTATATTCTGCTTCGTTATTCGTAGTTGGGAAGTCCAACTTCAAAGCATACTCAATCATAAACCCATCAGGGCTTCACAAAACTAGGCATGCACCACTAGATTTTGTTTTGGACGCTCCGTCAAAATGGAGAACCCAATCATCTTTCAGGGTCATTTATTTGTCCTTCTCCTTCCCTCCTCCTTCTAGGGTTACTATATCTTCCCCCGACTTCTTGGTCGTTAATGGTGCATTCGACCACGAAGTCTGTTAAGGCCTGAGCCTTGATGGCCGTTTGAGACTTGTACTTGACGTCAAATTCTCCTAACTCAATTGCCCATTTAATGAGCCTTTCACTGGCCTTCGAGTTATGTAGAATGTTTATCAAGGGTTGGTCAGTCAGTACTTCGATCTTGTGAGCCTGAAAGAATGGTCTCAACTTCCTTGAGGCTGTAATGAGAGCAAGCGCGAACTTCTCTGTGGTGGAGTAATTCAACTCTGCTCCATGGAGCACCTTGCTTACATAGTATACATGCTTCTGGAGTTTCTGTTCTTCCTTCACGAGGATTGAACTCACGGCTTGTTCATATACTGCCCGGTATAGATAAAGGGTGTCCTCCAGACTTGGTTTGGCCAGCAACGGGGCTTCAGTCATGTACTTCTTTAGCTGTTCAAAGGCCTTTTGGCTCTCAGCTGTCCATTCAAAATTCTTCACCTTCTTAAGGCTTCTGAAAAGGGGAGGCACTTGTCTCCAGACTTGGAGATGAACCTCCCTAGAGTTGCGATCCTTCCTGTCAACTTTTGGACGTCCTTGATGGAGTGTGGTGGCTCCATGTTCAGGATTGCTTTGATCTTTTCGGGATTGGCCTCTATTCCCCTCTTACAGACCATGTGACCCACAAATTTCCAGAACCAACACCAAAAACACACTTGGTGGGGTTTAACATCATCTTGTGGTGTCTCAGCACTTCAAATGCCTCTCTGAGGTGACTAATATGATCGTCCTTGCTTAGGATTTTGACTAACATGTCATCAACATAGACCTCCATGGTCTTCCCAATTAGATGGGCAAATATCTTATATACCAACTTTTGGTAAGTAGCTCCTGCATTCTTAAGTCCAAAATCCATAACAAGGTAACAAAAGACTCCAAAGTCAGTTATGAAAGATACCTTGGGGGTGTCATCCTTATGCATTTTAATCTAATTGTAACCACTGAAGCCATCCAAAAAACTTAGCATCTCGTGTCCAACAATGGCGTCGATCAGGGTATCAATCCTTGGTAGATGTAAGCAGTCCTTTGGACAAGCATCATTCAAGTCAGTGAAGTCAATGCACATCCTCCACTTCATATTGGCCTTCTTAACCATTACGGGGTTAGCCAACCATTCAGGGAATTACACTTCCTCAATGAATCCAGCTTCCGGGAGCTTCTCGACCTCCTGTTTAATGGCTTTCAGCCTATTAGGGGCATAATTTCTCTTCTTCTTCTTTATAGTATTTTGAGTCAGATTGATGTTTAACCTATGAGTTATAAGTTTTGGGTCAATCCCAAGCATATCAGTTGTTGTCCAAGCAAACACATAACTGTTCTTTTATAGAAAAGTTGTCAATTGGCCTTTCAAGGGATTGTCCAGAGATGCTCCAATAAACGTGACCTTCTCCGGGTCTAAGGAGTCTAGGGGAATTGGGACCAAATCCTTTGTTAGATTCCCTCATAGTTCATCATTCTTATGGACATCCATGTCTTCTAGGGGGAGGACCTGCCCCTCAGTTCCATCAAGCCTAAGTACTGCAACATAGCAACTACGGGTCATTTTCTGATCTCCTTTCGTTTTTCCAACACCATTCCTAGTTGAGAACTTCAGTACCATGTGGTAGGTTAAGGGCACGACCTCAAACGCATGGATCCATGTTCTACTCATGATGGCATTGTAAGTAGAGGCTGCCTTAACAGTCTGAAAGTTCAACATCTGTGTGGTCTCCCTGGGCTCTTCCCCGATAGTCACGGGAAGTTGTATTGCTCCTTCGACTTTGCATTCCATATGGTTAAACCCATAGATGGGTGCGCCGGATGGAGTTAGTTGAGAATCATTGTATCCCATTCTTATGAATGTGTCATGGAAAAGAATATCCACAAAAGCTCCATTATTCACTAGGACCCTCATAATAGGACTCTTTTTATTTACCGAAGTGGTAACCAGAGGATCATCCTGAGGAAATTTCAAACCTTCAGGGGCTGGGTCACCAAATTCAAGCATCATCTCTGACTTAGAACACTTAGATGGTTCTCCAACTATGTTCATCGCCTCTCTCGTATAAGCTTTTCGAGAGTTCCTTGTAGTACCAGTTGTTGTAGGACCTCCTGAGATCATATTGATTACTAGCCCTCGGGGTTGTGGGTTGTGACATCTGTTATTACCCCTTCAATAATCATCTCTTCGATCATTGCCTCTTTTTTGGCCTCCAGCCTCTTCACCCTTGGTGAAATATCCGAATTTTCCTCTTAGTATCAAATAATCGATCTCATCTTTAAGTTTCCTATAATTATCGGTATCATGACCAACATCTTTGTGGAACCTGTAGTATCGACTCTTGTCTCTTTTCTCAGGGTCTCCCTTTAGTGGCTTCGGCCATTTGAACTCTTTGTCCTTCACAATTTTCA
Source organism: Apium graveolens (assembly GCF_009905375.1). Taxonomy (NCBI): domain Eukaryota; kingdom Viridiplantae; phylum Streptophyta; class Magnoliopsida; order Apiales; family Apiaceae; genus Apium; species Apium graveolens. Next base: position 113,091,830 of record NC_133651.1, on the reverse strand, counting down.
TAAGGATTTGGCTCCTTGGAGCGTTCAACCTTGCATATTCAATGAACCTTGGTTGCTGATTCTTCTTAGAAGAGGAGGAGTCAGAGCTTTTTCTAATTTGAGGATACTTTTCCTCGGCATCGTACTCCTGATCCGTCTTCCACTTCTTGTTTCCAGCGGGTTCATTACTCACAGTTGTCTTCTTCATACTTTCCTCCACCTTGATATACTTTTCAGCCCTATCCTGGAGCTGCAGCATGCTTTCGGGAGGGTGCTTAGCCAAGGACATCTTAAAGAAGTCGTCTCTAGTCCCTTGCTGTAGGGTTATCATAGCTACCTTATCGTCAAGATCAGGGACCTTCAAAGCCTCCTTCGTAAATTGATTCAGATATTCTCTCAGCGACTCATTTGCTCTTTAGACTATGCCTATGAGAGAGGCCGAACTCTTCTCATGTACTCTGCCACTTAAAAATTTCTTGATAAAATCTTGGCTCAAGTCCTTGAAAGATCCAATAGAATTTGGGGGTAAATGGCTGTATCACCTTTGAACCATACCCGATAGGGTTTGAGGAAAGGCCCGGAACTTGATAGCGTCGTTCACGGGCTGTAGCAACAGGTGTTGAGTGGCATTTATGACACTTTATAACGCTTCGTAAAGCTTTGGATTGATGTTTTGTACTCGAGTAATTAGTGTTTTTAACGTGTTTTTGTAGTGTTTTTGCATTTCAGGCATTTATCAGTAATACAGGTGAATTGGCATTGTTTGGATGCTAATATGGTGTTAGGATGGTGTCTAGAATAAAAGTTCATGAAAAGACTAGCTCAAACCAGCAAGAAAAGAAGAAGTCAATATTTTTTCCAGAGAGACGGCGCGCCCGTACTGTGATAGCGCGCGCCCACGCCAGGATGGCAGAATGTCAGCGCGCCCGCACTGGTCAAGCGCGCGGTCGCGCCAGGTCGGGAATTAAAATCCTGTTTCTTATGGAATTTTGATCCAGAAGACTTCTACTCTGCATGGGCTGCTATATAAATATAATTTAAGGTCGTTTCTCATAACAAGATGTACCAGAGCTTAAGGAGAAGGTGTAAGAAGACCGTAGAGCACAATTCAACCAAGGCGAAGAAGATCTAGTTTATTCTTGTGATTCTTTGTTTTAAGTTGTAACTTTGGATGCTAGTTTTCTTATTCGTACCCCTATACTCTTGTTTCGTACTTAGTTTTATTAAGTATAAAGACTACGTTTATTATATCACGTTTTCATCGGAACCCACGTTGATGATGATTCCGATTATGGGCTAATCGTTATCGTGGGGTTCTAACGGATTTATTTATGGATTTCTTTAGTTAATTCGTTTCGATGCCTTAGTGTGTGGTGATTGTATGATAACCTAGTTTTGGTTGTGCTTATTCGTCTTATGAGCGTCGTGAACTTATAAGATAGTCTGTTAATCTTTAATGAAGCGAAAGTGAATTTAAGGGTTTAGAACTTGCCATGCTAGCATAGGTTCATGTATTTGTTATGCATGATTCGTAGGTAATTTTAACCATCTTACTTGACCTATGTAATCACGAGAGATAACTTGTGCATTAAACCGTTATATTGTCAAATTCTATAGATATATAGGGTCTCAATATAATTGGTGTATATTCAGCTTCTATCTCTTTTGTGGATGTCTGGTAGTATGGTATTCGTACAATGAAAGTTGGTGTTTATCAGTTTTGTATTATCTTATTAGTGTCATCCACAAAAGAGAACATATGTTTATCAGTCTGGTAGTATGGTATTCGTACAACGAAAGTTGGTGTTTATCAGTTTCGTGTTATCTTATTAGTGTCATCCATAAAAGAGAACGTGTTAACCATACTAGTGTTGCATAAATACATTGATTAAAATTAACCTAAACCTATCCATGTGGGAACAAACTAGAATTTATTCTATATTACTTGTGATCGTGTATACTTTCGTGAATATTAGCGCGTGTTTTAGCCCTAACAAGTTTTTGGCACCGCTGCCGGGGATATAAGGGTTAATTTTTAGTTTATGTGTTTGTCATCATTGGTCGTTAAAGTTCATTGACTTGGACATTGTTATTTACTTAATTCCTTGTCGTGTTTCAGGTACTCTAGCGAGCGTGTATACATACGCGTTCTCGGTCTCATAAGAGGACACTGGATCAAGCTGATGAAGAAGTTGTAGTCGAGGAGAAAGTTGAAGAAGAGATCTTAGTTGAGAAAGAAGAATAGACTCTTATTGTAATGGGAGAACCAGAAGCGAATCCAAAGGCTTTGATGGACTACTCTCAACCGAAGATCGATGATATTCAGTCTAGCATTGTTCGACCAGCCATCTCGGCTAATACCTTTGAGATCAAGTCGAGCATGATTCAGATGATACAGAACTCAGTTCAGTTTAGTGGTTCTCCAACAGAAGACCCCAACATGCACATTAGTCATCGAGATCTGCGACACTTTCAAGTTCAATGGAGTTTCTGAAGATGCTATTAAGTTGAGACTTTTCTCATTCTCTCTACGGGATAAAGCTAAGTGATGGTTACATTATTTACCACCAGGGCCTATCACCAAATGAGAGGATCTTGCTCAGAAGTTCTTAACCAAATTTTTTTTTATGGCGAAGACTGCGGCAATCAGAAATGCACTTACTCAATTTGCTCAGCAATCTAGAGAATCTTTATGCGAGGCTTGGGATCGATATAAGGAGATGCTTAGGAAGTGTCCTCATCATGGGATGCCTGACTGGATGATCATTAACTGTTTCTATAATGGTTTGGGTGCTACTTCTAGACCCATGCTTGATGCAGCATCAGGAGGAACCTTGTGGGCTAAAAGCTACGATAAAGCTTATGAATTAATTGAATTGATGGCTGCTACTGAATCCCAGAATCCTACTCAGAGACTAACTCAGGGGCAAGGTAGCAAGAATTATGGAGTTGGATGCAACTACTGCTATAGCTGCTCAACTTAAGGCTTCGACGATGAAGGTGGATTCTCTGTCTAATTATGGAGTTAATCAGATCACTAGTGTCTATGAGCTTTGTGCTGGTGCCCATGAGACTGATCAGTGTGTCATTTCTAGTGAATCAGCTCAGTTCGTGAGCAACTTTCAGAGGTCGCAGCAACCTGTACCAGCCACCTATCATCCTAACAACCTCAATCATCCTAACTTTAGCTAGAGCAACACTCAGAATGCGGTTCAGCAACCTTATCAGCAGTATCCAGCAAAGCAGTACAACCCCCTGGTTTTCAGCAACCGCAATATGCACCAAGGCAACAACTCCAGCTGCAACAGTCTAATGAAAAATCTGAATTGGAAGAGTTAAGGCTCATGTGCAAGAGCCAAGCGGTTTCTATTAAGACCTTAGAAAATCAAATTAGGCAAATTGCCAATGCCTTGCTAAATCGTCAACCTTGGATACTTCCTAGTGACACTGAAGTAGCAGGAAAAAGGGAAGCAAAGGAGCAGGTAAAGGCAATTACATTGAGGTCTGGGAAGGTTGCGAATCCCGAACACTCTCAAGGTTCGGATGAAGAAGCTGTAGCTGAGGAAGAAGTGCAGAAGGAAGCTGAAGTGGAACCAAGGAAGACTATTGTTGAACACACTCCTCCTGAGGGTAATACAGGGGAGAAACAGACCTATCCTCCACCTCCCTTTCCTAAAAGGATGTAGAAGAAAAAGCTGGATAAGAAGTTTGATAAATTTCTGGAGGTGTTCAAGAAACTTCACATCAACATACCTTTCGCTGAAACTCTTGAACAGATGCCTAGTTATGCGAATTTTATGAAAGGTATTCTCTCTCGGGAGGTGAAGCTCGATAATTTAGAGACCGTTGCTCTCACGGACGAATGCAATACTGTGCTGCAACAGAAGTTGCCTCTGAAGCTTAAAGATCCTTGAAGCTTCACTATTCCTTGCACCATTGGAAAAGTGTTGTTTGACAAATGCTTATATGACTTGGGAGCTAGGATCAATCTGATGCCTTTGTCAATCTTCAAGAAGTTGAACTTGCCTGATCCAAAGCCTACTTATATGACTCTGCAACTGGCTGATCGTTCTATTACATATCCGCGAGGCATTGTTGAGGATGTTTTGGTCAAGGTGGATAAACTCATTTTTTAGCAAGATTGAAGTTGTATGTATATCTTAACAATACTGGTTTGGATAACTCAACATAGGACATGGACTTTGAAATAATCTATGTTCCACTAGAATCAGTACATATTGGTTATTGGGTATATGCACAAAAGGTTTTGTTAGCTGTAGTGAAGAAGACGTCAACAGTGATCTGTATGAAGTTCATTAATATATTTAGGCATCGGAAGAATAAGGTTGGAGTCATTCGAAGCAGTTATCAGAATCAGTGTGAAGAGCAAAAGGATTCCTAGTGTAGTTGGTTATATTTGGTAGAAATCTTAACAGTGGTTTATACGGGTATAATACGAAGGCCTGAGAACGGAACTAGTCGTCTGTGAACCGGACCCGTGCACTAGAAGTCAGTGATCCGTGAAAGGAAATGGAGTATTATTTTAGGAACATTGTTAAGTGGGTTTTGTACTCGATAAGTCTGGAAATATTTTGAGGTACAAAATCCCGGAGATTAGAAGGCCTCCAGATATAGAGGAGTACAGCCCGAGGACTTACTGGATCTATTTTTAATCAGTGACTGATTTTTGATTAAATGAATAAATGGAAACTAATTCATTTATTTATTTAATTTATATCACAATTGATTTTAAAAGAAATAAATTAATAATTGATTTTTTATTAAATAAATAAATGAATTTCAAATCATTTATTTATTTAATTTAATATCAATACTTAATTTTGGAAAAATAAATTAATATTTGAACTTTTAATTAAATAAATAAATGAATTTATTTATTTAATTAAATAACAAAATCTTTATTTTTTTGTGATTTTCTGTCAGCCAGTTTCTTTTTAGTTGCACGCATGCACAGTCATTCGGTTGTTTGCAAATCAAATGAATGAAGCCAGGAGGTGTACATATTTGATTTATGAAATTGAAAGAAAGTGGAATGCATGTGAGCAGTTGTTTGATTTTTTTATTTTTCAAAAGAAAAACGAACTCAGCTTGTACAATAAACAGAGTAATGGTCTGTGGTTTGATGTTTGCACGCGGGATCCGCATACTCATTTTGATCAAAAGAATTGAACCAGTACGATTCAACTCTAGCACCTGTGTTTCTTTGTCTGGCTCAACCCACATGCGCGTGATGCACACGCGCTTTCATCCTTACTCTCTTCTCCGCGCGTGTACAGCACGCAGCTCCTCCTGTCTTGGTTCTTTTCGCGTCTACGACAATCAACTACTCCTGCGTTGCTGTTGGTTTTTGTTCAAAATAAAAGAGATCAATTGCCTTATTTGTACAACACAAAATGCAATCTACTGCTCGAGTCGCCACAGAGATTTTGGAAGAGGTCGCCATAGAAATATAGTGCATAAATTGACTAAGGCAAAGACGACAGTAGTGATCGCCGCACAGGAATGCAACTTAAATTTTTCCAAGGCAATTGTGCACTACAGGGTACATCTTGGTCGCCATAGAAAATGAATTTTGAAAAATAATTGCAAGGCAACAGCTCACCTCTCTACTGTGATCGCTATACAACTTATTCTTGCGAGCTGTACAATTTTAAATGTGTGGACATGGTTAAGCCACATTTTTTAGTCCTTATCTCTCCTACATTCTACCTCCTACAAAACCAAAGAATTACAGCAGATTGAAAACACTTTCCAGCAAAAACTCTATCGAAGCTCTGCAGAATTTTTTTTCTTGGAGAGTTGGTTGATTTCATTTATTGAAATTAAGGAGAGAAGTGCTGCCCAATTTGTTCCACGCCAATTAAAACCTTACAAACTTGTAACACTCATTATTTAAAGCTCTCTTGATTGTATTTAATATCTTTTGATAGAAGCTTTAAATTATTAGAGTGATAGATAGAACCTTAGATCGATAGGTATTATTTTGGTTCTCTCTATATTTAATGCTTCAAGTTATTTATATTCGGAGTTATAAACAAACCTTTACGGTTTAATTTCTTAATAATAAGAATTATTTCGTGAATCTCTTAGTGTTTGTTTATTTCATTTTCGAGGTTTATTTTCCACTGCAATTAATTTTAGAAAACGAAGAACATACATTCACCCCCCCTGTATATACATTTGGACCTAACAATTGGTATCAGAGCTTGTTGATCGATATACAGATCTGATATGTTAGATTAGTAAGTTTTGTTGTTGATTTTGGTTGTACGGAGTCTGGGAGTGCTTTCGGTGTGTAAAGCTGATTTAGATTTGTTGGTTTTGACTTGACTGGTTTAGTATTGTTGACTAACTGGGTTATCGTATTTTGAGACGGTATATTACAAATTTTTCTCAGATCTGAAAAGATGAGTTCTCATAAAGTTAGTGGTATCAAGGTTCCTGAGTTTGATAAATCGAGATATAATCTATGGAAAAAAAATGCTATTGTATATTCGGTTGTCGAATCCAAAGTTTATGAGAGTATTGAGAGAAGGAAGACATGTGCCGATGAAGGATCATCCGAAGTTGCCTAATATGAGGATGACATATCCTGAAGCAGAATGGAGTGCTCGTGATAAAGAACTGATAGCTCTGGATGAAGGCATGCAGCTTATTTTGGTGGATTTGATGGATGCTGATATGAGTCACCAAATTATGGTCTATAAAAGTACAAGGCACATGTGGGAAACCATAGAACTGCTTATGGAAGGAAATGAAGATGTCAGGCAGAATCGATTAGATATCTTGACTTCACAATGTTAAGTCCTTGCCTGGAGATAGTATTACTCAAGTCTTTGAAAGACTGAACAAGCTGCTAAATGAATTAAGTATTTATGGCAAGACTTATCCTTAGAGAGAAGTCAACAGGAAGTTTATGCTAGTCCTACCTCACCACTTAGAGAATAAGCCTTCATCTGTTCGTGAGCATGTTGACTTTGAAACCATGACACTTGAGAAGTTGTATGGTAAACTGAAGACTCATGAAATGGAGCAAGAACAAAGGAATATCATCTATGATGGTGTTACAGTTGATAGAAAGAATGCTGAACTACTCAAGACAACTGCACTTGTAGCCAGTGGAATCAAAGAGCTTGACATTACTGCTGAAAAGCCTAAGTCTAAAGCTGAAACGCTCTTTGAAGCTGAGATGGATGATGGAAACCTCTCTGGGAATCCAAGTGACTATTACACCACTGAGGAGCTGTAAAGCATGGAAAATCCTATCATGGCCAACTTAGCTGGGATGTTCAGTAACATCAGGTTTAGAAGGAAGCAAGGCTTTAGGGGTTCTGGAAGCAGCAACCGTGGTCAGAGGTCAAGTTCATCTTCTGGATCAGGTTACAAGACAGGGATGGTTGAAAGAAGCAAGTTCAGATGCTATAACTGTGATGAGGTTGGGAACTTTTCCACTGAATGTAGGAAGCCTCAATAAACAAGGGATAAAGGCAAAGCTTATCAGAAGAAGGGCTCGGGTAGCTCAAGGAAGTATCCAGTGAAATCTTACATAGCTGAGGGGAAGAGCTGGGATGACACTGATGATGAAGAAGAGCAATATGGAAATCTTGCATTGATGGCAGAATCTTCATCTCAGGTAACATTTCCAACTATTCGTGCTTTACCTCCAGATAACTTGTGTGAGAATGAACACTGTGTCGCCTTCAGGCAGACTGTCCTAGTGTATGGAAATGTTATTTCTCATCACTATCTTAATGCACGATACAATATAAAGGAATGCATTGAATAACATGATGCCGTGAAAGAAGTGTATAGAAATGTTATTACTACACTAAGATGTACTCAACTTGATGTCGAAGACCTTAAAGTAGAACTAAAGAAAGTTAAAGATGAAAATGATAAATTAGTTCTAGATAGGGCCAGTGTTGAGAATCGTAAGCAAACCAATATATATTAGAGCTTAAGATTACTAAGCACCTTGAGAAAGAGGAAGAGCTTAAGAACAAGAATGCAGAATTAGAAACTAAATTGCATGCTTTTACTGATTCTGCAAATCTTGCTAAGAAGCTTATATCTGATCAAGTAGTAGGTGGAAAGGTTGGGATAGGTCTAGACTACGAAGAACTTAGAAAAGCTTCTAAGAAATGAGTAGTTTAAAATGACCCTATGAAGAAAGTTGTTAATCCCTCTAGTATACCTCATGTTCTTAAGGTAGCTAAGAAGCCTCTTTTTAAGAAATAACTGTTGAGCCTTTTGATGATGATAATCTTTATATTCATCATGAGATGCTTGTTGAGGATCTCGAGCTCTCAAGGAGACAAAGGTAAAAAAACCTATGTCTGTTGCTAGTGACTCTGACTTATCTTTTATCGGACTAGGTTTTACTTCCAAGAATAAGAAGAATAGAAGTAGAAATGGCAGGATAGACTCTAATGGCCCTAGGAAGTTATATAATAGTTATGGTTTTGCTGGTCACCTTACTTATGCTTGTAGAAAGGTTAAAGTAGACAATGTTAAGAATGCTCATGTACATAATATGCCTAACATGCCTAAAGTTTCTAAGTGTGATAAATCTGTATGCATGCTATGTGTAGTATCTTTTATGCACACTTATCTTGATTCCACACACTCACATAATACATCTCATGATCATGATAAGCAAGTTAGTAAGAACACTGGTAGATCAAAGACTGTAAGCCCTCCTAAAGCTAGTAAAGTGGCACATGTCACCAAGCCCAAGAGCAAGTCTATTAGTGCTTCTGAACGTGACAAGGAAATAGTCAATGATAAAGCAAAAATTGTTAAGCCTGTCAATTCTGTTAAGAGAAATGTTATATATTTAAATGCTTCTAAGTCTTCTGGACCCAACTTAGTTTGGGTACCAAAGAAAACTTAATCACTTTTGTTTTCAGAGCATTAAGTATAAGAAGGTCATGTGGATTCTGAACAGCGGATGTTCAAGGCATATGACTAGAGATAGAGCCCTTCTATTAAAGGTGGTTGAGAAAGCTGGCCCAGTGGTTACTTTTGGATATGACAACAAAGGTTATACTAAGGGATATGGCTGTTTGGAAATTGGCAATATAATCATTGAAGAAATCTCTCTGGTTGAAGGTCTTATGCACAATCTTCTCAGTATCAGTCAATTCTGTGATAAAGGATGTGAAGTGTTGTTCAAGAAGAAGAAGTGTTTGATCTCTAATCAGAAGAATGAGAAGCTGACTCTCAATAGAGTCAGAAAGGGTGATTTGTTCGTAGCTGACTATAATTCTGTAGATGGTCAAGTAATGTGCTTTTACAGTAAAGCCTCTCCGCATGAAAGTTGGTTATGGCATAAGAAGCTCTCCCACTTTAACTTCAAGACCATGAAATCTTTGGTTAAGAGGGAATTAGTGAGAGGATTACCCGAGATGGAATTCAGTCCTGATGGACTTTATGAAGTATGTGAGAAGGGAAAGTCAAATAGGGCATCACACAAGAAGAAGACAATGACTGACATCACTGAACCACTACAACTCCTTCAAATGGATTTGTTTGGTCTTATCAACGTCATGTCTATGTCAAGAAAGAAATATGGCTTAGTGATTATTGATGACTATTCCAGATACACGTGGGTGTTATTCTTACATTCAAAGGATGAAGCACCTGATATGATTATTAATCACATTAACAAGATTGAGTTAGAAGCTGGAGTGCCTGTGCGAACAGTCAGATCATATAATGGAACAGAATTCAGAAATGCAAAACTGAATGATTTATGTGTTGAGAAGGGCATCTCAAGATAGTTTTTAGCACCAAGGACTCCACAATAAAATGGAGTGGCTGAAAGGAAGAATCGAACATTGGTTAAAGATGCAAGGACTATGTTAAATGAAGCCAATCTTTGTACCTACTTTTGGGCTGAAGCAGTTAACACTGCATGCTATACTCAAAACAGAACCCTGATCAACAAGGTATATGAGAAGATCCCATATGAGTTAATAGCCAATGAGAAACCAATAGTGAGATACTTTCATGTGTTTGGAGGAAAGTGCTTTGTGCTTAAGGACGATGAGCATCTTGGAAAGTTTGATGCTAAAGCTGAAGAAGGTATCTTTTTGGGCTATTCTATGGAGTCAAAGGCTTACAGGATGTATGTGATTAGTGATCAAAAGGTTGTGGAAAGCCTTAATGTAACATTTGATAACGCCAAGCTCCCAAGTATTCAGAAGGAAGATGATAGTGATAATCTTGATGTTGAAGATCTTTCTGATGGAGAAGATGAACCTGAAGTTATTCCAAACAACAATGACAAAGGCAATGATCCTGATGATCATAATTTTGATGCAGATTCTGAAGGAAATGGTCATGAGACAAGTTACACTATCTCAGAGACTAGTCCTCAAGCTTCAGATTCTGGAGATCAAGCTGGCAACAACTCAGGGGGAGCAGAACAAGGAGAAGAACAAGGATCCGGTATTCAGACACAACACAATTCTGGAAATGCCGAGTCATCAAGGGATAGTCTACCAAGACATAGATTATGGATTAAAGACCACCCTCGGAACTTGATTCTTAGTAATCCAGACAGTGAAGTTAAGACTAGAAGAGCTACAGTAATGAATGTTTCTATTCTGGGTTTCAATCTCAAATGGAGCCAAAGAAAGTAGATGAAGCTCTTGGAGATCCTGATTGGGTGATTACTATGCAAGAGGAACTCAATCAGTTCGAATGACAAAAAGTGTGGAAGCTTGTACCCAGACCTAAAGACAAATCAGTGATTGGCATAAAATGGGTTTTCAAAAACAAGCTTGATGAAAATGGAATTGTAACAAGGAACAAGGCGAGACTGGTTGCTAAGGGATATTCTCAAGAAGAAGGGATTGACTACGATGAAACCTTTGCACCAGTTGCTAGACTTGAAGCCATCAGGATGTTTTTAGCATTTGCAGCACATTCAAACTTCAAGGTATATCAGATGGATGTGAAAAGTGCTTTCCTAAATGGTGAGCTTGAAGAAGAGGTCTATGTGGAGCAACCCCCTGGTTTCATAGATTCTGAGTTTGAAGAGTCTATTTTCTCTTCAAGGCTCTGTATGGTCTAAAGCAAGCGCCGAGAACATGGTATGACACTTTATCAGAATTTCTTCTTCAAAATGGTTTCACTAGAGGTGTCATAGATAAGACTCTGTTTCATAAGAATCATAAAGATGATACCATATTTGTGCAAGTCTATGTTGACGACATTATATTTGGGTCTACGAATGATGCACTTTGTTCAAGGTTTGCTAAGCTTATGCAGACTAGGTATGAGATGAGTATGATGGGTGAGTTGAGCTACTTCCTTGGACTACAAGTGAGTCAGATTTCAGAAATACATCAGAGATCTTCTGAAAAAATATCAGTTGGAAGACTCAACACCTGCTAAGACTCCGATGGCAACTGCCACAAAACTTGATTAAGACAAGTCTGGTAAGATGGTGGACATCACTTATTATCGAGGCATGATTGGATCATTACTCTACCTGACTGCGAGTCGTCCAGATATTAGGTTTGCTACATGCTTGTGTGCACGGTTCCAAGCTGATCCAAAGGAATCTCATATTATAGCCGTCAAAAGAATTTTCAAATATCTGAAGGGTACACCTAATCTAGGTATCTGGTATCCTAAAGATACGGGTTTTGATCTCATCGGATACACAGATTCTGATTATGCTGGTTGTAAGATTGATCAGAAGAGTACTTCAGGAAGCTGTCAATTTATTGGGAGAAGATTGTTTTCTTGGTTTAGTAAGAAGCAGCATTCAATTTCTACACCTACTGCTGAAACTGAATACATTGTTGCTGGTAGCTGCTGTTCTCGACTTCTTTGGATGAGAAACTAACTCTGAGACTATATACTTGATTTGAAGAATATTCCTATCTACTGTGACAACACAAGTGTCATAGAAATCTCAAACAATCATGTTCAGCATTCAAGGACCAAACATATTGATATAAGTTATCATTTCATTCGAGAGCATATAGCGAATGGTATTGTGGAACTTCATTATGTTCCCACAACGGATCAAATTGCAGACATCTTCATGAAGCCACTTGATGAATCTACCTTCAACAAGTTGGTTAGTGAACTTGTCATGTTGAATTTGTCCAATTAATTGGAAATCAACAAACGTAATTTGGCACGGGTAAACTTTACTATCCCAATGATGATGCTTTGAGGGGAAAGTAAGTTTACAAATCTATTCATTATATATATATCCATGTTTATAAACTTGTTTTGAAGCTAACTGATTACATGTGTTAAATGTTATATGTAAGTGGTAAGTAAGTTAGAGTTTTTGATGCAATATATTAGTCGTTTGAATATTTACATGTTATATATTTAATATGATGCAAACACTCATGATATTGATATTTATTTTAGCACACACACACATCTCATTATTGTTTGCACTTTGATCTAAGACCATATAATCTCATTTGTGATCGTTTCATGACTCTGATTTATAGTTTTAGATCCTGTGCAACTAATTTGAGTACTCTGATGATATCTTATGTGATTATATCATATTTCGGAGTGATTCTGTATGATTTTTGAGCTTCAGACCCTAAGTAACTTTGACAACAGATTTCTTGGTCACTCGGATTCTCCTTTTATACTAGAATAGCTCTGTCTGTTTTGTGCTAGCATAAATATGCAGCATAACTAGTGATAGTTATGACATGATTATGTCAGGAGTAGTTTTTAATTGGTTTAGCCTTGTGTTGACGTATCAATTGGTGTAGACTTGTTGAATATACTCTTGGCATAATTAATTGTTTTTATGACTTATGTGTTAACTATGTGTGTAACTCTGATGATCTTATTATGCTTATGTTTTGTTCTGGATATTTGATCCTGATATATTTCCTATACTTTGATTACCTTATGCAAGTCTTATAGTTTAGAACAATGTTACTTTCTTTCCTCTATAGTATTGATCTGTATTAGACTAACCTGAATTATTTTGAGCTAATGAGATTTGATTGAGTAGTACCGTCAAAAGAATCAGAAAGCATGATCATCTGAGACATCCTTCATGAATCCATAATATGGTAAGCAAAGGTAATAGATCTCTGATTCTGAAATCACTTTGTTCATGATCATCAAACTCTCTGATATTGTACTTCGAAAGTTTGTGATCTTCAACACCCTCAGTGGTTTTAGGAACTGACTAGGATCCTATCAAACCTCATAGGTTCTAGCCCAAGTCATTAGAACCAAACACTTCTCAAACAGTATTCCATTACCTTGCTCTGATACATCCCCCAGATTTTGCTCTGATTCACTTAATTTTCTTGAGATATCAACTCAGTGATCAGACAAAATTACCATTTGGTTTAGGATTTGTGTTGAGAATGAGGGAGATAGTGCCAAGAAGCACCACATATGGAAAGGTCAACCCTACAGCTCTGTCTCTCACAAAGAAGTGGAGTATCTATAACCTGAGACATCTGTAAGCCCATTTTTATTCTCTCAAAAGGATATAGAGCTAAAAAGACATATAAACAGTTACTAGGTGCATTCTCCCAACAGAATGTTATCTATTAAAAATTTGCCTGTCATCCAGGGCATCTGTATAAGAGTCACTACCCCTTGACCAAAATGTTTCCAATGCACATGTGAGATTCACACACACAAGAAAGGTATTGACGCAATAATTTATTGTCAAACCATATCAAGGTCAATGGCAGTAGGTTGAAATCTGGATCATGTTCTACTCTTTATCTCTGATTTTGAATAAGAACATATGATCCTGGTTGGTTACTTTGATAAGTCCTCACAGACTTTAGAAGAAATATTTAATCCCTAATGGCATATCGTTGATCATTGGTTATCTTCCCAGAATTTAAATCTGGAAATGATTTTGACTTAGTCAAAACAGAAACTTGTAAATGAGGATTCAGATATCAACTAACGAGTTTATAAGGTATACTTCTTCATGGAAGTTGAGGGATATCAGGAATTCTGCCGATTAAAAGAATCCTAATTTCCCCTCTCAGAAGAAACATTTTTGAATCTCTTGACTGAGACTTTCCATCCTTGAAGGTGGAAGGCAACTTTTCTATGAAAAGGATTTTCTTGCAGGTACACTTGGATGTTTGGAGCTTTGAGTGAGTGACACACTGTGAGACTGAGTGACAAACACTTGAGTGTAGAGTGGAGTGAAATACAAATGTGAGATCACTAAACATAAATCACACACTTACACTGTGAGGAATTGGTTACCAAATAGTCTCTTCACTTGGTTGGTTCATCCTAAGGTTCTACTCTGAATACATTTTGAAGGATTACTCAACTAAGGGGGAGAGATTATATAGAGATTATGGACTGACAATCTTTCTTTCTGTAACTAAGAAGAGGGATTTTATAACTTTATTGTACTAAGGAAGGGATTCTTCATCTTAGGGGGAAAGATTATTGGGCTTCGGTTACAAGTTCCAAAATGTGTCTATGTGCTTTATGGGAAGATCTGAAGATGATTGAAGACAATATTTGGAAGACGTATATATCTGTAACTTTATATAAGGGAGAGAAGAATCTGTTATCTGCTGAAGCTGAATGCATATAGAAGTTGCGGTAGATATAAGATAGTATTATTCCAAGTTCAGGATTGAAAGTTGAAAGTTGAAAGTTGATTGAAGATTTTTGGATAAGGTTAGTTGAGTTATCCTCCAAACTGTTGCTTCTCCATTATTATTTGACCGTCAGGTGTAACAGTCAAATAGGGGGAGATTGTTGAGCAAGATTGAAGCTGTATGTATATCTCAACAATACTGGTTTGGCTAACTCACCATAGAACAAGGACTTTGAAATAATCTATGTTCCACTAGGATCAGTACAAATTGGTTATTGAGTATATGCACAAAAGGTTTTGATAGCTGCAGTGAAGAAGACGTCAACAGTGATCCGTATGAAGTTCATTAATATGTTCAGGCATCGAAGGAATAAGGTTGGAGTCATTCGAAGCAATTGTCAGAATCAGTGTGAAGATCTAAAGGATTCCTAGTGTAGTTGGTTATATTTGGTAGAAATCTTAACAATGGTTTATACGGGTATAATATGAAGGCCTGAGAGCGGAACTAGTCGTCTTTGAACCAGATCCGTGCACTAGACGTCAGTGATCCGTTAAAGGAAATGGAGTATTATTTTTAGGAACATTGTTAAGTGGGTTTTGTACTCGAGGAGTCTAGAAATATTTTGAGGTACAAAATCCTGGAGATTAGAAGGCCTGCAGATACAGAGGAGTACAGCCTGAGGACTTACTGGATCTATTTTTAATCAGTGACTGATTTTTGATTAAATGAATAAATATAAACTAATTCATTTATTTATTTAATTTTATATCACAATTAATTTTAAACGAAATAAATTAATAATTGATTTTTTATTAAATGAATAAATGAATTTCAAATCATTTATTTATTTAATTTAATATCAATACTTAATTTTGGAAAAATAAATTAATATTTGAACTTTTAATTAAATAAATAAATGAATTTATTTATTTAATTAAATAACAAAATCTTTATTTTTTTGTGATTTTCTGTCAGCCAGTTTCTTTTTAGTTGCACGCATGCACAGTCATTCGGTTGTTTGCAAATCAAATGAATGAAGCCAGGAGGTGTACATATTTGATTTATGAAATTGAAAGAAAGTGGAATGCATGTGAGCAGTTGTTTGATTTTTTTATTTTTCAAAAGAAAAACGAACTCAGCTTGTACAATAAACAGAGTAATGGTCCGTAATTTGATGTCTGCACGCGGGACCCGCATACTCATTGTGATCAAAAGAATTAAACCAGTACAATTCAACTCTGGCAGCTGCGTTTCTTTATCTGGCTCAACCCACACGCGCGTCATGTGCACGCACTCTCATCCTTGTTCTCTTCTCCGCGCGTGGACAGCAAGCAGCTCCTCCTCTATTGGTTCTTTTTGCGTGTACGACAATCAACTACTCCTGTGTTGCTATTTGTTTTTGTCCAAAATAAAAGAGATCAATTGCCTTATTTGTACAACACAGAATGCAATCTACTGCTTGAGTCGCCACAGAGATTTTTGAAGAGGTCGCCATAGAAATATAGTGCACAAATTGATTAAGGTAATGACGGCAGTAGTGATCGCCACACAGGAATACAACTTAAATTTTTCCAAGGCAATTGTGCACTACAAGGTACATCTTGGTCGCCATAGAAAATAAATTTTGGAAAATAATTGCAAGGCAACAGCTCACCTCTCTACTGTGATCGCCATACAACTTATTCTTGCGAGATGTACAATTTTAAATGTGTGGACATGGTTAAGCCACATTTTTTAGTCCTTATCTCTCCTACATTCTATGTCACACCCCCAACTTAAACAGCAAAATAAATATAGCTATTACATCATTTTAATGAAGAATACACAACCAAATCCAAGATCTTACAGTTTAGGGTTTGGAACAGCCCAACACTACCAACTATTACATCTGATTACAAATACCGAGTCCTCACACAACTATTATTACTTATTCTACCTGAACTCGAACATAAGTATCAGCATCACAGATCTTACGGGCAGTCTGCTTGAATCTAACCATAACTGCTAGCTGTAATATCAGGGTAAAGCAAGGAGTGAGCCAAATGTTCAACAAGTGCTAACAGTACGACAGAAAACATAAATTGAGATATACTTTTAAGAATGACAATGGAAAGACATAACTAATGATAACGAGAGATAAAACTATGTGAGATGGCATCATTTTGCTTGCATCAAAATAATTTTAAAATCATGTCTTAATCAAAATCATTTTATGACGCTACGGATTACAGCCGGTGATCAGCCGCGAAGTAATCCCGAACCTCGCTGGGTTCTAAAACATTAACGGGAATCCCTAGGCAACTTTTAAGCCTAATATAAGTGTGGAAAGGACTCGCGTCTCAGTCCAGATCCACTATTCAAGAAAACATTTATCCCCCTTTGGGACTGAAAACCCACATTTTATTTATTTCAAAAGCTGATGCCGAATTGTAACAAAATCTCTTTTAACAGTAAATATTTTTATTAAGGGATTATAGATCAACTCGAAACATGGGAAATATGGTACTAAATCTCAGGGCCATAATTCACAAAACTTTACTCTATTAGGGTAACCAAAAGGTTTTCATATGTCAGAACTTGGACAGGAAAATATGGTGAGACTAATGGATAATATGAAGGGGAATGCCAAAATGGGCTTAAAGCAATGGTTTCTCGTCAAGGTACAGGTGTTGGATCATTAAGAAGATAAGCTTCACGAATACTATGGGTGTTACGGTAATGATCTCTAGCTCAGGATGTATATATATATATATATCAGAATTGTCAAGCTTTAGGATAGGAAAGAGGGTATCAATCAATGAGGAAACATGTTGGTAAGTTTCTGACTATCAGAGTTCAAGGTAAGGTTCTATAGGGGTTCAAGTATCAGGATGAGATATCAATACTTAGGAATCATCAGCATGTTAATCAAGAGGATCAATCAAGTAATATAACAACTCTTTATTTTATCATGGCATTTAACTATCATGAAAAGACTTTTGAACTACTTCCAATACATACTCGAGGGTTCATGGCATTTCTATATAATTCAAAGATAAACGAGAGATACGCTTGATTTAAACATATCAAAATGACTCAGGATAATTGCATCGATATATATGAACTGTTTATAGTAAATACGAAGGTCAAGTTGAATCACTTGCCTTGAGATAGGCTGGTCTGGTCTGACTGGTAGGAGCAACTAGAGCTTCACTCGACTTTTATGGCAAGTTTTCCCTCGTCTCGAGATCCTACATAAATAATAATAATCCTCATTATAATATATTCTTACCATCTTAACCTATTTACAACCCGAAATTAAACATGGATGGCACTTAGGCCTATACGCACCTAATTTATATCCACCTTTATATGTCAAATATACACACGTAGCCACATAATCACATATCGTATAATACCAAATAACACCATATATACCATAATTCAACACTAGGCTTGGATGATCTCGACTCACCACTTAAGTCACTTGGTCGCTAAACTAGACAAAGTCTTCAAATTTTGGCTTCCTAACTCGATGTGTCTTTCCTGAATTATCCAAAACCTATTGACCCTCACTTGTGCCTTTTGCTCTACTGAACTTATACTATCTTACAACTATGGTGGTCGACCTAATACTCACTTCTAAGTGTTCTAAAACTATGTGATAAGTGATAGTGCTCACTGGTGCAAATTTCAGAATGACAACTATAGTTTCTTGAGTGCATTAGGCACTCTTAAATTACAAGTTTTCCTTCAAAACTTTTACACAAGACTCTCCTGACCTAAGGGCATCTCACAAACTTGATGTGGCTCAAGGGCCTGGCTTGGGCCTTCTTGGGCCTAAGCTAAAAGTCCAAGGTTCCCCTGCTTTTCTGGGCAGAAAACGCCCTGACTTGAATTAACTTGTGACACATGGTTCTAACTCATATCCTATGAACTATGGTTGGAAAAACTTTTCTGACACTCCCTCTAACTAAGTCCCAATAGGGCCTAATGAGGGCCTACCCATGACATGGTCAAATCTCCCTATTTCTAAGTTGCAACAAAACTGTCCCCTGCTGGACATATTTTGTTATTCTACTTGTGCACCTAACCAAATGACATGAAAACCTCCAACCAACTCCTAGAACCTTTTATATACTCCCAATACTAACTTCTGGTGGCTTGGGCCTCAAAGTGCACACCAATGACATGGTCAAAACTCACTCTAAACCTCAGGGTACTAAACTGATTTTCTGCAGAAACTATAACTCTCATTTCTCCAAGGTTTTGACTTGACAAACTCAACTACCAACAACCCAATACTCAAACCAAGACTTAAACATGGTAATCTACTGAACTAACTCCCTTATTCTCAAAATAACCTTGGGTGAGATCATCCTTACCTAAGGTACAATTATGGCAAAACAAGAGAATCTACACTTCACAAATCACAAATCTTCATGCTTTCGAAACAACAAGGTATGCATTTTTATAAAAGATAATCACGAATTACTACCATGCAACAAGAAGCATAAATCAATATTAACACATTATACCTACTGAAATTAAGGCTCACTAACAAAATCTTTCCAAATGATCAAAATCTTACAACATTCTAAGAAAAATCCTCATGCATGCATGCCTTCGGGTTTTTCAAACCAAAACAACACATTTTCTACATATATTCCATCTTAAAATTGGCATGCAAGCCTATCATAAGGTATACCTAGATGATCACTTAGCATGCAAGGAGTTTTATCAAATTTTCACCAGAAAATTCAAGTCATTATCACATAAACATGCAAAAATTGATCAAAACAACAAGAATGATTTCAAGGACCATTCATTCGGCTCCCATATGGTCATGGCCGAATGAAATGGATGGAAATGGCCATTAAATCATCAAGATTTTCCTTCTCATGACTTGGCACTTATCCATTCATTGTAGTCCTCTCAAAATTAACCTTAAATCCATAAGAATCAAGATTGTATTTTGAGTTTCACTAAAACCTTTACATGCAACCCTTAAACTTAAACTTTCTACTCAAAACTCTTTGAAATATGAATGATCATGGTATGGGAGATAACATTTACTTGTATAAAGAGTAGAAGCTTGGTGGAGAAATGAAGAAAAATGGGGAGGGGTGGTTCTCGGCTAAAGGCCGAGAGTGAGGGGGAAGGAGGGCCGAGAGGAGGGAGAAGGGGAGGGAGGAGAGAATGAGGTGTGGGTGGAGTATGAGAATGATCATGATATTTACTTGTTTTTATGGTATTTGATTTGACAAAATTTGAGTGGAAAGGAGAATTGACAAGTCTATCCCTCCACTTATACTTGGTGCATTTTGCATGCAAGGGTAAAGAAGGAAATTGGCTAGAGAAATAAGAGTTAGTGGGGTTGGAATTGTCCTCTTTGTCCTTGAAAAGAATGAGAGGGTGGTTTGCATGCAAGGGCTTTCTTGTAATTTGCTAAATATGACAACTAAAATTTATAATGATTTATTTTTATAAAATAAAATACAAGTTCAAAAATTATAAAATTTATACTATAAAATAACTTGGATTTTTAGAGACTTTATAAAATCATTTTCAAAATTTGTGAACAAAATACCTTTTAAAAGAAAATTTTTCCAAAGCTTAGAATATTCCTTATAAATCAAAAATAAAGAAATTAAATAAACTCTTGCTTTGAAAAATCATATACTACACAAAGCAAATTTATAATGCAGAAATTTTCACTCACACTAGCGTACAATCATTGAATATATTTTCATTTGACTTTAATATTATACCAAATCCACAAATAATATTACATAAAATGCCGGTCGTAACATCCTCTCCCCCTTAAGGGATTCTGTCCCCAAAATCTAAGAGAAAAGATGAGGATGCCGGGAACGCATATCAGACTCTAACTCCCAAGTCGACTCTTCGACCTTAGGGTTCCTCCAAAGTACTTTTACTAACTTTACTGACTTATTTCTAAGACTCTTTACTTTCCAGTCGAGTATTTTAACCGGTTGCTCCACAAATGACAGGTCTGCCTGAATTTCTATAGGTTCATATTCTATCACATGGCTAGCGTCATGATTGTACTTCTTAAGCAACGACACATGGAACACTTTATGCACATGCTGATACTGAGGTGGTAAGGCCAACTCGTAGGCCACCTTTCCTACTTGACTCAAAATCTCAAAAGGACCTATGTATCTAGGTGCTAACTTCCCTTTCTTGCCAAATCTCATCAACCCTTTTCTAGGTGACACCTTCAGCAACACAACTTCGCCAATTTGGAATTGAACGTCCTTACGCGCTGGATCCGCATACTTCCTCTGTCTATCTTGAGCAGCAAGCAACCTTTTCTGAATTAACTTGACCGAGTCATGCAACTGTTTTACCAAATCCGAGCCGAGAATTCTTCCTTCTCCTACTTCATCCCAACTTGTTGGTGATCTACATTTTCGCCCGTACAAAGCTTCGTATGGTGGCATGCCGATACTGGAATGATAGCTGTTGTTGTAAGAGAATTCAATCAACGGCAAATGGTCATCCCAACTTCCTGCAAAATCGATTGCACAACTGCGCAACATGTCTTCAATTGTTTGAATCGTCCTTTCACTCTGGCCATCAGTCTGCGGGTGGTATGCCGTGCTCATATTCAACTTTGTGCCAAGACATTCCTGAAATTACTTCCAGAATCTCGAGTTAAATCGGGGATCTCTGTCTGAAACTATTGATACGGGTACTCCATGCCTTAGTACGATTTCGCGCACATACAGATGAACCAACTTGTCCAATGACGACTTCTCGTTTATTGGAAGGAAATGTGCCGACTTCGTAAGACGATCAATTATAACCCATATTGCGTCATGTCCGGATTTCGTTCGCGGTAGTCCTACTATAAAGTCCATAGCGATTTTTTCCCATTTCCATTCTGGAATCTTCAGGGGCTGAATTAATCCGCTTGGTCGTTGATGTTCTGCCTTTACTTTCTGATAAGTATAGCACTTCGCAACCCATTCTGCCACGTCTCGCTTCATATTTGGCCACCAAAAGTTCTTCTTTAAGTCTCGATACATCTTGGTGCTTCCCGGGTGGATTGAAAATTTCGAATTGTAAGCTTCATGGAGGATCTCATTCTTTAATTCAGGTACATGGAGAATCCATATTCTGGGTGAAAACCTTAGTATCCCTTGCTCATCCCTTTGAGTATTAGTCTCCTCTCCAGATAACTGATTCTTCTCTGTTTCCATTACTTCCTCTTGACACTTCTTTATCTTTTCCACTAGTGTTGGCTGAAAGGTCATTGCACGATAAACTTCCTCGACTTTTCCATAAGCACAAAGTTCCAATTCCAATTTTTCGATTTCTTCAGATAACTCTTTTGATGTTATTATCATATTCAATCTATCCTTCCTACTCAGAGCATCGTCCACTACGTTCGCCTTTCCAGGATGGTAATTTATCGAGCAGTCATAGTCCTTGATCAATTCCAGCCATCTCCTCTGCCTCATATTGAGCTCTTTCTGAGTAAAAATGTACTTTAAACTCTTGTGATCCGTGTAGATTTCACACTTCTCTCCGTAGAGGTAATGTCTCCAAATCGTAAGTGCGAACACTATGGCGGCTAGTTCCAAGTCATGCGTCGGGTACTTTAACTCATACGGTTTCAACTGTCTTGACGTATATGCGATCACTTTACTGTGTTGCATCAACACACAACCCAAACCCTTATGTGAAGCGTCGCTGAATATTACAAAATTCCCTTGATCATCTGGATATACCAACACTGGAGCTGTTACCAACTTCTGCTTTAACTCTTGAAAGCTATCTTCACATTCTGCACTTCATTCAAACTTTTGATTCTTTCTGGTTAACTTGGTCAATGGCGTGGCGATCTTCGAGAAATCCTTGAGGAATCTTCTATAGTATCTGGCCAATCCTAGAAAACTTCGCACTTCCGTAGGAGTCTTTGGCCTCTCTCAACTCATAACTGCCTCAATCTTTGCCGGATCCACTTTAACTCCCTCATTTCCAATAACATGCCCCAAAAATTGAACTTCCTTTAACCAAAACTCACATTTGGTAAACTTGGCATACAACTTCTCTTGTCGGAGTATCTCCACTGCTATCCAGAGGTGCTGCTTATATTCTTCTTCCGACTTAGAATAAATAAGGATGTCATCAATGAATACCACGAAAAATTTGTCCAAATACTTCTTAAATACCCGATTCATCAGATCCATAAATGCGGCCGGAGCGTTGGTCAATCTAAACGGCATTACTAGGAATTCATAATGCCCATATCTGGTCCTGAATACGGTCTTATGAATATCTTCTTCTTTGATCTTTAATTGATGGTATCCCGATCTCAAATCAATCTTCGAAAAGCATTTTGCTCCCTTCAACTGATCAAAAAGGTCATATGTCCTTGGTAGCGGGTAGCGGTTCTTGATCGTTACCTTATTCAACTCCCGATAATCTATGCATAGTCGCATACTCCCATCTTTCTTCTTTACAAACAGAACAGGTGCTCCCCATGGCGACGCACTTGGCCGTATCACTCCCTTATCCAATAATTCTTGTAGCTGGCTCGCCAACTCTTTCATTTCTGCTGGTGTCATCCTATATGGGGCCTTTAAAACTGGTTCCGTGCCTGGAGCAAGGTTGATTTCGAACTCAATTTGTCGATCTGGTGGTAAGCCTGGTAGTTCATCGGGAAACACATCGGGGAACTCGTTAACTACAGGCATATCTTCCATGCTGAGGCTGCCTCTCTCTGAATCCACTACATATGCCAGGAACGACTCACAACCTATTCTAAGTAACTTCTTAGCCTGAACAATTGTAAGAAATAGTTGCTCTTGCCTCTGCCCCTTAAATACTACCTTCTCTCCACTCTTCGTCTTTAAATACACTCTCTTGGTCTTACAATTTATCTGAGCGATATTCTCTCCTAACCAATCCATTCCTAAAATTATATCAAACTCTCCCAACTTGAAGAGTATCAAGTCGGCTGAGAACTTATACCCCGAAATATCAATCTCACACTTTGGACAAAATTGATTCACAGTAATCTTCTCTTGGTTCGCAATTACCACATTTACTACCTCACTCATAACCATTTTATCACATTGGAGCTTATCAACAAAAGATTCTGATATGAAAGATCTTGTTGCTCCCGAATCAATCAATACTTTAGCTTTGACATTATTGAGTAAAAGTGTACATGCTATCACTTCAGAATTCTGAACAGCATCCTTCATCTTTAGATCAAATGTCCTTGCTGTTGCTTGTGGGGTTGGTGCGGGTGGTGGAGGTAATGCCAATACCTCGGCTGGCACACTCGCACTAGTACTTGCCACATTCATTAGAGCTTTGACTGGTCCGGTTGCCTTGCACTCCCTAGCTATGTGTCCAGTCTTCCCACACTTGTAGCACGTAACTCCTGGCTTCGGCATCTTGCACTCATTTGCCAAATGTCCCTTCTGATTGCACCTATAACAGGTCATGCTCAGCTTATTGCATACTCCGGGGTGCCTTCTTCCACAGTGCTTGCATTCCGGTCTCTGGAACCTGTTTTCTCCAACTTGCCCTTGGCTTGCCTGGTTGTTCCCTTTTGATTCTTGCCTTTTGCCCAAATTTCCCTTCTTTTGAAAATTTTCGCCCTTCTCGAAACCAATCCTCTTTATATTCCGATCTTGCGAACTTCCGGCTTCAGACTTTTCTCCATAAAATGGAACCTTCCTCTTCTTGTTATCCCTCTCTTTCCTTGACTGCATCCCATTATTCTCAATCAGAGCAGCTTTCTTTACTACTCCCGCATAAGTTTCAAGCTCAAACATAGCCACCCTATCTCTGATCCAAGGCTCCAATCCTTGCTGAAATTTCTTTGCTTTTTCCTCCTCAGTGCTGGTATAGTTTGTCACAAACCTTGACAACTCAGTGAACTTCTTCTCTTACTCCAATACAGTCATGTTCCCTTGCTTCAACTCAAGAAATTTTAGCTCCATCTGATTCTGCATGTACTTAGGGTAATACTTGTCCAGAAATAACTTCTTAAATCTCTCCCAAAAAACCTGCTAAGTGACTTCCATAGCCTTTACTGATTCCCACCAATAGATAACTTCTCCCTTCAAGAAGTAAGTAGCATACAGCGTCTTCTGATCGTCTCCTAACTGTACCAACTCAAAAGCCCTTTCCATCTCCTTGATCCATGTGTTAGCTATCACTGGATCAGTGGTATCATGAAATACAGGTGGATTCACATTCTGAAAAGCCTTGAAAGTGACAATTTGTCTAGGTGGTACTGGTGGTTTAGGTGGTTAGTGTGGCTCACGGTTATCTTGGTTTTCAATTCATTGTTAAAGAGTTAGTTGTTGTTGTGCTATAACATTGGTTTGCTGTTGCAAGGTTTCCAGTAGTCGAAGAATATTTGGGTCTGTGGTGGAGGTGGTTGTTGGGTTCTTCTTTTTGGGAGGCATGATCCTGAAATAAGAGTTGTGTCAAAATAGATATGAATGATAAAATGATTCGAGGGTATCGCATGGCATTCTCATTTACATATGGGGTCAAGTTTCCAAATTAAGCAGATATGATGATAAAAACATAAAATAACAGTCGAGAGCAAATGGAACAATAGCACATGATTATTGAAATTTTAAAGGTCACAGTACATAGGATTGGGACAGTCTGTTTCTAGGAATAACATGCTTATTTAAAGGAAAAACGGAAACAATTGGGGATTCCATCGAGTCTGATAGTACAACAACATGAAAGGTAAATGGAAAGAACTAAGGCTCCACTCCATCTGAACGGGGCTTGGTAGTCTTTTCCTCTCAAAGCGTCTTCACAATGCTCTGGAGCTCATCCGCCACCATCTGAATGACATACTGGCTGGTGCGGTCCCGGTGCGCTGGCATCTCCTCAAGCTTAGTGTTGACGTACTGAACCAAGGTCTCAAGTCTCGCAATCATCTGCTCCTTGGGCTTCCCTTCATAGTTTCGGCTGTCCGGATACACGTTCTTCAGTCGGTCTATCAGTCGGTCGTACTTGCCCTGAAGCATGTCGAACTCGCGCCTCAACTCGGCATACACGGAGAAAGCAATAGTGTCGTCTGACCCAAAGGATGACGAGGAATGCGCCCTTTGCTGACAACCAATAAGAGGAGTATTAATAATAATTTACTTAACCTACTCTCTCGCATAATATCTATAACCTACATACAAATCCTATAACCTCTTTGGGCTGTCCAGGGACTCTAAACCGTAGCTCTGATACCAAAACCTGTCACACCCCCAACTTAAACAGCAAAATAAATATAGCTATTACATCATTTTAATGAAGAATACACAACCAAATCCAAGATCTTACAGTTTAGGGTTTGGAACATCCCAACACTACCAACTATTACATCTGATTACAAATATCGAGTCCTCACACAACTATTATTACTTATTCTACCTGAGCTCGAACATAAGCATCAGCATCACAGGTCTTACGGGCAGTCTGCTTGAATCTAACCATAGCTGCTAGCTGTAATATCAGGGTAAAGCAAGGAGTGAGCCAAATGCTCAACAAGTACTAACAGTACGACACAAAACATAAATTGAGATATACTTTTAAGAATGACATTGAAAAGACATAACTAATGATAACGAGAGATAAAACTATGTGAGATGGCATCATTTTGCTTGCATCAAAACAATTTTAAAATCATGTCTTAATCAAAATCATTTTATGATGCTACGGATTACAGCCGGTGATCAGCCGCGAAGTAATCCCGAACCTCGCTGGGTTCTAAAACATTAACGGGAATCCCTAGGCAACTTTTAAGCCTAATATAAGTGTGGAAAGGACTCGCGTCTCAGTCGAGATCCACTATTCAAGAAAACATTTATCCCCCTTTGGGACTAAAAATCCACATTTTATTTATTTCAAAAGCTGATGCCGAATTGTAACAAGAATCTCTTTTAACAGTAAATATTTTTATTAAGGGATTATAGATCAACTCGAAACATGGGAAATATGGTACTAAATCTCAGGGCCATGATTCACAAAACTTTACTCTATTAGGGTAACCAAAAGGTTTTCATATGTCAGAACTTGGACAGGAAAATATGGTGAGACTAATGGATAATATGAAGGGGTAATGCCAAACTGGGCTTAAAGCAATGGTTTCTCGTCAAGGTACATGTGTTGGATCATTAAGAAGATAAGCTTCACGAATACTATGGGTGTTAAGGTAATGACTCTAGCTCAGGATGTATATATATATATCAGAATTGTCAAGCTTTAGGATAGAAAAGAGGGTATCAATCAATGAGGAAACATGTTGGTAAGTTTCTGACTATCAGAGTTCAAGGTAAGGTTCTATAGGGGTTCAAGTATCAGGATGAGATATCAATACTTAGGAATCATCAGCATGTTAATCAAGAGGATCAATCAAGTAATATAATAACTCTTTATTTTATCATGACATTTAACTATTATGAAAAGACTTTTGAACTACTTCCAATACATACTCGAGGGTTCATGGCATTTCTATATAATTCAAAGATAAACGAGAGATACGCTTGATTTAAACATATCAAAATGACTCAGGATAATTGCATCGATATATATGAACTATTTATAGTAAATACGAAGGTCAAGTTTAATCACTTGCCTTGAGATAGGCTGGTCTGGTCTGACTGGTAGGAGCAACTGGAGCTTCACTCGACTTTTATGGCAAGTTTTCCCTCGTCTCGAGATCCTACATAAATAATAATAATCCTCATTATAATATATTATTACCATCTTAACCTATTTACAACCCGAAATTAAACATGGATGGCACTTAGGCCTATACGCACCTAATTTATATCCACCTTTATATTTCAAATATACACACGTAGCCACATAATCACATATCGTATATTAATACCAAATAACACCATATATACCATAATGGAACACTAGGCTTGGATGATCTCGACTCACCACTTAAGTCACTTGGTCGCTAAACTAGACAAAGTCTTCAAATTTTGGCTTCCTAACTCGATGTGCCTTTCCTAACTTATCCAAAACCTATTGACCCTCACTTGTGCCTTTTGCTCTACTGACCTTATACTATCTTACAACTATGGTGGTCGACCTAATACTCACTTCTAAGTGTTCTAAAACTATGTGATAAGTGATAGTGCTCACTGGTGCAAATTTCAGAATGACAACTATAGTTTCTTGAGTGCATTAGGCACTCTTAAACTACAAGTTTTCCTTCAAAACTTTTACACAAGACTCTCCTGACCTAAGGGCATCTCACAAACTTGATGTGGCTCAAGGGCCTGTCTTGGGCCTTCTTGGGCCTAAGCTAAAAGTCCAAGGTTCCCCTGCTTTTCTGGGCAGAAACCGCCCTGACTTGAATTAACTTGTGACACATGGTTCTAACTCATATCCTATGAACTATGGTTGGAAAAACTTCTATGACACTCCCTCTAACTAAGGCCCAATACGGCCTAATGAGGGTCTACCCATGACATGGTCAAATCTCCCTATTTCTAAGTTGCAACAAAACTGTCCCCTGCTGGACAGATTTTGTTATTCTACTTGTGCACCTAACCAAATGACATGCAAACCTCCAACCAACTCCTAAAACCTTTTATATACTCTCATACTAACTTCTGGTGGCTTGGGCCTCAAAGTGCACACCAATGACATGGTCAAAACTCACTCTAAACCTCAGGGTACTAAACTGATTTTCTGCAGAAACTATAACTCTCATTTCTCCAAGGTTTTGACTTGACAAACTCAACTACCAACAACCCAATACTCAAACCAAGACTTAAACATGGTAATCTACTGAACTAACTCCCTTATTCTCAAAATAACCTTGGGTGAGATCATCCTTACCTAAGGTACAATTATGGCAAAATAAGAGAATCTACACTTCACAAATCACAAATCTTCATGCTTTTGAAACAACAAGGTATGCATTTTTATAAAAGATAATCACGAATTACTACCATGAAACAAAAAGAATAAATCAATATTAACACATTATACCTACTGAAATTAAGGCTCACTAACAAAATCTTTCCAAATGATCAAAATCTTACAACATTCTAAGAGAAATCCTCATGCATGCATGCCTTCGGGTTTTTCAAACCAAAACAACACATTTTCTACATATATTCCATCTTAAAATTGACATGCAAGCCTAGCATAAGGTATACCTAGATGATCACTTAGCATGCAAGGAGTTCTATCAAATTTTCACCACAAAATTCAAGTCATTATCACATAAACATGCAAAAATTGATCAAAACAACAAGAATGATTTCAAGGACCATTCATTCGGCTCCCATATGGTCATGGCCGAATGAAATGGATGGAAATGGCCATTAAATCATCAAGAGTTTCCTTCTCATGACTTGGCACTTATCCATTCATTGTAGTCCTCTCAAAAACAACCTTAAATCCATAAGAATCAAGATTGTATTTTGAGTTTCACTAAAACCTTTACATGCAACCCTTAAAGTTAAACTTTCTACTCAAAACTCTTTGAAATATGAATGATCATGGTATGGGAGATAACATTTACTTGTATAAAGAGTAGAAGCTTGGTGGAGAAATGAAGAAAAATGGGGAGGGGTGGTTCTCGGCTAAAGGTCGAGAGTGAGGGGGAAGGAGGGCCGAGAGGAGGGAGAAGGGGAAGGAGGAGAGAGTGAGGTGTGGGTGGAGTATGAGAATGATCATGACATTTGCTTGTTTTTATGGTATTTGATTTGACAAAATTTGAGTGGAAAGGAGAATTGACAAGTCTATCCCTCCACTTATACTTGGTGTATTTTGCATGCAAGGGTAAAGAAGGAAATTGGCTAGAGAAATAAGAGTTAGTGGGGTTGGAATTGTCCTCTTTGTCCTTGAAAAGAATGAGAGGGTGGTTTGCATGCAAGGGCTTTATTGTAATTTGCTAAATATGACAACTAAAATTTATAATGATTTATTTTTATAAAATAAAATACAAGTTCAAAAATTATAAAATTTATACCATAAAATAACTTGGATTTTTAGAGACTTTATAAAATCATTTTCAAAATTTGTGAACAAAATACCTTTTAAAAGAAAATTTTTCCAAAGCTTAGAATATTCCTTATAAATCAAAAATAAAGAAATTAAATAAACTCTTGCTTTGAAAAATCATATACTACACAAAGCAAATTTATAATGCAGAAATTTTCACTCACACTAGCGTACAATCATTGAATATATTTTTATTTGACTTTAATATTATACCAAATCCACAAATAATATTACATAAAATGCCGGTCGTAACATTCTACCTCCTACAAAACCAAAGAATTACAGCAGATTGAAAACACTTTCCAGCAAAAACTCTATCGAAACTCTGCATAATATTTTTTTTTCTTGGAAAGTTGGTTGATTTCATTTATTGAAATTAAGGAGAGAAGTGCTGCCCAATTTGTTCCACACCAATTAAAGCCTTACAAACTTGTAACACTCATTATTTAAAGCTCTCTTGATTGTATTTAATATCTCTTGATAGAAGCTTTAAATTCTTAGAGCGATGTAAAGAACCCTAGATTGATAGCTATTATTTTGGTTATATTTATATTTGTTGCTTCGAATTATTTATATTCGAAGTTGTAAGCAAACCTTTACGGTTTAATTTCTTAATAATAAGAATTATTCCGTGAATATCTTAGTATTTGTTTATTTAGTTTTCGAGGTTTATTTTCCGCTGCAATTAATTTTAGAAAATGAAGAATATACATTTACCCCCCCCCCTCTGTATGTACATTTGGACCTATCACTCATCTTTCCGGCTGATTTTGTAATTCTTAATTTCGAGGAGGATAAGAAGATTCCCATAATCTTGGGAAGACCTTTCTTGGCTACTGGCCGAACCTTGATAGATGTGCAGAAAGGTGAGCTCACCATGCGATTGTTGATCAGGATGTAACTTTTAATGTGTTCAATGCCATAAAATACCCTACAAAAAATGAGGAGTGCTTAAAGGTGGAGTTGGTCGATTCTGTGGTTACTTCAGAACTTGATCAACTGCTAAGGTCTACCGCCTTAGAAAAGGCCTTGTTGGGGAATTCTGATAGTGAAGATGACGAATGTGATGAGCAATTGCAATATATGAATGCTTCTCCCTGGAAGAGGAAGATGGATATGCCTTTGAATCTCTTGGAATGGAGGAGCTGAACAAATCTCCAAAGTGCCTCAAGCAATCTATTGAGGAAGCTCATACACTTGAGCTTAAACCATTGCCTGAACACTTAACTCGAACAGTCACGGGGTGGAGAGTTTGTATGGATTACAGGAAGTTGAACAAGGCCACGAGAAAAGATCACTTCCTTCTGCCGTTTATTGATCAGATGCTTGACAGATTGGTTGGGCATGAGTACTACTTTCTTCAAGCAGGTTTTTTCTGGCCCACCTTGTTCAAGGATGCTCATCAGTTTGTTTTAAGGTGTGATCGTTGCCAAAGAGTGGGAAATTTGTCAAGGAAGGATGAGATGCCATTAAATGTGATGCTTGAAGTCGAGGTCTTTGATGTATGGGGAATCGATTTCATGGGGCCTTTTATCTCGTCTTGCAATAATCAGTACATCTTGCTAGCAGTCGATTATGTCTCAAAATGGGTCGAAGTTAAAGCTTTACCGACAAATGATGCAAAGGCAGTGCTAAATTTTCTTCATAAGCAAATTTTCACAAGGTTTGGAACACCTCGGGTAATCATAAGTGATGAAGGATCGCATTTTTGCAACCGTAAGTTCACTTCTATGATGCAGCGTTATAATGTGAATCATCGAGTAGCTACTGCCTATCATCCGCAAACAAATGGTCAAGCGGAAGTGTCTAACAGAGAGATAAAGCGCATTCTAGAGAAGGTTATTTGTCTGTCAAGGAAGGATTGGTCTTTAAAGCTCGATGAAGCTGTTTGGGCTTACAGAACAGCATACAAAACTCCACTGGGGATGTCACCATTTCAGTTGGTGTACGGTAAAGGATGTCATCTACCGGCGGAGCTTGAGCATAAGGCCTACTGGGCATTGAAGAAATTGAACCTGGATTTAGATGCAGCTGGTAAGAAAAGAATGCTTCAGCTTAATGAACTTGATGAATTTCGACTTCAAGCGTACGAGAATAACAAAATATATAAGGAAAAGGTGAAGAGGTGACACGATAGGAAGCTACATCCTAAGTTATTTGTGCCAGGGCAACAAGTTCTGTTATTCAACTCTCGGCTCCGACTTTTTCCTGGGAAGTTGAAATCAAGGTGGTCTGGACCTTTTATTGTCAAAACTGTGTTTCCACATGGAGCGGTGGAAATTTTTGAGAATGATTCAGACCAAGCATTCAAGGTTAACGGTCAGCGGTTGAAGCACTACTATGGGGACATGGCAAACCGAGAGGTGGTTAGTGCCATGTTGTTGACTACGTGAGAAAGGTACGGAACGTCAAGCTAATGACGAAAAAGAAGGGTTGCGTGGGAGGCAACCCATGAATTGTTGTTACAGGAACCCTTAGAAGTTAATAACCTATCCAAAAACACAAAAAAATCAGAAAACAGGGGCTGAAAAAAAAAATTCCAGAGACCCTCTGCGCGCCCGCGCAGCTATGCTGAGCGGCCGCGCA
This sequence comes from Apium graveolens, assembly GCF_009905375.1. Lineage (NCBI taxonomy): Eukaryota > Viridiplantae > Streptophyta > Magnoliopsida > Apiales > Apiaceae > Apium > Apium graveolens. The sequence continues at coordinate 113,059,629 of NC_133651.1, read as the reverse complement.
GGGGTCGAGTTCCAGAAAATTTTTTTACAGTTCAGAAAAAAAAAAAACAAAAACACAAAAACCCATTACAGCCCATAAACCCACGAATTCTTTTCCCATTACCCCATGATTTTATCCCTCAACCCCACTCCTAATCTAATTTAACCTACTCCACACCCTATATATACATACACCTATCCTACATATCACCCACAACTTCCTACACTTAAACCCTCTCATAAACATCAAAAATCAGTTCTTACACACTTTTATTCACAAATCAATGGCACCCAAGAGAGCACGCACTATTGACAGCAGCAGCACAGTTCCTACTGCTGATTCATCAAGGGGTACTGCTGCAAGGCCTCGGTTAACTGACAGAGCCGCGGAGGAGGAGTACACTAGGCTGTTGGGGAAGCCGATTCTGAAGGAGAGGGGGTTTTTACCATCAGGGAGGGATGGTGAGTTGTTGCCCATGATTGCAGAGAAGGGGTGGATAGCTTTTTGTGAGTCACCCGAAGCAGTACCGATGAGTGTTGTTCGCGAGTTCTACGCGAACGCGAAGGCTGAAAAGAATGGGTTTTCTGTAGTTCGTGGGCTGACGGTTGATTATCATCCTGCGGCGATTCGCCGTGTGATTGGACAGCGAGAGAGGAAGCCCGAGGAGGAGAACTGGAATGAAAAGACTGCTGAGGACTTTGACTTGGATTTGATTTGTGCGACTCTCTGTCGACCTGGCACAGTTTGGAACCGCAGTCCATCCAATAATGAGTATCGTCACTTTCCGGCGATCGCCATGAACAGGTATGCCCGTGCATGGAATGCATTTATATGTGCTAATATTTTGCCTTCTTCATATGCACACGAGGTCACAGTTGTTGTGGGGAATTCTGAATGAGGAATACTATGTGGACCTTGGTGAGTTTATCTACCAAGGAATTCTGAAGTTTTTGAGGGGAGCAAAGCATATGAACATCCCTTATGCATCCACGGTTACGAAGCTATGCCGGGCAGTAGGAGTGAACTGGCCGGCTCATGAGCAGTTGCAGTTGCCAGCAGCTCCGATAGATTCTGGCACTCTGAATTGGATGCAGGAGTGGACCGGTGGTGAGCCTGAGGAGCATGGGCTGGGTTATCGTCTTCCAGGAGGGCGTCCAGCACGAGGTGCTACTATGGCCAGGCCAGGGCGTGGTGAGGCTAGTTCTTCGAGAGCTCAGGAGGGTGCTGGGATGGGTGATGCCCAGTATAGGAGGCTTTCACGGCGGATGGATGCCATGTATGAGACGCAGAGCAGGTTTGCTCAGGAGCTCACCCTTGCGTTAGGGACTGCTTTTCGAGGCCTTGGAGCTGATATCCAGTGGCCAGTTTTTGGTGAGGACTTTGCATACCCGCCGCCTGATACTCCACCCACTGAGGGTGATGATGATGATGACTCCGAGTAGGTATACCCTGTGTTCCTTTCTACTACCTTCACTGGGGACAGTGAAGATTTTAAGTTTGGGGGTGGTAGTTAAGGAATATTTTGTGTGTGTCATATAGCTGCATATTCATGATAGTTAGTTAATATAGTTGCATAATTTTTGCCATATAGTTTTTTTATATATATAGCTTTATTTGTTTGTCATATCATATAGCTCATGCATATACCATGATCCCTTTTGCAATGATTTATCGACCGAATTGTGATATTGATGTGAGTGTAGTGATAGCATTAAAGTGATATTAAGTTGTGTAGGTTGATATGCATGCTAGAAGCACTTGTATTGTCACTAAGTCTTAGAGAATGCTTAAGGACTAGATTGTTGTTATGATCTGATTATTTTCGAGGATAATCTATTTATTATGCTTAGAATTTGATAATAGGTTCTTAGTGGTAAAGGCATGAAGAAAAAAAAATGGAGTAAAAATGGAATTTGTTGCTAGTTGTGGCTAGGCGTCAAATGGCTAGTAGCCGGCTCGTATGTTATGCGAGTAGTCTAGGGTTGAGCAAGATGGAGCGAAACGCACTTGCTCAGATTTAATAAAAAAAAAATTGCATAATTGATCAAGAGTGGGCTCTTTGGTATTCGAGTTATTAAGTTCTTAGGGGACTTTGTGCCTAGTGACCTAAGGCTTTTAGAGTCTGGGATCCGCTAACCTAACGCTCGTTACATGGATACCATTGTATAAGTCTTTTGTGGACCTCACTCATTGCACGGTCAAATAAGCATTTGAGTTGTAAATAAAAAGCACGATTCCGTAGTAAGCTCCAAAGTTCTTGTAGTGTTGTATATCACTTTGTGCCTAGAATTTTTATTCTTTGTATAATCGTAGGATTGCCTTGAGGATAGTCTAGTCATAGTAATTGGTCTAGTTCTGAAGCATATCTGTTAAGCATTTGCACACACCACGTTTCTGGCTGTATGTCCGTTTGCATGAGTTTATTGATCTTTAATGTCTAACTGCATTCGTTGAGACGTGGCAATTTGGTTGGTTAATTGTAGTAAGGGGGATCGTTGCATTTTCATATAGATTGCATTCATGCATATTTTTATTTGTTTTTGAGTCTGTGACGCTTGAGGACAAGCATCGATTTAAGTTTGGGGGTGTGATAAGTGACATTTTATACCACTTAGAACGTCTTAAAATGGCTTAAATTGGTGTCTTGAAATCAAGTATTTTGTGTATTTGATGCGTTTTTCTAGTGTTTATGCATTTCAGGGTATTAGTTGCATTTCGGAGAAGGAATCATCAAGAATAAGCCTTGGCATGTGTTCACCATTGCGAGAGGAAAAGAACGGGCAGATTACGGCGAAGAAACGGAGCAATTCTGGAAATTTTCCAGTAGGGTCCTGCGCGCCCGCGCAGCAATGCTGCGCGCCCGCGCAGCAGCCTTGCGCGCCCGCGCAGCTATGCTGAGCGGCCGCGCAGGGTCGGGGAAAAAGATATATTATTTTAGACTTCTACTTCTGTTTGGCTTCCAACTTCTATGTAATCTGAGTTTTATGGGACTATTATATAAGTAGATTTGAGACGTTTTTCACAGAGTATTAAGAAGAGATTATGTTTTAGATTGTGTTTTGCAAGAAGCGAAGGAGATAAGGAAGAAGACCGATTTAGCACACAGCAGCGAAGAGGAAGCATATATTCTTGTGATTCTTGTTTCGTTGTAACGTTGGATGCTAGTTTTCTTGCTTTGACTTATTTACTCTTGTGACGTACTCTGTTTTAATATAATCAGTTTAGTTGATATTTTCTTGTGTTTGTTTATCATGATTTCATATGAACCCATGATGGCGATAAGTTCTATTATGGGCTAATCGTGATCATGGGGTTGCAATGGATTTATTATGAAATTCTTTAGTTAATTGTTTAATACTTTAGTGTGTGATGATTGCATGATATCTAGTATTGGTTGTGCGTATTCGTCTTATGTGCGTCGCGAACATATAAGATAGGGTGTTAATCTCTTGTGAAGCGACGGTGGATCTTGAGATTTAGAACTTGCCATGCTAGCATAGGTTCATGTACGTTGTGCATGATTAGTGAGTAACTCTAACAGTTTTATTTGCCCTATGTAATCAAAAGGAATAACTTGTGCTTAAATCGTTGTGTTGTCAATTTCTGTAGACATATAGGAACTCAACATAATTGATGACTATTCAACTTCTATCTTAATTGTGGATGTTTGGTAGAATGGTATTAGTACAATGAAAGTTGGCTTTTATCAGTTTTGTGTTATTCGATTAATATCATCACTGTCACATGCTAAAGGTAATAACTATGGCTATAGAAGGAAGTAATAATGAAGTTGTGATCTCATGAGTGTTTTATTATTAATAAATTGAAGTGTTAGTTAAGTGGTTAATTAAGTAGTTAATTATAGTTAATATTTAATCAACAATTTTAAGTGTTATCTTAACATTGAGAAGTAATCATACATTGGTGAGTGAGTTTAATTAGACAATAACTTAGTCTGAGTCTCTGAGGGAACGAACTAGAAAGTATTCTATATTACTTGCGAACGCGTATACTTGCATGAATATTAGTGCGTGATTTCGCCCTAACAGTCATGTGGGCTTCTATAGGCGGTTCATCAAGGACTTCTCAAAAATTTCTAAACTTTTGTGCAATATTCTTGAGAAGGATGTCCCGTTAAAGTTTGATGATGAGTGCCTAGATGCTTTTGAGTTCTTGAAGAAGAGTTTAATCACGACACCTATCATAACTGCACCTGATTGGAATGAACCTTTTGAGATGATGTGCGATGCAAGTGACTATGCAGTTGGAGCAGTTCTTGGGCAGAGAAAGAACAACATATTTCATGTGGTCTACTATGCTAGTAAGACCCTTAATGGTGCTGAACTGAATTATACTACTACTGAAAAAGAACTTCTGGCTATTGTGTACGGTTTTGAGAAGTTTCAATCTTATCTGCTTGGGACGAAGGTGACAGTTTTCACTGATCACACTGCAATTCGATATCTCGTCTCGAAGCCTAGATTGATCAGATGCGTTCTTTTGCTTCAGGAATTTGAATTGGAGATCAAGGACAGAAAAGGTACTGAGAATTAAGTCATTGATCATCTCTCTCATTTGGAAGATCCAAGTGCAACTTCACTGGATAAGACATTGATAAATGAGTCTTTTCCAGATGAGCAACTGTTTGAAGTGCAAGAGGAAGAACAATGGTTTGCAGACATTTTGAACTATCTTGTAAGTAATATCATGCCTCCGGACTTGTCGTATGCTCAAAGGAAGAAGTTGTTTCATGAGGTGAAGTGGTACATGTGGGATGAACTATATCTGTTTAGGCAAGGAGCTAACCAAATCATCAGGAGATGTATTTCGTACAGCGAAATAGGGGGGATCTTGCGAGACTGTCATTCAACTGTTTATGGAGGCCACTATGGTGGAGAGGAGACAACAGCTCGTGTTCTTCAAGCGGGATTCTTCTGGCCTATATTGTTTAAGGATGAGCATCACTTTGTTTTGAAGTGTGATCGATGCCAGCGTGTGGGTAATATGTCCAAGAGGGATGAGATGCCTCTTAATGTGCTTCTCGAGGTTGAAGTCTTTAATGTTTGGGGAATCAACTTCATGGGGCCGTTTGTCTCATCTTGCAATAACCAGTATATCTTATTGGCGGTCGATTATGTGTTAAAATGGGTGGAAGTCAAGGTTTTTCCGACAAATAATGCGAAGGTAGTGCTTAATTTTCTTCATAAGCAGATATTCACGCGATTTGGGACTCCAAGAGTCATAATCAGTGATGAGGGATCGCATTTTTGCAATCGCAAGTTCACTGTCATAATGCAAAGATATAATGTGAATTATCGCATTGCTACAACCTACCATCCTCAAACTAATGGTCAAGCGGAGGTGTCTAACAGAGAGATCAAGCGTATTCTAGAGAAAGTTGTGTGTCCATCAAGGAAGGATTGGTCTTTGAAGCTTGATGAAGCCGTTTGGGCGTATAGGACAGCATACAAGACTCCATTAGAAATGTCGTCATTTCAGTTGGTTTATGGTAAGGGGTGTCATTTGCCTGTGGAGCTCAAGCATAAAGCGTATTGGGCATTGAAGAAGTTAAACCTTGATTTGGATGCAGCTGGTAAGAAAAGGATGCTTCAATTGAATGAACTCGACGAATTTCAGCTTTAAGTGTATGAAAACAACAAAATGTACAAGGGAAAAGTCAAGACGTGGCACGATAGGGGTTTAGTGCTCAAGTCATTTGTGCCAGGACAATAAGTTCTGTTATTTAACTCTCGTCTCCGTCTTTTTCCTGGAAAATTGAAGTCCAGATGGTCCGGGCCTTTCATAATCAAAATTGTGTTTCCGCATGGAGCTGTGGAGATTTTTGAGAATGATCCAGGCCAAGCATTTAAGGTAAATGGTCAGTGGTTGAAGCACTACTATGGGGATACGGCAAACCGTGAGGTGGTTAGTGCCATTTTATTTTCTACTTGATCTCGAGATTCTATGTCGAGCTAACGACGTAAACCAAGCGCTTCTTGGGAGGCAACCCAAGTATGTTGTACATTATTAGATAGAGAAAGCAGAAAGAAAAGAGAAAAACCCAAAAAAATCATAAAAACAAAAAAAAATCAGTGCCAACTACAATAGCACGGCGTGCCCGCGCTGATCTAGCGCGCGACCGCACTGAAATTCCAGAAACTAGGCGTGCCCGCGCTGATCTAGCGTGCGCCCGCGCTGAAATGGTAGAAACCGAGCGCGCCCGCACTGATCTAGTGTGCGGCCGCGCCGGGTCCTGAGTTCGAAAATAATAAAAACAGCAGAATAAAGAGAAAATTCAAGAATTTTAATACAAAATCAATTCCCACCCGAATTTTACTCTTCCACATCCCAATTTTCCCTCTCCAAATCAAATCCATTATTCTCATTATTCCCTTAATCAATTCCCACTCCTTTTCCATAACTAATTCTCTCCCAATTTCCTATATATACATACACTTATACACAAACTTCTCCATCACTTCTCAAAACTCTCAAACACACAATCTCTCTTACAAACTTCTATTCTCTCAATCTCAAAGGCACCAAAAAGACAGCGAACTCAAGTAAGCAGCAGCACCACCGATTCTTCGAGTACGGGTGGTTTGAGGCCAAGGTTTTTAACTCCTGAGGATGAGGCGGAGTATATGAGGCTGCTTTCAAAACCTATAGTCAAGGAGCGTGGTTTTCTGCCATCGGGGAAGGATGGTAAGTTGTTGGAGATGATCTTGGAGATGGGCTGGGTGGTTTTCTGCGAGACACCCGCTGTTGTGCCCATGAGTGTGGTGCGTGAGTTTTATGCTAATGCTAAGGTGGAGAAGAACGGTTTCACCGTGGTGATGGGAATGACGGTGAATTACAGTACGAAGGCGATTCGTAGGGTGATTGAGCAGGACGAGAAGAGGGAGGATCAAGAGAACTGGAACGAGAAGACTCCGAAGGAGTTTAACTTGGATTTGATTGTTGCTACCATGTGCGTGCCTGAGACTCACTAGAAGTTCAAGAAGGGCACAGATGAGTATACCGCATTTCCTGCTTCATGCATGAACAGGTTTGCACGTGCATGGAATACTTTTATTTGTGCCAACATCATGCCATCTTCTCATGTACATGAGATTACTATCGAGCGTGCTCGTTTGTTGTGGGGTATTCTGCAGGGGGTTATGTGGATCTTGGGATGGTGATCCATCAGGTTATTCTGAGGTTTTTGCAAGGGAGTACTATGGGTTCGATACCCTATGCGTCTATTGTGACGAAGTTGTGTGTGGCGGTTAGCGTTCATTGGCCCGCACATGAGCAGCTGCAGCTCCTTAGTGCTCCGATTGACAGTTCGACGATGTTGAATATGACTGAGTGGTATGGTGGAAAGCCCGATCCTAAGGGGCTTGGTTATTTTTATGACCATCTGTCTGGTGGAAGGCCAGCGAATTAGACTTATACTGGTAAGACTTCACAGGCTCGTCGAGCAGCGTGGAGAGCTCAGTTGGGAGAGGAGGATGGTCCTTCGGGATCTCAGCAGCTGCAGCAGGAGGAAGCACAAAGCAGTGTTGGTTTGAGTACGACGCAGTATAGGCGTCTAGCTAGGAGGATGGATGTGATGCATGACATCCATAGCAGGTTTGCACATGACCTCACCCAGGTGTTGGGGACTGCTTTCAAAGCCACCGGAGTTGACATCCAGTGGCCAGTTTTCGGTGAGGACTCTGTGTATCCGCCTCTAAACACTCCTGACACCCCACCCCTTGAGGGTGATGATCCTGGTTATGATTAGTATGCCTATTTCCTTGCAATTACCTTCATTGAGGACGGTGAATATTTTAAGTTTGGGGGTAGTAGTTAAGGATTTATGTGTTTTATGTGAGTCGCATGTAGTTTGCATATTCATGCTAGTTAGTTTGCATATTCATGCTAGTTTAGTTCATATAGTTGCATATTTGTCATGTAGTAGTTTTTTTTATTTTTGTAGTTTTTATGATAGTTTGTTCATATAGTTTCATACATTTGCATAATAACATGAATCCTTAAGAGATTTTGCCGATTGATTTGTGATATTGATGCTAGTGTAGTAATGTCGTATTTAGTGATGTTAAGTCTTATCGAGTTGATTTGCATGCTACAGACAATTGTATTTCACTAAGTCTTATAGGTTGTTTGAGTGCTAGATCATGGTCATGGTTTATTTATTTGTCAAGGTTTAATCGCTTGTTTATATTTAGAATTTAGGATATTCTTTTAATAATAAAATAACATGGATATTTAAAAAAATAAGAGAAAATTGGATTTCATTGCTAGTTGTTGTGGCTAGTTGTCAAATGGCTAGTAGCCGACTCATTTTATATGAGTAGTCTAGGGTTGAATGAGATGGAGCCAAACGCACTCATTCAGAAATTTGTGAAAAAAGAAAAAAAAAGAAAAAAAAGAAAATATATATGTGTTGATGCATAATTGATCACGAGTGGGATCTTTAATACTCGAGTTATTAAGTTCTTAGGGGACTTTGTGCCTAGTGACCTAAGGCTTTTTATAGTCTGGGATCTACTAACCTAACGCTCGCTACATGGGTATTATTTTATAAGTCTTTTGTGGACATCACTCATTGCACGATCAAATAAGCATATTTGTGTGTTTTTGTGTTAGCAATAAAAGCGTGAATCCATGTAAAACCTCTGATATAAGAATTGAAGTGTTATAAGTTATTTTAAGTCTAGCTTTTATTATATTTATAACCCTGCGATTGCTTTGCTGAGTAATGAGTCATTATTATTTATCTAGTTGTGATAGTATATCTGTAAGCATTTACATACACGCACGTTTCTGGATTGTGAGTTGAATTGTGGGGCTTGATTGATCTTTGTGTGAATAACTGTATTTGTTGAGATGTTGCTTGTTGATTGGTTAGTTATTCTATAGGGATCGTTGCATTCATATAGTTTGCATTCATGAATTTTTATTTCTTGTTCTTTGAGTCTGTTTATGCTTGAGGACAAGCATTGATTCAAGTTTGGGGTATGTTGAGTGGCATTTATGACACTTTGTAACGCTCCGTAAAGTTTTGGGTTGATGTTTTGTACTCGAGTTGCTAGTGTTTTTAACGTGTTTTTGTAGTGTTTTTGCATTTCAGGCATTTATCAGTAATATAGGTGAATTGGCATTGTTTGGATGCTAATATGGTGTTAGGATGGTGTCTAGAATAAAAGTTCGTGAAAAGACTAACTCAAACCAGCAAGAAAAGAAGAAGTCAATATTTTTTCCAGAGCGACGGCGCGCCCGCGCCAGGATGGCAGAATGTCAGCGCGCCCGCGCCAGGTCGGGAATTAAAATCTTGTTTCTTATGGAATTTTGATCCAGAAGACTTCTACTCTGCATGGGCTTCTATATAAACATAATTTAAGGTCGTTTCTCATAATAAGACGTAACAGAGCTTAAGGGGAAGGTGTAATAAGACCATAGAGCACAATTCAACCAAGGCGAAGAAGATCTAATTTATTCTTGTGATTCTTTATTTTAAGTTGTAACTTTGGATGCTAGTTTTCTTATTCTTAACCCTATACTTTTGTTTCGTATTTGGTTTTATTAAGCATAAAGACTACGTTTATTATATCATGTTTTCATCGGAACCCACGTTGATGATGAGTCCGATTATGGGCTAATCGTTATCGTGGGGTTCTAACGGATTTATTTAATGATTTCTTTAGTTAATTCATTTTGATACCTTAGTATGTGGTGATTGTATGATAACCTAATTTTGGTTGTGCTTATTTGTCTTATGAGTGTCGCGAACTTATAAGATAGTGTGTTAATCTTTAATGAAGTGAAAGTGAATTTAAGGGTTTAGAACTTGCCATGCTAGCATAGGTTCATGTATTTATTATGCATGATTCATAGGTAATTTTAACCATCTTACTTGACCTATGTAATCACGAGAGATAACTTGTGCATTAAACCGTTATATTGTCAAATTCTATAGACATATAGGGTCTCAATATAATTGGTGTCTATTCAGCTTTTATCTCTTTTGTGGATGTCTGGTAGTATGGTATTCGTACAACGAAAGTTGGCGTTTATCAGTTTCGTGTTATCTGATTAGTGTCATCACCATTACATGCTAAGGTTAAGAACGAAAAGGCTATTGAATTAAGTATATAATGAAGTTAGAATCCCATGTTTGTGTCATATATTATTCAACTCTCTTAATCTCTTAGTTTATGTTCTTTAGTATAATCTCTTAGTTAATCTTAGTATAAACAACCTCAATTTGTTATTCGTCTTAGCATTGGATAATAACCCTACTAGTGTTACATAAATACATTGATTAAAATTAACCCTAAACCTATCCATGTGGGGACGAACTAGAATTTATTTTATATTACTTGTGATCGCGTATACTTGCGTGAATATTAACGAGTGTTTTATCCCTAACAACAGGGCGTTAGAAAACGTCTTGACATGATTAGCAGGGTAGCCAGTACTATCGTATGCTTTGATGGTGGGATCTTGAACTTCCTTGAGATGCGGGCATTCATTATCTCATCAGTGAATGGTGGGTTTGAATCATCAGGATCTCTTAGGGGCATAAGATTACTTGGATCATCCCTTAGGGAAACAGGCCTTCTTGGTATTGGACCATCCAGGTCTATAATTGGAGGAAGATCTCTCCGCCTCGGAGCAAGTGGGGGTCTTGGGGTCGTGTGCGCCTCCAGTTCGCGCTTCAGCCTTTGGATCTCAGCTTCATGAGCCATGATCCTCTCCTGGACACCTTGGTGATTCGTTTCTTGAGTGCTCTTGGGTCGCTGGTTGGTACTGGTCATTGGTTATTTACCAGCACACGTCCTCCGCAAAGCGACCTCGTCGTCTGATGATTCAGAGTCTCTATCATAATACGGTCCAGAAAAATCCCAATCCTCTGAGATAGGAGCCAAGCCATGTATATATTGGGGCGTCAGCCCTTGTGCTTCACTTCGATTAGAGTGTCCACTTTCTCCAGCCCCGGGGTATAGAGGCATCCCGTAAGGGGGATTAGTGGTCACGGGTTGAGAGTTCACAGGCGCATGTAGCTTCTGAAATTGGGGATTCATCCCTTGAGGAGCCGGGGGATTCGTCCCTTGTGGTTGAGCCATAGTTTCCCCTACCAGGGTTCCTCCTTTAGTGTAGGCATAGGTTGAGTGTGGTGGTAACTCTACCACTTATGCGATTGTTCGCGATGGGGCAGGAGTGTCTGTTCCACTATTATTTCTGTTTCGTGTGTTCACCATGGTTGTTGTAGTCTTCCCACAGACGGCGCCAAATGTTGTGGAATAAAAACTAGAGTGCATTAGTAATTAATTCTAGGGCTTGTGTGCTTCGAGTTTTAATGGATGCTCTCGCGTTCGGGACTATCGGTTCTTGCAAGATTCCTACGTAGAGAATTAAGCCAAAAACGTAGTTCTAGGTTGAGGGGTAGAGCCCTTTACGAGTCTAGGGTTAGACTTGTGTTGGGAGACTTGGTGGACAAGTCTCCAACTTAGATGGTGATTAGGAGTCCTATAAGGGTGGGAAATCCGGAACCTTCTGTGTAGGACTTTGAGTCCGTTTAGGACACATGTCTCTGCTCTTCCAGCCGTATTGGGCCTAGTCCGTGAACAGCTTATGTTCGTAGACCTTGACGACCTCTGCCGGTGGGGCTTGTCTATATGGGTCGTCTTGAGTCTGCTACGAGCTCGGACCAGACAGGGTTGTACTGGATTTCAGACAAGAAGCCCAAGTGTAATTAATGCGACATCCAATGTGTCTTTAGGATGTATTTTCTATCCATATCAAAACAATTATCAGACTCCAACTGTAACACCCCCAAATCCGGGGTCGGGGATCCGGGTTGTCACGAGTTCCAATTCCCTTAATAACACCCAATCTTAATACACAATCAACTACTCTGTACTGTGACCCCACAATAAACACACACACCACAAGTTATAGTCTCAGAGATGAATATCCAAAAATAATCACAAGTCATTTTATTCCACAATTATATGCCAATACACCTTAAACAGGTTTCTGAATAAATTTACATTTCTTTTCCATTATTACAATTCATAATATACATAAGTCCGGTACATCATAAGTTGAAAGCCTAGCCTATTGGTAGTTCATGCCTCAGCTACAGCGACATCAACGCCTATAGGAAACTGCGGAACGTTTCCTAATCGCTTGCGAATCGGGAGCTTGGTCCTGTTCATCTTTTCTATCTGTTGTTGTGTGATGAAAGAAGAAATCAAGGGTGAGAAGCAAGCCCACCAAAATAATATGTATAATGATTAACAATATATGAGCCTCCTCATAGTACTCATGAAAGTCTTGGTCAAAAGAAATGAACCAAGTTTGATATCTTAATGCGATGAAGTCGCAAAATATTCAGTATATATACATATATACTTTTCAAAATCTTGGAAGTCCTCTTCCATACATAATATACACAGAGTTCCAGTTTATAACTGTATAAAACTATCGTTGCAAGGTGATCTCATATATCTAACCTTGACTCAAAGTTTTTCTGAAAATCTTTGACATGCATAAGATAATCATTTACTAGATATAAGTTTTTAAAAGATGAAGTTACAAGATACTCCAATATACTTATATCTTTTCCAAATACTACTTGAACTACCACCGTTCAAGTTATAATTAGTTCAACAGTTCATCACATTGATGAGACTACAAGATAATACTTGAATAGATTCAATCTTTAAAATATCATCAAAATAAAATGAAGTTATGAGATACTTCATTTGATGCAAACATCATTTTAAAAACTTGACCCTGCCAACACTCAACAATCGCCCAACTGTAGCCTTTCTATCGAAGTGCTCTGGGTAGTGTTGCAGAAATATCCAATTGGATGATGAACTCATTACGGGAGTTTGCCGCGCCAGGAAGACCACTTACGATGATCAGTCGTAGTAGTACAACCCCACCATTTTCTACATGTAGAGGAGAACCTGTCGGATTTACTTGTCAACCGAACACTGAACTCCTAAGGAATAGACCGCCTTAGCGGAACTTCCAGGCCATTTGGGCCAATATAATAAGGCTGGGTCGGCGCCACTCGACCACTTACGCCACTCCTAGTTCAGATGAAATCCATGACTCTGAAACGTAAAGCTCGTTCCCCCTTTCCCCAAGTAGAAACTTGTTGATACGGCTCCACCAAGAAGTCGTATCTAGTTGGAAAGGAAAACTCACCGATATTTCCCAGGCGATGCCTGTTAATGGATAAACTTGTTCCAAGAATTTTACTTCCCGAGTGTTGGGTAAGTAATCAAAAACTCTTTTATCAAGACAACAACCTTGATGCGAATATAAAATACACCACAGAGCCGGATCCCTCCGGTTTTGAGCGAGTATTTAAATCCCCTTTTTTTTAAAAGGAAGATCTTAAATATAAAAATGAGTTTTGGGATCCGCTCTAACTTTTGTAAATCATTTTAAAGACTTGAAAACACTTTAAAGAGTGTTTGGAATAATGCTGATTTAATAAAGTAAATCAATCTCAATATAAAGAAATATCTGAATATTATTATTTAAATAATATTCCCATAAAGAATAATTGAGGTAGAAGTTGGAAAACTTATACTTGAAATGAATAGTAAATAATCAAAGATATACTTATACGAAAGTAATATCTTATTTGAATAAAAAGTAAGTTTGATTTTCGACACATTATTCTTTAATAAAATAAAGAATATTATTAAGTAATAAGCGGAGTCATAATACCTCGAATGAATATTACAAATAATATTCATTAAATAAAATAAAGGAGTCATACATCCTCAAATGAATATTCAAATAATATTCAATTAATAATATTAAAGGAGTCATAAGTCCTCGGATGAATATTCGAAATAATATTCAATAAATAATATAAAGTTATAGAATAACCCTTATTCGATTAATAGTTTTGAAATTATAACCATATATATATAAATATATATATATACAAAATCTACTCGGGATCCTCGACTCCCGGTTTTAGAAAATGTTTTCACCTTTGGTCCCTATACTAAGGGTATATGCAAATTACCGTTATTCTCTAGCATAGGTATTATCAACTGAACCAACAGATATATATGGCAAGAATACGAAACAGGCATGCATATGTACCATATCACATGCTACAATATATCGCAAGAATTTGCTAATAACAAATATGCATTTATTGCAAGATCATGCATATACACATATACATCACAACAACAGTTATAACGGGTAGAAAACTTGCCTGAGTGACTGGGGGTGATAAAAGGCTCGGGACGAGTCTGGTAACCTATAAACAACAAGTAAGTTGGAATTAAACCAAAGTCACTTGTAAATCTATACTTTAACTAACTTAGACTCTAACGCTTGTTTTGCGCTTACTGATTCTCTTAAGTTACTCGAGTACCCTCGGCTCCACCATTTTTAATAATTTAACCATTACGAGATATAAGGTGATTCCTTCGCGAGTGTCTTACCAACTGCCTAACATACTTAACATAATTGTTTCATACATTAATTAACCCTTTAAGGTCTTTAACCTATGTTTCAAAGTAAAGCGAGGGGAAATGTTTTGTTCGCGAAACGCCGTTACTTAAAACAGTCGTTTCTCCTAAACCGTACATCGGAACCAAACGAACTACATATCAAAACGAAGCTCGTAACATGAACTATCTAAACATGGCAATGGTCAAAATCTAGAAGGGAGTTCTCGGGTCCTAATGTTATGAACAAAAGCAGTCTAAAGTAAATCGGACATTACGACGACTATGTTTACGCGATTTCCCAATTTTATACCCTTCCAATTCAACCCATAATCAAGCCACAATCACATCCCAATCCAAACTCCATCCATACCACATCCTAACAGCCCCAATCAATTCAATATTAACATTTATACTTATGCTTAAGCTTGAATTTAACTATACTTAAGTTCTTTTAACCAAAACAACAAGATTCACCATCCATTTCACTACCACTCCAACCCAAATTCTAAACCAACAAGCATTAAGCTACTATATCACCATAACAACTAGAATCATCCTATTTAACAAAGTAAAGCTAGGGTTTGGAGATGATATACCTTCCTTGAAGTGGTTTGAGTAGCTAGGAAGCCTTAAGAAGTCTTGAGATGACTTAGGGATGCTTGGATCTTAAAGGAAAAACAAGAAAATCAAGTTAAAATTCTTGACGTCACTATTCATTGTCTTCTTCATTGATTTCTTGAAGAAGATTGTGAATGATTTGGAGGCTTAAACTCATAGAATAGCCATAACTATGCATAAGGAATACTAGGGAATTATCTTACCAATTTAGGAAGCCTTGAACTTGAATTTTGAAAATTGTTTTCTTTGAAAATGGCAAAAGCCGAGAGCAAAGGGAGGATGAAGGAGAATTTTGTGTTTTTGTTTTGATGAAAATGAATATTTGCTTGGTTGGTTGAATTAGTTTTATTTTATTTTAGGTCAATTACCCATTTACCCTTGATTTTGTGTGGTTAATATTCCACCACATTTCCTTCCCTCTTATGTCATGTTTGCATCACTTTGTGATGTCATCACCCCTCCTTTGTCCTCTTTCTATTGGTTGGATGACACCATCCTCTCTTATCCCTTTGATTAACTTCCTAATTGTTTCCCTAATGACCGCTGATCTGTTATACGGTTCGCTTAACTTTCGTTTTCGTTTATCGTTTGAGGGATCATACCCGGGATCTTATTACTTAGGTTCCCTTAACCTTTCTCAATATATTATATTCCTTTTATGATCCTCTCTTATAATCCTTTAATTTAAATCCTTTTTATCCTGTTACCTTTTACTCAATTCCTTCCGTATCTAGTGGATTTCCGGGAAAAACCAAAGTGTTCGGAATTAGATTCTGACGATCTTTATATACACTTATATACCATATAGAGTACTAATATAATCTCAGAATATCCATAACAGAACCCCTACATAGTGTGGCATGAAAAGTTTTCTCATTCAGCTAAAACACTATTCATAAGGGTTACAAAAAGTTCAAAATTTTGGGGTTATTACAGTCTCCCCTCCTTAAAAGGATTCCGTCCCGGAATCAGATAGAAAATTAATAGGGATACTCTCTTAGCATTGCACTTTCTAACTCTCGAGTAAATTTTCCCACATTGTGGTCCTACCACCAAATTCTGCCTAGTTTAATAACCCTTCTCCTAAGCACTTGTTCCTTTTCACTTTATAACCCTTCCTGGTTGCTCCATATAGGTTACGTCGGGTTGCATGTCTATGCGCTCATATGCCCCTATTTATCTGGCATCCGAATTACACTTTCTTAACATTGATACGTGAAACACGTTATGAACTTGCTACAGGTTCGGGGGTAGGGCTAGCTCGTATGCTATCTTCCCAATATGTTTTAGTATATCCAAGGGTCCGACACATTGTGGACTTAGCTTTCCTTTCTTTCCGAATCTCATCAATCCTTTCCGAGGGAATACCTATAACAGCACTAGGTCCCCTACTTCCTATTCCTTGTCCTTTCGTGTCAAATCAACATATGTATCATGTCCATCTTGGGCTACTACCAGCCGTCCTCTGATTAGATCTATCATATCCTTGGTCCTTTGGACCACTGCTGGTCCGAGCATTTTGCGCTCTACAACTTCATCCTAACATAAGGGAGATCGACATTGTCTTCCCTCAAGGATCCCATAAGGCGATATCTCAATACTGACATATGATCTATCGTCGTAAGAAAACTCAATCCGTGATAACTGATCATTCCAAATTATTTCAAGTCTATTGCACAGACTCTCATTATAGTGTTTAGCATTAGAGCTTTTGCTTCTCAATACCCATTCTTTTCCAGTTCGTAATCGCTACAACCTTCCGTTCCTAATATTATACTAGTTATACTTTTGCTTGTTAGCGTTCTATAACCTTTTAATAACCACGTCAACCTTAGTATCACGAATGTGTTTCCATTCCGAATACTACCACAACTTTATTACTCCTTTTTCAGCTGTTTCTATTTCCCAAAGTTTGATCAATCATATAGAAGTAAAGGAATTTGTTGAGAGATCACTATGATCATGAACACTTGTTATATTGCATAGTTAGTACAGAAGGTGGCCATCCTTTAGTACTTGACAAGCAATTAAACAATAGATGGTATCCTACTAGGCTTCTATCACACATATAGATAGTCATTCGGCAATACCTCCCCTTCTGGAAGGGTTGTTCTTCTCAGCTTACATGAAATGGAAAGAAGAGAAAAGAACGAACTGAAGAGAATTGTATATTCGTAAAAAAAAAAAATTATTGCCATAAAATATCTGGCTCAGAATCTACCTTTGAACTATAGAGGTTTGTCATAGGAGAACAAAACATATATGTATTTATATCAACATCAAGTATTATAGCATCGTATTTCACATGCCTAAATATTTTTGTTATTCCGTCCATCATTCTATGGACCCATGCTCTTCCTCGAGCTTATACACAATCACCTTTGAAACTCCTTCGATATCGAAAATCGAACCTGGGATCTCATTCTAGACATCATCGTTACTTGAATTCTATGCTTGCACCGTAACCTTCCTCGTATAATAATACGACTCTCTATTGATAAGAAAGAATAAATATTCAATAGGTAGATACTCTACTTAATTAGTCTATCAATGATAACTTATACACTACCACGACCCATTTAGTGGTACTCAATCTCAACATCCATTCCAATACAACTCTCACGGTTATAATCAGCTCGTTACTCGCAGAATCATTGTTGCCTTACTATGGTCCACCACTGACCTACTGTCGTCATTCACATTCCATGAAATCTTAATATCTAACCATACGGAGTCCATACATGTCGTATCAAATCCTTCTAAGGAGGTAACATAATCACCATTCCTGATTCATGAAGAACACTCCTGATCCTGACATACATACATGACATGAAGCAGATAAAATTGTAGAAGAGTTTCAATCAAAGCAACGATAGCAGGTTAATACCATTCTAAATCATATGCCTTAAATAGAAGACTTACTCAAAGGTTCGTCTAGTCCTTTTTGAAACATGGTCCTGGCTTATCTCAAGATAGTATCTTCTGAGATAGATAGCCAGCTCATGGAGATTACACGAATTAAACCTTTACCAACTACTATTATGGTTGGGTATTGCACAGTCATCAGAAGGAATGTCAATCTTTCAAACCATAATACAACCTTTACGGCTTCAACCATTATTACTGTATTCCTCTGGCACGAGCGCCTGTAATTGTCCTCTTACATTTAAAGTGTCGGCCACCTCTTTGGCCTTTCCTGATAGTAATATTTCCTTACAATCAATGTCATCTTAACCACTTTCAGTAATTTTCTACCCCATTTCAATCACAACTTATGTGAAGATGTTTTCCTTAAAATCTGATGAGTATAAAAAAAATCACCATTTTTCCATAAGTTATTGCCTCAGTCTTTAGAGGTTAATCACTGTCGCGACTGACTCTCGATCGTACTTAGAACATCTTTTATCTTAGGTCCTAATTGCCCTGACTAATTTCGACCTTTACTGGTTCGATCCATACTTTCTCGTGGTTTAACACGTGCCCCACTTGGCATTATTATAATTACGCCATATTTCCTTCGTCAAAATTTCTGTTCTTGAGAACTTTGAATATTACCTTTCTCCTTGTAAAACTTCTAAGGTTATCCTTAAATCCTTCATCAGGTACACCCTAGGCACAGGGCGTATCAAGATACCATTTATTAATACCAGAATCATAGTCTATATACTTCTGAAAAATTTCTCCACTGATCCTTAAAGGTTGTTGTTACCTTAATCCTTCATTCTATACTATCAAAACTCATACTGTCCCTATTAAGGGTGAAATGCCAACCTTTATGCATTCCCCCAGGATTCATTTTAAGTTACCGATGTTTTATCCTTAATTCCACCTTTAAAGGTACCTGCATCCTTCCATGGATAAATCAAGTCATATAACCCTGATAAGGGTGTCTTATTCAATCATTTCCACCTCGATAGTATATGCCTAATTTCACAATAACATATGTATTCAAAATGAGGTCAATCAATATGGCCTCCAAAAGATAACAACGGTTATCCGCTTTTCTTGCCTAATCTGGTAACGATAACAAGGATGTTCTGGAAGATATTGGCCGTGTTCAACGCGAACTTCTTCTTAATAATTCCTTATTTACTTTTGTTGTTTATCTCAACAGTCATCTCAATGTTGGGATATCTTTCATACCTGGCGTCTCCCTTTCTGGGTATCAAGCCACCGGTCTTACACTTCACATTCTTGAGTATCACTTCCTTCATCCAATTTTCCTAATTTCTTACTTCCTTGTCTCCTCAGTCTATCCGTGTCTCAATATTTATCCTTCGAACTATCTCAAGGTTTCCTCAAATCCTCCCAACTTACAGGGGATAAAATATATGTATCTCTTATTCCTTCAACCATCAATTTAACTCATGGTGAATCACCCGCATCCTGACGATTACATACTTTTCTATTTCTATTGCTACGAGTCTTTAGGGTTTCCTCATACCCAACTCCTTTCTCTTATCATTATTTCATGAACCAACACAACCTAAGCATTGATTTCAAACATCCCGTCATTCTGGATTCGTGTTCTTAGAACGAATCTTAATGACTTTTACAACTTAGATTCACAATTCATCATACTCGTCTGCCTTTGTTCTGGCTCTAAAGCTTTTACACTATCCCCATAACCTTGGGAAGTACTTTCCTGAAAATAATTGATTGAACTTAAATCAGTTTATTATAATCTCTTGCTCCGTGCCTTCCTTGGTCTTTCACCAGCGGGTGGTCTCCCTCTTAGGAGGGTAAGTGACAAAAACAGTCTTTTGTGGTTCATCAATCATTTAGAATCTCAAATGATTCCTATATTTCCTTTAGCCAGGCTCTGGCCTCAACTGGGTCAACTTGTTCCTTGGAACACTGAGAGCTTAGCGATTTAAAGGTCCTGAAAGAATTTCCCACTACATTATTTCCCTCAAGGTGGTGGTTGGGAAATAAAGTATAAGTTCTGTTTAGACAGGTCCATGAATTTCCGTATAGGAGTACCGTCTCGGGTCCTCTTACCTCGCTCGCCTTCTGTTTTCTTAGTCTAAATATTTCTTCCTACTCCCCATAATTGGGGTCATCTTTTAATTTGAAATCCTCATTTTTCACTTTATTATATTTTGGGTTCCTTATATCTTAATTGCGACCTCCCTGATTATCACATTCAAGGTTTGACCCTAATCTTATTCCTTGTGGGGGCATATTACTTGGAAAAATTTTGAGAATCTCTGGATATTTGTCTTACTTACTTTGCTTAAGTCTTTCCCTCGTTTAGTCCTTGCACGATTGCAAATTATGAATTTTTAAGTTCGATAAACTTCATGACACTCTCTTAAGTGTTAATAGAGCAATTAACAATGTGATCTTATCACAACAACTCATCTGAACTGAATTTAACGAATATATACATAACCATTTGTTCGAGGGTACAACAACTGAACATATTAAAGAGAATTACATCATTTGATCTGATCGCTTATAACCCAAAAGTACTACCATAGATAATCATCTAGTCATTAAAATTAATCATTCATAACTTAGGCTAATCCTCCAAAAGCGGTGCTACATGAAACCCTTGTCTGATTGCTCTGGCTCTGCACACTACCATGGATCAAGAAATGCGAGCACGCATGACATCCCTAACCTGCTCCATCACAGAGGTGATGAGGTCTAAGATAGTTGCAAGTAGAGCTGGATCAATCTGACCCTCAAGATGGCCTCTAGCTGTAACACGGGTGGTAGCCTCAATCCTTTCCATGCTATGAGCTAATCCCGCTGGAAGTACCCCGCCCTCAATCCTTGGTGCAGTAAGTCGATCCAACAGATCACTCCTAACATTACGGGCCTCGGACAGGCCACCCAAAGTCATATGATAATTGGCGATAAGAGAAGCCTGAGTGGTAGCATCTAGCAGTCCATGGGGTGCAGGTGGTGCAGACCCAGGAGATCCAAATGGATAACCAAGCACGGTATCAGGTGACAATGGTGCAGGAGATAAAGGTGGCATTTCCTCAGTAGGTGCTGGGCTCTGTACCGGGGATGGAACAGGAATTGGTGGAACCTCATGGATGTCTACAGGAACCTCTGGAAGAGGGTCTGATACTGGTATAATTGGTGTCATGGAAGGCCCCACTCCTTCTGCCCTCATTAACCTTTGTGCCCTTGGTAACTCTTCATCCTCTAGTGCCACCCTCGCGGCCATTCTTGCTCTGGTAGTCGCCCTGACTACGGTCATCAATTCCTCAGCGGTCCTCTCTTCATTCTCATTGGGATCCTCCATGAGATCCTCATCAGCCACAACATTTTCAATATGAACCTCATCCGGTCCCTCATTAGGGTACTCTATCGGATTCACAATTTGATCTCCAACTTGTAATAAAACATCCTCATGCTGATGCTCCTGAACCTCAGGGTTCGGTGCCCCGCTGCCCTATACGAGAATGAACTATGTTACTATCACGATATTTATAAGGGTTCCCGTAAGGGTTTTAACTGTCAGTACTACGTTAGGTAGCCCGACTATGAACTTGGCAAGAGTTCTTATTATCTTAGTGAACTTTTTATCTTAACGTCACATCATCTCTGAGGTTTATAACGCTTAGCTCTGATACCATTTCTGTAAGACGCCCAAATCCGGGGTCGGGGATCCGGGTTGTCACGAGTTCCATTTCCCTTAATAACACCCAATCTTAATACACAATCAACTACTCTATACTGTGACCCCACAATAAACACACACACCACAAGTTATAGTCTCAGAGATGAATATCCAAAATAATCACAAGTCATTTTATTCCACAATTATATGCCAATACACCTTAAACAGGTTTCTGAATAAATTTACATTTCTTTGCCATTATTACAATTCATAATATACATAAGTCTGGTACATCATAAGTTGAAAGCCTAGCCTATTGGTAGTTCCTACCTCAGCTACAGCGACATCAACGCCTATAGGAAACTGCGTAATGTTTCCTAATCGCTTCGATCGTACTTAGAACATCTTTTATCTTAGGTCCTAATTGCCCTGACTAATTTTGACCTTTACTGGTTCGATCCATACTTTCTCGTGGTTTAACACGTGCCCCACTTGGCATTATTATAATTACGCCATATTTCCTTCGTCAAAATTTCTGTTCTTGAGAACTTTGAATATTACCTTTCTCCTTGTAAAACTTCTAAGGTTATCCTTAAATCCTTCATCAGGTACACCCTAGGCACAGGGCGTATCAAGATACCATTTATTAATACCAGAATCATAATCTATATACTTCTGAAAAATTTCTCCACTGATCCTTAAAGGTTGTTGTTACCTTAATCCTTCATTCTATACTATCAAAACTCATACTGTCCCTATTAAGGGTGAAATGCCAACCTTTATGCATTCCCCCAGGATTCATTTTAAGTTACCGATGTTTTATCCTTAATTCCACCTTTAAAGGTACCTGCATCCTTCCATGGATAAATCAAGTCATATAACCCTGATAAGGGTGTCTTATTCAATTATTTCCACCTTGATAGTATATGCCTAATTTCACAATAACATCTGTATGCAAAATGAGGTCAATCAATATGGCCTCCAAAAGATAACAACGGTTATCCGCTTTTCTTGCCTAATCTGGTAACGATAACAAGGATGTTCTGGAAGATATTGGTCGTGTTCAACGCGAACTTCTTCTTAATAATTCCTTATTTACTTTTGTTGTTTATCTCAACAGTCATCTCAATGTTGGGATATCTTTCATACCTGGCGTCTCCCTTTCTGGGTATCAATCCACCGGTCTTACACTTCACATTCTTGAGGGTCACTTCCTTCATCCAATTTTCCTAATTTCTTACTTCCTTGTTTCCTCAGTCTATCTGTGTCTCAATATTTATCCTTCGAACTATCTCAAGGTTTCCTCAAATCCTCCCAACTTACAGGGGATAAAATATATGTATCTATTATTCCTTCAACCGTCAATTTAACTCATGGTGAATCACCCGCATCCTGACGATTACATACTTTTCTATTTCTATTGCTACGAGTCTTTAGGGTTTCCTCATACCCAACTCCTTTCTCTTATCATTATTTCATGAACCAACACAACCTAAGAATTGATTTCAAACATCCCGTCATTCTGGATTCGTGTTCTTAGAACGAATCTTGACAACTTTTATAACTTAGATTCACAATTCATCATACTCGTCTGCCTTTGTTCTGGCTCTAAAGCTTTTACACTATCCCCATAACCTTGGGAAGTACTTTCCTGAAAATAATTGATTGAACTTAAATCAGTTTATTATAATCTCTTGCTCCGTGCCTTCCTTGGTCTTTCACCAGCGGGTGGTCTCCCTCTTAGGAGGGTAAGTGACAAAAACAGTCTTTTGTGGTTCGTCAATCATTTAGGATCTCAAATGATTCCTATATTTCCTTTAGCCAGGCTCTGGCCTCAACTGGGTCAACTTATTCATTGGAACACTGAGAGCTTAGCGATTTAAAGGTCCTGAAAGAATTTCCCACTACATTGTTTCCCTCAAGGTGGTGGTTGGGAAATAAAGTATAAGTTCTGTTTAGACAGGTCCATGAATTTCCGTATAGGATTACCGTCTCGGGTCCTCTAACCTCGCTCGACTTATGTTTTCTTAGTCTAAATATTTCTTCCTACTCCCCATAATTGGGGTCATCTTTTAATTTGAAATCCTCATTTTTCACTTTATTATATTATGGGTTCCTTATATCTTAATTGCGACCTCCCTGATTATCACATTCAAGGTTTGACCCTAATCTTATTCCTTGTGGGGGCATATTACTTGGAAAAATTTTGAGAATCTCTGGATATTTGTCTTACTTACTTTGCTTAAGTCTTTTCCTCGTTTAGTCATTGCATGATTGCAAATTATGAATTCTTAAGTTCGATAAACTTCATGACACTCTCTTAATTGTTAATAGAGCAATTAACAATGTGATCTTATCACAACAACTCATCTGAACTAAATTTAATGAATATATACATAACCATTTGTTCGAGGGTACAACAACTGAACATATTAAAGAGAATTACATCATTTGATCTGATCGCTTATAACCCAAAAGTACTACCATAGATAATCATCTAGTCATTAAAATTAATCATTCATAACTTAGGCTAATCCTCCAAAAGCGGTGCTACATGAAACCCTTGTCTGATTGCTCTGGCTCTGCACACTACCATGGATCAAGAAATGCGAGCACGCACGACATCCCTAACCTGCTCCATCACAGAGGTGATGAGGTCTAAGATAGTTGCAAGTAGAGCTGGATCAATCTGACCGTCAAGATGGCCTCTAGCTGTAACACGGGTGGTAGCCTCAATCCTTTCCATGCTATGAGCTAATCCCGCTGGAAGTACCCCGCCCTCAATCCTTGGTGCAGTAAGTCGATCCAACAGATCACTCCTAACATTACGGGCCTCGGACAGGCCACCCAAAGTCATATGATAATTGGCGATAAGAGAAGCCTGAGTGGTAGCATCTAGCAGTCCATGGGGTGCAGGCGGTGCAGACCCAGGAGATCCAAATGGATAACCAAGCACGGTATCAGGTGACAATGGTGCAGGAGATAAAGGTGGCATTTCCTCAGTAGGTGCTGGGCTCTGTACCGGGGATGGAACAGGAATTGGTGGAACCTCATGGATGTCTACAAGAACCTCTGGAAGAGGGTCTGATACTGGTATAGTTGGTGTCGTGGAAGGCCCCACTCCTTCTGCCCTCATTAACCTTTGTGCCCTTGGTAACTCTTCATCCTCTAGTGCCACCCTCGCGGCCATTCTTGCTCTGGTAGTCGCCCTGACTACGGTCATCAATTACTCAGCGGTCCTCTCTTCATTCTCATTAGGATCCTCCATGAG
Organism: Apium graveolens; assembly: GCF_009905375.1. NCBI lineage: Eukaryota > Viridiplantae > Streptophyta > Magnoliopsida > Apiales > Apiaceae > Apium > Apium graveolens. Next base: position 113,034,692 of record NC_133651.1, on the reverse strand, counting down.
ATCTTCATCAGCCACAACATTTTCAATATGAACCTCATCCGGTCCCTCATTAGAGTACTCTATCGGATTCACAATTTGATCTCCAACTTGTAATAAAACATCCTCATGCTGATGCTCCTGAACCTCAGGGTTCGGTGCCCCGCTGCCCTATACGAGAACGAACTATGTTACTATCACGATATTTATAAGGATTCCCGTAAGGGTTTTAACTGTCAGTACTACGTTAGGTAGCCCGACTATGAACTTGGCAAGAGTTCTTATTATCTTAGTGAACTTATTATCTTAACGTCACATCATCTCTGAGGTTTATAACGCTTAGCTCTGACACCATTTCTGTAAGACCCCCAAATCCGGGGTCGGGGATCATAAGTTGCCATTTCTGAATAAATTTACATTTCTTTGCCATTATTACAATTCATAATATACATAAGTCTGGTACATCATAAGTTGAAAGCCTAGCCTATTGGTAGTTCCTACCTCAGCTACAGCGACATCAACGCCTATAGGAAACTACGGAACGTTTCCTAATCGCTTGCGAATCGGGAGCTTGGTCTTGTTCATCTTTTCTATCTGTTGTTGTGTGATGAAAGAAGAAAGTAAGGGTGAGCAGCAAGCCCACCAAAATAATATGTATAATGATTAACAATATATGAGCCTCCTCATAGTACTCATGAAAGTCTTGGTCAAAAGAAATGAACCAAGTTTGATATCTTAATGCGATGAAGTCGCAAAATATTCAGTATATATACATATATTCTTTTCAAAATCTTAAAAGTCCTCTTCCATACATAATATACACAGAGTTCCAGTTTATAACTGTATAAAACTATCGTTGCAAGGTGATCTCATATATCTAACCTTGACTCAACGTTTTTCTGAAAATCTTTGACATGCATAAGATAATCATTTACTAGATATAAGTTTTTAAAAGATGAAGTTACAAGATACTCCAATATACTTATATCTTTTCCAAATACTACTTGAACTACCACCGTTCAAGTTATAATTAGTTCAACAGTTCATCACATAGATGAGACTACAAGATAATACTTGAATAGATTCAATCTTTAAAATATCATCAAAATAAAATGAAGTTATGAGATACTTCATTTGATGCAAATATCATTTTGAAAACTTGACCCTGCCAACACTCAACAATCGCCCAACCGTAGCCTTTCTATCGAAGTGCTCTGGGTAGTGTTGCAGAAATATCCAATTGGATGATGAACTCATTACGGGAGTTTGCCGCGCCAGGAAGACCACTTACGATGATCAGTCGTAGTAGTACAACCCCACCATTTTCTATATGTAGAGGAGAACCTGTCGGATTTACTTGTCAACCGAACACTGAACTCCTAAGGAATGGACCGCCTTAGCAGAACTTCCAGGCCATTTGGTCCAATATAATAAGGCTGGGCCGACGCCACTCGACCACTTACGCCACTCCTAGTTCAGATGAAATCCATGACTCTGAAACGTAAAGCTCGTTCCCCCTTTCCCCATGTAGAAACTTGTTGATACGGCTCCACCAAGAAGTTGTATCTAGTTGGAAAGGAAAACTCACCGATATTTCCCAGGCGATGCCTGTTAATGGATTAACTTGTTCCAAGAATTTTACTTCCCGAGTGTTGGGTAAGTAATCAAAAACTCTTTTATCAAGACAACAACTGTAATAACCCCAATTTTTGGATTTTTTTTTTTTGAAACCCTTATGAATAGTGATTTTGCAGATTATGCTGAATAAGAAAACTTTTCATGCCACACTATGTAGGGGTTCTGTTATTGATATTCTGAGATTTTATTAGTACTCTAGATGGTATATAAGTGTATGTAAAGATCGTCGGAATCCAATTCCGAACACTTTGATTTTTCCCGGAAATCCACCAGATACAGAAAGAAGTGAATATAAGGTAACAGGATAAATAGGATTTAAATTCAAGGATTTTAAGAGGGGATCATAAAAAGGAATATAAAATATTGAGGAAGGTTTAGGGGAACCCAAGTGATAAGATCCCGGATATGATCCCTCAAACGATAAACGAGAACGAAAGTTAAGCGAACCGTATAACAGATCAGCGGTAATTAGGCAAGCAATTAGAAGTTAATCAAGGAGGTTAGGGATGATGATGTCATCAAACCAACAAGAAGAAGACAAGTGTAACAAGATGACCTAAGCTTGATGACCTAAGCATGACAAGTGGGAAGGATTGGTTGGTTGATTGTGAGCCACACATTTTTCACCATGGTAAAAATTTAATTTAATTCCAAGACAAAAGGAAGCAACCAACCAACAAATATCATAACACAAATACAAATTGAAAGTTGACTTTCCCATTTCAAGAAGAAAGCTCTCGGCTAAAACAAACCCAGCAACTTCAAACTGCCATATCTCCTTCAATACTCACTCAAATGTTGTGTTCTATAACTCGTTGGAAAGGTATTGAGATGGCCTACAACTCTTGTTCACAAGTCTCTTCCAAATAAGCAAGGTAAGACCCTCATTTTTACAGTTCTTTAAATCGGACTTTTAGAAACTTCAAAGCCTAACTTTGTGTTCTTGATTTCTTTGGAAAGATCAAGCTTGTAGGAGGCTCCATAAGACTTCCTAGTAACTTTCCACCCTCCAAGAAAGGTATAAATCTTCACACCATTTAGTAATAAGTTTGAATGTTGAAGTTTGGAGATGGTTTGGATAATGAGTAGTAATTTGAATGATAAGCATGATTCGAGCTTAATTGTTAAGTAGTTTAGTTGAATTTGGAGATGTTATAATATATGATTGGATTGAGATCCTTGAGCTTATTATGACTGAAATCAGTAGCATTGATGTGTATCTTGAGTTTTTGTTGATTGGTAGTTGGATTGATATGATTTGGAATGGTAAAAATTTGGGAAATCGCGTAAACATAGCCGTCGTAATGTCCGATATACTTTAGACTGTTTTTGCTCTTAACATCAGGACCCGAGAACTCTTTTTTAGGATTTGACCATTGCCATGATTAGATAGTTCATGTTACAAGCTTCGTTTTGATATATGGTTCACTTAAATCCGATGTACGGTTTAGGAGAAACGACCGTTTTAAGTAACGGCATTTCGCGACTGAACCATTACCCCTCGTCTTACTTTGAAACCTTGGTTAAGGCCCTTAAATGACTAATTGGGGTATAAAACAATTATGTAAAGTGGATTAGGCAGTTGGTAAGGTACTCGCGAAAGAATCCTCTTAAAACCCTTAATGGTTAATTTATTAAAAATGGTGGAGCCGAGGGTACTCGAGCGACTTAAGTAAATCGTTAAGCGCGAAAGCGAACGTTAGGGCTCTAAATGGTTAAAGTCTAGTTTCTTAAGCGACCGGGGTTTAATTCCGACTTATGTTATTGTTCATAGGTTATCGGACCCACTCTAAGCTTAAGCCTATCCGGGAGCACTCAGGCAAGTTTTCTACCCGTATAACTGTTGTTGTGATGTATATGTGTATATGCATGATCTTGCGATAAATGCATATTTGTTATTAGCAAATGCTTGCGATATATTGTAGCATGTGATATGGTATATATGCATGCCTGTTTCATATTCATGAATTATATATCTGTTGGTTAAAATGCTTATAGTTGCATAATACCTATGCTAGAGATAAGCGGTATTTGAGTTACCCTTAGTATAGGGGATAAAAAGGTGAACATATTTCTAAACCGGGAGTCGATGTTCCCGAGTATAATATATATATTTTATATATATATGGTTATAGTTTTAAAAACTATTAATCGAATAAGGTTTATTCGATAACTTTATATTATTTTATTGAATATTATTTTGAATATTCATTCGAGGGCTTATGACTCAGTTATATTATTGAATGAATATTATTTGAATATTCAATTGAGGATGTATGACTCACTTTATTTTATTTAATGAATATTATTTATAATATTCATTCGAGGACTTATGACTCCTTTATATTATTTAATGAATATTACTTGAATATTCATTCGAGAAATTATGACTCCTTTTATTTTATTTACTGGATATTATTTGAATATTCATTTGAGGATCTATGACTCCGATTATTTGCTGAGATATATTCTTTATTTTATTAAAGAATAAGGTGTCGATAATCAAACTTATCTTTGATTATTCAAATAAAGATTGTACTTTCGTATAAATATATCTTTGGTTATTTAATACTCATTTCAAGTATAAGTTTTACAACTTCTACCTCAATTATTTGTATAAAGATTATTCTTTATGGAAATATTATTTAAATAATAATATTCAGATATTTTCTAAATATATTGGGACTGATTTATTTCATTAAATCAGCATTACTCCAAACACTCTTTAAAGTATTTTCGAGTCTTCAAAATGATTTTTAAAAGTTAGAGCGGATCCCAAAACTCATTTTTTTATATTTAAGATCTTCCTTTTAAAGGGGATTTAAATACTCGCTTAAAACCAGAGGGATCCGGCTCTGTGGTGTATTTTATATTCGCAACAAGGTTGCGGTTTTGGTAAATGAATTGATTACTTGCCCATCGTTCAGGAAGTAAGTTCATCTATTTGAGTCGGCATAAGCAACATGGGCTCAGCGGGCGTCCATGAAAGTGTAAGTGGCTCAGTGGGAGTCCATCAAATGCGTAAGTGGCTGAGTGGCAGTCCAGCATAAGGTCCTATTGCGGCCAGGGTGATGACCAGTGGGGAATTCGTCCATCTACTAGTAGAAAAGGTTACTTATTGGTATCTTTGCCTGATCAGCAAGATATCAGGTTTATGCCAAGGTTTTCTCCTTTCCAAATTCATTGGATATTGCAACTCTGTTTATAATTTTCATAACAGAGGTTTTCAAGGAGTGTATGAAATATATATATATAGGTATATATATATATATCGGGACATAATGTAGTATCTCGTAACTTCATTATTTATAATGATATTCAAAGATTGAATCTATTCAAATCTTGTCTTGTAATCTCAACTATGTGATGAACTTTTGAACTAATTATAACTTAAACGGTGGTAGTTCAAGTAGTATTTGGAAAAGATATAAGTATATTGGAGTATCTTGTAACTTCATCTTTTAAACTTATATCTAGTAAATGATTATCTTATGCATGACAAAGATTTTCAGAAAAACGTTGAGACAAGGTTAGATATATGAGATCACCTTGCAACGATATTTTTATACAGTTATAAACTGGAACTCTGGGTATATTATGCATGGAAGAGGACCTCCAAGATTTTGAAAAGTATATATGTATATATACTGAATATTTTGCGACTTCATCGCATTAAGATATCAAACTTGGTTCATTTCTTTTGACCAAGACTTTCATGAGTACTATGAGAAGGCTCATATATTGTTAATCATTATACATATTATTTTGGTGGGCTTGCTGCTCACCTTTGCTTCTTCTTTCATCACACAACATCAGATAGATAAGATGAACAGGACCAAGCTCCCAATTCGCAAGCGGATAGGAAACGTACCGCAGCTTTCTGGAAGCGTTGAGGCCGCTGTAGCTGAGGTAGAAATTACCAATAGGCTAAGTTTTCAACTAATAATGTACCAGACTTATGTATATCATGAATTGTAATAATGGCAAAGAAATGTAAATTTATTCAGAAACCTGTTTAAGGTGCATTGGCATATAATTGTGGAATAAAACGACTTGTGATTATTTTTGGATATTCATCTCTGAGACTATAACTTGTGGTGTGTGTGTTTATTGTGGGGTCACAGTACAGAGTAGTTGATTATTTATTAAGATTGGGTGTTATTAAGGGAAATGGAACTCGTGACAACCCGGATCCCCGACCCCGGATTTGGGGGTGTTACAGAAGTGGTATCAGAGCTAAGCGTTATAAAGCTCAGAGATGATATGACGTTAAGATAATAAGTACACTAAGATAAATAAGAACTCTTGCCAAGTTCATAGTCGGGCTACCTAAGGTAGTACTGACAGTTAAAACCCTTACGGGAACCCTTATAAATATCGTGATAGTAACATAGTTCATTCTCGTATAGGGCAGCGGGGCACCGAACCCTGAGGTTCAGGAGCATCAGCATGAGGATGTTTTATTAAAAGCTGGAGACCAAATTGTGAATCCGATGGAGTACCCTAATGAGGGACCGGATGAGATTCATATTGAAAATATTGCGGTTGAGGATGTTATTCCGGAAAGGATTGTGGCTGAGGAGGATCTCATGGAGGATCCTGATGAGAAAGAAGAGAGGACTGCTGAGGAATTGATGACCGTAGTCAGGGCGACTACCAGAGCAAGAATGGCTGCGAGGGTGGCACTAGAGGATGAAGAGTTACCAAGGGCACAAAGGTTAATGAGGGCAGAAGGAGTGGGGCCTTCCATGACCCCAATTATACCAGTATCAGACCCTCTTCCAGAGGTTTATGTAGACATCCATGAGGTTCCACCAATTCCTGTTCCCTCCCCTGTACAGAGCCCAGCACATACTGAGGAAATGCCACCTTTATCTCCTGCACCATTGTCACCTGATACCGTGCTTGGTTATCCATTTGGATCTCCTGGGTCTGCGCCACCTGCACCCCATGGACTGCTAGATGCTACCACTCAGGCTTCTCTTATTGCCAATTATCATATGACTTTGGGTGGCCTGTCTGAGGCCCGTAATGTTAGGAGTGATCTGTTGGATCGACTTACTGCACCGAGGATTGAGGGTGGGGTACTTCCGGCAGGATTAGCTCATAGCATGGAAAGGATTGAGGCTACCACCCGCGTTATAGCTAGAGGCCATCTTGAGGGTTGGATTGATCCAGCTCTACTTGCAACTATCCTAGACCTCATCACCGCTTTAATGGAGCAGGTTAGGGATATCGTGCGTGCTCGCATTTCTTGATCCATGGTAGTGTGCAGAGCCAGAGCAATCAGACAAGAATTTCATGCAGCACCGCTTTTGGAGGATTAGCCTAAGTTATGAATGATTAGTTTTAATGACGAGATGACTATCTATGGTAGTACTTTTGGGATAGGAGCGATAAGTTCAAATGATGTAATCCTCTTTAATATGTTCAGTTATTGTACCCTTGAACAAATGGTTATGTATATATTCATTAATTTCAGTTCAGATCACTTTGTTTGTGATAAAATCACATTGTTAATTGCTCTATTAACACTTAAGAGAGTGTCATGAAGTTTATCGAACTTGAGAATTCATAATTTGCAATCGTGCAAGGACTAAACGAGGGGAAGACTTAAGCAAAGTAAGTAAGACAAATATCCGGAGATTCTCAAAATTTTCCAAGTAATATGCCCCCACAAGGAATAAGATTAGGGGCAAACCTTGAATGTGATAATCAGGGAGGTCGCAATTAAGATATAAAGAACCCGGAATATAATAAAGTGGAAAATGAAGATTTTAAATTAAAAGATGACCCAAATTATGGGGAGTAGGAAGAAATATTTAGTCTAAGAAAGCAAAAGTCGAGCGAGATAAGGAGACCCGAGACGGTACTCCTATACGGAAATTCATGGACCTGTCTAAACAGAACTTATATTTTATTCCCAACCACCACCTTGAGGAAACAATGTGGTGTGAAATTCTTTCAGGACCTCTAAGTCGCTAAGCTCTCAGAGTTCTAAGGAACAAGCTGACCCAATCGAGGCAAGAGCCTGGCTAAAGGAAATATAGGAATCATTTGAGATTCTAAATGATTGATGAATCACAAAAGACTGTTTTTATCACTTACCCTCCTAAGAGAGAGACCACCCGCTGGTGAAAGACCAAGGAAGGCACGGAGCAAGAGATTATAATAAACTGATTTAAGTTCAGTCAATTGTTTTCAGGAAAGTACTTCCCAAGGTTATAGAGATAGAGTAAAACTTTAGAGCCATAACAAAGGCAGACGAGTATGATGAATTATGAATCTAAGTTGTAAAAGTTGTCAAGATTCGTTCTGAGGACACGAATCCAGAATGACGGGATGTTTGAAATCAATGCTTATGTTGTGTTGGTTTATGAAATAATGATAAGAGAAAGGAAAATAAAAAGAAACTGAAGTGGAAAGGAATATAAAGGCAATAGAGTTTGAGGAATGATAAGGGAGTTGGGTATGAGGAAACCCTAAAGCCTCATAGCAATAGAAATAGAAAAGTTTGTAACCGTCAGGATGAGGGTGATTCACCATGAGTAAATTGATGGTTGAAGGCATAGGAGATACATATATTTTATCCCCTGTAAGTTGGGAGGATTCGAGGAAACCTTGAGATAGTTCGAAGGATAAATAATGAGACGCGGATAGACTGAGGAGACAAGGAAGTAAGAAATTAGGAAAATTGGATGAAGAAAGTGACCTTCAAGAATGTGAAGTGTAAGACATGTGACTTGATACCTAGAAAAGGAGACGCCAGGTAGAAAAGATATCCCAACATTAAGATGACTGTTGAGATAAATAAAGAGGTAAATGAGTAGTTAGAACTAAAAAGTTCACGTTGAACACGACCAATATCTTCTAGAACATCCCTGTTATCATTACTAAATCAGGCAAGAAAAGCGGATAACCATTGTTATCTTATGGAGGCCATATTGATTGACCTCATTTTGAATAAGGATGCTATTGTGAAATTTGGTATAGACTATCGAGATGGGAATGATTAAATAAGATAATCTATCAAGGATATATTACTTGATTTATCCATGGAAGGATGCATGTACCTTTTTAAAGGTGGAATTAAGGATAGAACATCGGTAACTTAAAACGAATCCTAGGGGAATGCATAAAGGTTGGCATTTCACCCTTAATAGGGATAGTATGAGTTTTGACAGTATGAATTGGAAAGGATTAAGGTAATAACAACCTTTAAGGATCAGTGGAGAAATTTTTCAGAAGTATATAGACAATGATTCTGGTATTAATAAATGGTATCTTGATATGCCATGTGCCTAGGGTGTACCTGATGAAGGATTTAAGGATAACCTTAGAGATTTTACAAGGAGAAAGGTAATATTCAAAATTCTCAAGAGTAAAAATGTTGATAAAGGAAATATGACGTAATTATAATGATGCCAAGTGGGGCACGTGTTAAACCACGAAAAAGTATGGATCGAACCAGTAAATGTCGAAATTGTTCAGGGCAATTAGGACCTAAGATAAAAGGTGTCCTAAGTATGATCGAGAGTCAGTCGTGACAATGATTAACCTCTAAAGACCGAGGCAATAACTTATGGAAAAAAATGGTAATATTTTTTTTCTCACCAAAGCATAAGGAAGAGCATTTTCACACAAGCAGTGATTGGAAATGAGGTAGAAAATTTAGTGAAGGTGGTTAAAATGACATTGATTGCAAGGAAATATTACTATCAGGAAGGGCCAAAGAGGTGGCCGACACTTTAAGTGTAAGAGGACAATTACAGGCGCTCGTGCCAGAGGAATACAGTGATAATGGTTGAAGCCGTAAAGGTTGTATTATGGTTTGGAAGATTGACATTCCTTCTGATGACTGTGCAATACTCAACCGTAATAGTAGTTTGGTAAAGATTTAATTCCTGATTAGCACTGTGAGCGGGCTATCTATTTTAGAAGGTCCTATCTTGAGAATAATCCAGGACCATGTTTCAAAAAGACTAAAGGAACCTTTGAGTTAAGTCTTCTATTGAAGGCATATGATTAAGAATGGTATTAACCTGCAATCATTGCTTTGATTGAAACTCTTCTGCAATTTTATCTGCTTTATGTCATGAAAGTACGCCAGAATTTGGAGTGTTCTTCATGAATTATGAATGGTGATTATGTTAACTCCTTAGAAGAATTATATACGACATGTGTGGACTCCGTATGGTTAGATATTAATATTTCATGGAAAGTGAATGACGACAGTAGGTCAGTGGTGGGCCATAGTAATGCAGCAATGATTCTGCGAGTAATGAGCTGATTACAACCGTGAGAGTTGTATTGGAATGGATGTTGAGATTGAGTACCACTAATCAGGTCGTGGTCGTGTATAAGTTATTATTGATAGACTAATTAAGTAGAGTATCTACCTATTGAATATTTATTCCCTCTTATGAAAAGAGAGTCGTATTACTATATGAGGAAGGTTGCGGTGCAAGCATAGAATTTTATTAACGATGATGTATAAAATGAGATTCCAGATTCGATTTTCGATGTCGAGGGAGTTTCATAGGTAATTGAGTATAAGCTCGAGGAAGAGCATGGGTCCGTAGAATGATGGGTGGAATAATAAATATTTAGGCATGTGAAATACGATGCTATAATACTTGATGTTGATATAAATACATATATGTTTTGTTCTCCTATGACAAACCTCTATAATTCAGAGGTAGGTTCCAAGCCAGATATTTTATGGCAATATTTTTTTTCATATATACAATTCTCTTCAGTTCGTTCTTTTCTCTTCTTTTCATTTCATATAAGCTGAGAAGAACAACCCTTCCAGAAGGGGAGGTATTGCCGAATGACTATCTATCTGTGTGATAGAAGCCGAGTAGGATACCAGCTATTGTTTAATTGCTTGTCAAGTACTAAAGGCTGGCCACCTTCTGTACTAACTATGCAATGTAACAAGTGTTCATGATCATAGTGATCTCTCAACAAATTCTTTTACTTCTATATGATTGATCAAATTTTGGAAAATAGAAACAACTGAAAAAGGAGTAATAAAGTGGTGGTAGTATGCGGAATGGAAACACATTCGTGATACTAAGGTTGACGTGGTTATTAAAAGGTTATAGAACGCTAACGAGCAAAAGTATAACCAGTATAATATTAGGAACGGAAGGTAGTAGCGATTACGAACTGGAAAAGAATGGGTAGTGAGAAGCAAAACCTATAGCGCAAAAGCTATAATAAGAGTCGGTGCAATATACTTGGAAGAATTTGGAATAATCACTTAATGCGGATGAGTTTTCTCACGATAATAGATCTTATGTCAGGCATCGAGATGTCGCCTTATGAGATCCTTGAGGGAAGACAATGTCGATCTCCCTTATGTTAGGATGAAGTTGTAGAGCGCAAGATGCTCGGACCCGCAGTAGTCCAAAGGACCAAGGATATAATAGATCTAATCAGAGGACGGCTGGTAGTAGCCCAAGATGGACATAAGAAGTATGTTGATTTGACACGAAAGGACAAAGAATAGGAAGTAGGGGACCTAGCGTTTTTAAAGGTATCCCCTTGGAAACCCTTGAAAAGGTTTGATGAGATTCGGAAAGAAAGGAAAGCTAAGTCCACAATTTGTCGGACCCTTGGATATATTAAGAAGTATTGGGAAGTTAGCATATGAGCTAGCCCTACCCCTGAACATGTAGCAAGTTCATAACGTATTCCACATATCAATGTTAAGGAAGTGTAATTCGATGCCAGACGAATAAGGGCATATGAGCGCATAGGCATGCAACCAGACGTAACCTATATTGAGCAACCAGAAAGGGTTATAGATCGAAAAGGAATAAGTGCTTAGGAGAAGGGTTATCAAACTAGGCAGAGTTTGGTGGTAGGACCACAATGTGGGAAAATTTACTCGAGAGTTAGAAAGTGCAATGCTAAGAGAGTATCCCTACTCATTTTCTATCTGATTCCGGGACGGAATCCTTTTAAGGAGTGGAGACTGTAATAACCCCAATTTTTGGATTTTTTTTTTTTGAAACCCTTATGAATAGTGATTTTGCAGATTATGCTGAATAAGAAAACTTTTCATGCCACACTATGTAGGGGTTCTGTTATTGATATTCTGAGATTTTATTAGTACTCTAGATGGTATATAAGTGTATGTAAAGATCGTCAGAATCCAATTCCGAACACTTTGATTTTTCCCGGAAATCCACCAGATACAGAAAGAAGTGAGTATAAGGTAACAGGATAAATAGGATTTAAATTCAAGGATTTTAAGAGGGGATCATAAAAAGGAATATAAAATATTGAGGAAGGTTTAGGGGAACCCAAGTGATAAGATCCCGGATATGATCCCTCAAACGATAAACGAGAACGAAAGTTAAGCGAACCGTATAACTGATCAACGGTAATTAGGCAAGCAATTAGGAGTTAATCAAGGAGGTTAGGGATGATGATGTCATCAAACCAACAAGAAGAAGACAAGTGTAACAAGATGACCTAAGCTTGATGACCTAAGCATGACAAGTGGGAAGGATTGGTTGGTTGATTGTGAGCCACACATTTTTCACCATGGTAAAAATTTAATTTAATTCCAAGACAAAAGGAAGCAACCAACCAACAAATATCATAACACAAATACAAATTGAAAGTTGACTTTCCCATTTCAAGAAGAAAGCTCTCGGCTAAAACAAACCCAGCAACTTCAAACTGCCATATCTCCTTCAATACTCACTCAAATGTTGTGTTCTATAGCTCGTTGGAAAGGTATTGAGATGGACTACAACTCTTGTTCACAAGTCTCTTCCAAATAAGTAAGGTAAGACCCTCATTTTTACAGTTCTTTAAATCGGACTTTTAGAAACTTCAAAGCCTAACTTTGTGTTCTTGATTTCTTTGGAAAGATCAAGCTTGTAGGAGGCTCCATAAGGCTTCCTAGTCACTTTCCACCCTCCAAGAAAGGTATAAATCTTCACACCCTTTAGTAATAAGTTTGAATGTTGAAGTTTGGAGATGGTTTGGATGGATGAGTAGTAATTTGAATGATAAGCATGATTCGAGCTTAATTGTTAAGTAGTTTAGTTGAATTTGGAGATGTTATAATATATGATTGGATTGAGATCCTTGAGCTTATTATGACTGAAATCAGTAGCATTGATGTGTATCTTGAGTTTTTGTTGATTGGTAGTTGGATTGATATGATTTGCAATGGTAAAAATTTGGGAAATCGCGTAAACATAGCCGTCGTAATGTCCGATATACTTTAGACTGTTTTTGCTCTTAACATCAGGACCCGAGAACTCCCTTTTAGGTTTTGACCATTGCCATGATTAGATAGTTCATGTTACAAGCTTCGTTTTGATATGTGGTTCACTTAAATCCGATGTACGGTTTAGGAGAAACGACCGTTTTAAGTAACGGCATTTCGCGACTGAACCATTACCCCTCGCCTTACTTTGAAACCTTGGTTAAGGCCCTTAAATGACTAATTGGGGTATAAAACAATTATTTAAAGTGGATTAGGCAGTTGGTAAGGTACTCGAGAAAGAATCGCCTTAAAACCCTTAATGGTTAATTTATTAAAAATGGTGGAGCCGAGGGTACTCGAGCGACTTAAGTAAATCGTTAAGCGCGAAAGCGAACGTTAGGGCTCTAAATGGTTAAAGTCTAGTTTCTTAAGCGACCGGGGTTTAATTCCGACTTATGTTATTGTTCATAGGTTATCGGACCCACTCTAAGCTTAAGCCTATCCGGGAGCACTCAGGCAAGTTTTCTACCCGTATAACTGTTGTTGTGATGTATATGTGTATATGCATGATCTTGCGATAAATGCATATTTGTTATTAGCAAATTTTTGCGATATATTGTAGCATGTGATATGGTATATATGCATGCCTGTTTCATATTCTTGAATTATATATCTGTTGGTTAAAATGCTTATAGTTGCATAATACCTATGCTAGACATAAGCGGTATTTAAGTTACCCTTAGTATAGGGGATAAAAAGGTGAACATATTTCTAAACCGGGAGTCTATGTTCCCGAGTATAATATATATTATATATATATATGGTTATAGTTTTAAAAACTATTAATCGAATAAGGTTTATTCGATAACTTTATATTATTTTATTGAATATTATTTTGAATATTCATTCGAGGGCTTATGACTCAGTTATATTATTGAATGAATATTATTTGAATATTCAATTGAGGATGTATGACTCACTTTATTTTATTTAATGAATATTATTTATAATATTCATTCGAGGACTTATGACTCCTTTATATTATTTAATGAATATTACTTGAATATTCATTCGAGAAATTATGACTCCTTTTATTTTATTTACTGGATATTATTTGAATATTCATTTGAGGATCTATGACTCCGATTATTTGCTGAGATATATTCTTTATTTTATTAAAGAATAAGGTGTCGATAATCAAACTTATCTTTGATTATTCAAATAAAGATTGTACTTTCGTATAAATATATCTTTGGTTATTTAATACTCATTTCAAGTATAAGTTTTACAACTTCTACCTCAATTATTTATATAAAGATTATTCTTTATGGGAATATTATTTAAATAATAATATTCAGATATTTTCTAAATATATTGGGACTGATTTTTTCATTAAATCAGCATTACTCCAAACACTCTTTAAAGTGTTTTCGAGTCTTCAAAATGATTTTTAAAAGTTAGAGCGGATCCCAAAACTCATTTTTTTATATTTAAGATCTTCCTTTTAAAGGGGATTTAAATACTCGCTCAAAACCAGAGGGATCCGGCTCTGTGGTGTATTTTATATTCGCAACAAAGTTGCGGTTTTGGTAAATGAATTGATTACTTGCCCATCGTTCGGGAAGTAAGTTCATCTATTTGAGTCGGCATAAGCAACATGGGCTCAGCGGGCGTCCATGAAAGTGTAAGTGGCTCAGTGGGAGTCCATCAAATGCGTAAGTGGCAGAGTGGCAGTCCAGCATAAGGTCCTATTGCGGCCAGGGTGATGACCAGTGGGGAATTCGTCCATCTACTAGTAGAAAAGGTTACTTATTGGTATCTTTGCCTGATCAGCAAGATATCAGGTTTATGCCAAGGTTTTCTCCTTTCCAAATTCATTGGATATTGCAACTCTGTTTATAATTTTCATAACAGAGGTTTTCAAGGAGTGTATGAAATGTATATATATAGGTGTATATATATATATATCGGGACATAATGAAGTATCTCGTAACTTCATTATTTCTAATGATATTCAAAGATTGAATCTATTCAAATCTTGTCTTGTAATCTCATCTATGTGATGAACTTTTGAACTAATTATAACTTAAACGGTGGTAGTTCAAGTAGTATTTGGAAAAGATATAAGTATATTGGAGTATCTTGTAACTTCATCTTTTAAACTTATATCTAGTAAATGATTATCTTATGCATGACAAAGATTTTCAGAAAAACGTTGAGACAAGGTTAGATATATGAGATCATCTTGTAACGATATTTTTATACAGTTATAAACTGGAACTCTGGGTATATTATGCATGGAAGAGGACCTCCAAGATTTTGAAAAGTATATATGTATATATACTGAATATTTTGTGACTTCATCGCATTAAGATATCAAACTTGGTTCATTTCTTTTGACCAAGACTTTCATGAGTACTATGAGAAGGCTCATATATTGTTAATCATTATACATATTATTTTGGTGGGCTTGCTGCTCACCCTTGCTTCTTCTTTCATCACACAACATCAGATAGATAAGATGAACAGGACCAAGCTCCCAATTCACAAGCGGATAGGAAACGTACCGCAGCTTTCTGGAAGCGTTGAGGCCGCTGTAGCTGAGGTAGAAATTACCAATAGGCTAAGTTATCAACTAATAATGTACCAGACTTATGTATATCATGAATTGTAATAATGGCAAAGAAATGTAAATTTATTCAGAAACCTGTTTAAGGTGAATTGGCATATAATTGTGGAATAAAACGACTTGTGATTATTTTTGGATATTCATCTCTGAGACTATAACTTGTGGTGTGTGTGTTTATTGTGGGGTCATAGTACAGAGTAGTTGATTATTTATTAAGATTGGGTGTTATTAAGGGAAATGGAACTCGTGACAACCCGGATCCCCGACCCCGGATTTGGGGGTGTTACAACAACCTTGTTGCGAATATAAAATACACCACAGAGCCGGATCCCTCCGGTTTTGAGCGAGTATTTAAATCCCCTTTTTTTTAAAAGGAATATCTTAAATATAAAAATGAGTTTTGGGATCCGCTCTAACTTTTGTAAATCATTTTAAAGACTTGAAAACACTTTAAAGAGTGTTTGGAATAATGCTGATTTAATAAAGTAAATCAGTCTCAATATAAAGAAATATCTGAATATTATTATTTAAATAATATTCCCATAAAGAATAATTGAGGTAGAAGTTGGAAAACTTATACTTGAAATGAATAGTAAATAATCAAAGATATACTTATACGAAAGTAATATCTTATTTGAATAAAAAGTAAGTTTGATTTTCGACACATTATTCTTTAATAAAATAAAGAATATTATTAAGTAATAAGCGGAGTCATAATACCTCGAATGAATATTATAAATAATATTCATTAAATAAAATAAAGGAGTCATACATCCGCAAATGAATATTCAAATAATATTCAATTAATAATATTAAAAGAGTCATAAGTCCTCGGATGAATATTCGAAATAATATTCAATAAATAATATAAAGTTATCGAATAACCCTTATTCGATTAATAGTTTTGAAATTATAACCATATATATATAAATATATATATAAAATCTACTCGGGATATGTACCATATCACATGCTACAATATATCGCAAGAATTTGCTTATAACAAATATGCATTTATCGCAAGATCATGCATATACACATATACATCACAACAACAGTTATAACGGGTAGAAAACTTGCCTGAGCGACTGGGGGTGATAAAAGGCTCGGGACGAGTCTGGTAACCTATAAACAAAAAGTAAGTTGGAATTAAACCAAAGTCACTTGTAAATCTATACTTTAACTAACTTAGACTCTAACGCTTGTTTTGCGCTTACTGATTCTCTTAAGTTACTCGAGTACCCTCGGCTCCACCATTTTTAATAATTTAACCATTACGAGATTTAAGGCGATTCCTTCGCGAGTGTCTTAACAACTGCCTAACATACTTAACATAATTGTTTCATACATTAATTAACCCTTTAAGGTCTTTAACCTATTGTTATTCCTAGTGGACTAACAATGAGATTTACAGAAGGGGGGTTGAATGTAAATCTCAAAACTTTTTCAAGTTTTGAGCAGTTTATGAAAGTTGTGTGTTCAAGAAGAACAAGTGTGTGAATTGCTTTAAGCTAATACAGACAGATATATATTCAAGCACAAATGTAAAGAACACAACAGACCTTAAAAACTTTTCTGGTGGATTTGTTGTTCCACCAGAGATGGTATTTTAGAAAATCTGTGATTAAACAATGTTGATCACAGCTGCATCCTAGTACAAACTAGATGAATTTTCTCTCAATATTTTTCTAAACAGCTCTGGAAAATCTCTCTTCTAATTACTAGCTTCTACTTGGTTTATATATTACCAAGTGTACAAGTGAAAAACAATATAAAATACAGTAATAAAATAAGATCTTCACTTGCTTCTTTTCCTGTTCACTCCAGTACTTTGTTGACTATTGCATCTTTGTACTAGAGAAGAACGGCTGCTTTTTCTGTTGTTCCTGAAATTCGGCTACCACATCTCAGTTGTCTCTATCAACCCATGTGCCTCTGTCTGTAGGTACAACTACCTCTTATCAACGGCTAATCATCAGAACATTTGTTGAAGCTTTCATCCGTTGATGCACTCATCCGTTGAAGGATGTTATCCGTTGAAGCTTTCATCCGTTGATGCACTCATCCATTGAAGGATGTTATCCGTTGATGACTTTATCCGTTGAAGCTTTAGAGACATCCGTTGAAGCTTAGCTTCTCATCCGTTGAAGGTCTTTAAGTCATATGTTGATACCACTTCACTTATACAAAATTACAAGGCATGAAGTATTTACAATTGGCCTTCCTATCTGCATATCATCTAGTAGTCAACATGACTCATAGTTTCTCTCAACTTCCAAGAATTACATTTTAAATACAGAGACTGAAATATGCTACAACACTAGACTTATTTCTAAGTAAAGCTACACCATCAACGGATAGCCAAAGTGGTCTTATCCGTTGAGGCTACAGACACTAAATTTCTACTTAAGTATTTTGTTAAACATATCATCAAACTAATGCACATACATTCCTAACAATCTCCCCCTATTTATGTCTATAAGAATTGTAGGCATAAATTCAGGGTTAACTTGATGATAACAAAACACTTAACAGATATATGAATTGAAACTAAGTAGAAATTTAAAAATGCTGCAAAAGTGTATGTACTAGGAGATAATTGAAGATTTACAGTGTTTCCAAGGACACTCCTTTAGTCTGAGCAAATCATCTTTTTCTTCTTTGTTCCCTGGTTTTCTTTCCTAGCCTTTTGTCATTTTCCTCAATTTGGAGTTGGAGTTGTCTGAAGAATTCAGCTTCATCTTCAACACTGACATCCAACTTAGATTGCATTTCTTTGAGAGTTTCATTGCTGGCAATCTTGAGTTGGTCTTCAAGTCTGAAAAATCTTCTGACTCCTTTATCATCTCTAAATTCCATCAACCAATGAGGTGATTTGAGAATTTTCATTTCCCTTTCTTGAATGAGTAAAGTCCTGGGTAAAGCATTGGGCTCCCTCCAAGTTTTCCTTATATTGGCTATCTTGTTGAGAATTTCAGTCTTGGCAGTTCTGGTAAAGCCAGAATCCTTTTGTATAGCTGAATAGACTCTAATCAAGGTAGAGTAGCCTTCATCCAGAATCCTGTGGAGAGGCCATGTTCTTTCCCCAGCTCCTTTATATCTGAACACTAATCTCTCTGGTAACTGTCTGTAGGCAGCTATTCCCCTTACATCCTCCAGCTCATCCAGATAGAGTTCAATGTCTGAAATTTCTTTTATGTCACAGATGTGAACATAATCATCTTTAGAAATGGGTGACTTAGGCTTAGGTTTTTGTTTTTGAGTGAATTTCTTAGAGGTTAAGGGAGGTGTAGATTTTGGTTTTCTTTTCTGTTTCTTTGGTAGTGGAAGAGTGGTTAGAAAGGTAGGCAATTTGATAGTGTCCCAATCAATAGGTTCCTCTTTTGGAATGATTGGTTCACCATGGATGTTTATTGTGGGATCAGCAACAAGGGGTTCAGGTATGGAAGGTAGTGGTTTAGATATAGATTTGGTTATTTCAGTGTTATCTCCACTCCTTTTATGTGCCTTGGCCTTTCTTCTGTTTCCCTTCTGCCATTCCTCTCTTTCTTCCACACTCTCACCAAATATACTCCCTAAAACCTCATCTAGGTTTGTAGTCTTGTCTTCACCCCTGACTTCAATCCCTTTTTCTTTTTCAACTAGACTTGACTTTAGCTGTTGTTCAAGCTTTGCTTGTGCTCTTTTGTCAGCCTTTAATTGCTTGTCTTCTTCCTTCTTGGCTATTGAGAATTTGGGATGTCCTTGCATCACACATATGCTCTTTCCCTCTCTAATGATAATAGCTCTATTTCTCCTTACAGCCTCATCCATGGACTTTTTGAGATAAGCAATACTTCTGCCTAAAATCTTGTTCTCATCAGCTTTTGGAGGAGGAAAGTCCACTTCTTTTAAAGGATTCTTTGTTGAGTCCTTATTGGATCTTTCATTGGGCTTGAGAATTATAGCTTATAGTTCTTTGGAAGAAGCTTCTCCATCCTTATGACTCCCTACTGGCATGAGCTCCATGTTGATTGGTTCAATTTTTGTGCTGTATTTCACAGATGTTGATTTGTCTTGTGTAGAACCAAACAACAGTTGCAACCTTTCATCAATTCTCCTCCTTTGCTCTTTCACTTGAATTTCATCTGCTGCTAGCTGAATCAAATCAATTCCATCAGGCTTGTCCTTGATTTGAATGATTGGAGAAGTAGTGATGGCAGGAACTAGCACTTTAGATATGTTGACTTTTGTAGATGGCTCTCCTTCCCCTTCCCTTTTACTCTCCCCCTTTTTGTTATCATCAAGGAGAGGGGTCAAGCCTTGTGCTTTTGCCAGCTGCATTAGGAGACTGGTTTGAGATTGTTGATTGTGAAGAATGGTGGCCACAGAATTTTCAATAACTTGAACTCTGTCTTCTAACTTGGCCAACCGTTTTTCAGTAACAGATTCTTTCTTCAATCTCAAACCCAAGTCCTGCAATGTACCATAGGGCATGACTGAATCCAATTTTTCTGAAGTATAGGTTTTCAAGTCAGCAATATCCTTCCTGAGATCATCCATACTCAGATTCTGCTTCACTTGCTGCAGTTTCATGAGATGCAGTGAGTCCAGGTGAGCTTGAAGGATAGCCTTGATACTTGCATGTGAAGTATTCTGAATGGCCTGTTGAATAGTGTTGATTTGTTTGACTAAAGAGACATTGAATTCCCCTGATCTGTACTCCTTAGTCAAGGCCCATTCAGGTAGATTTGGAATTGAACTAGGGCCTTCATCTCCCCCTAAGTTCATGCTTCCATCAAAAGAAATAGAGTCATCATCATCAGAATTTGCTCCAAATTCCTCAGATGGCTCACCAGCTGTAGAAGGCATTTTGTTAATGGCAGCTTTATCCCTTTGAAGAGATTCTGTTGTGTGCACTAGATGTAGTGACCTTTCTGCTTTCTCATTGCCCTGAGCAGCCAACAGTTGATAGGCTGTCACAGGATGAGTAAAAGTGTCAGCATCCAAGGAAATGTTATCAATTACAGCTTTGTAATGTTGCTGAAATTGTCTTTCCTTTTCAGCATCATCCACAATCATTGACTCATTAGCAATGGCTGGTTCCACCCTTGTATCTACTGTACCAGCTTTTCTCTCTTTTTCTCTATGTTCTTGCATAAGGGGCTCCCCCTGGCTCACACAACTCACTCCCTCACCTTCACCTACTAAGGTGGTACTCCACTCACTTACTTTTGCCATGCTGGAAGAAATAGCATGCATTTTTGAGCTCTCAATCTCTCCTTTTGCCTGGGAGCAACCCAGCCTCTCACTCAAATTGTCACTCCCTTCCCTCAATCCTAAGAGTGATTGCACAGTATTCATGTCTTCTACACTTGGGATTAATTCAGTTATTTGTGTAGAGACTGTCAACGGATGTGGAATATCCATTGAAGGTGAAACTGATGTTATCAACGGATAACTGCTGTTAAGCTTATCCGTTGAAGAACAACCACTTGTCAACGGATGAGTGATATCCGTTGAAGAAGGAAAAGAAGTTGAAATTGAAAGTGATATAACTGTTGAATCTGTGTAGATTGATTTGAGATGTGGTGACACAGATCCTTCAATTATATCTGAAAGAATTTGCGGGTGATCCAACAAATCATCCAAGAGATGATGATCACCTGTATTTGAGTGGGGCTTCTCCCTGAGTTGTAAAGAGGGAGAATCAGGAATTGATGGGAATAACATATCCACATCCAGAGATGGTGATGAAGTGTTTGGTGATTGATGTGTGATTATTGTGAGAGAATGGGGCTGTGACTCCACATTTATTGGAGTCACATCAAACTGAGTTTGAGAAGGCATAGATACAGATGGATGTATCTGTGCAGTGTGTGCACCCTGTGTAGAAGATTGGGTTCTAGCCTTCTTTCTTCTAATAAAGGCTTTTGTTGGTGAGTGTTTGGCTTTAGTGTCCCTCCCTCGTTTGTTCTGTGTTCCTGGTTTGGAACTATTTTCAATAGTAACATCCTTTTGGGAGGATGCTACTAGGGATGTGCTAGATACCTTTTCAACCACCACAGCTTTTTGAGAAACTGTGGCTTGGCTAGCTTGGGAAGCACTCAACTTTCCTTCCTTATCCTGGGGGTTTCTTTGATGTTCACCCCTCCCCTCACCACTCACACCCTGTTCACTCACCTCAGGGTTAATAGTTGGTGTTACAACTGTTGTCTTTTGAGAAACAACAGAGGTGGATTTCTTTGTCTTTGATTTTGAAAGTTTAGTTTTGGTGACCTTGGTAGAAATCTGTTGGGGCATCACAGATTTCATGGCCACACTAGAAGATAAAGAAATAGAGGGGTTGGAAGAAGTAGGAGTTGTAGAAGCAATTACCTCACCTACCTGAGGTGCATTCATGATTGGTAAATATACCAGTGACACACTGCTGTTAAGATCCATTCTCTTCAAGTCTGCAAGAACTCTTTTCTCTTGTGCCCAGCACTTGAGTTTATTATTCTCATTGATTATGACTAAACCTTCAGCAACATGGTTAGCCAATAACATAAAGAATCTAGCATAATAGATGTTATTAGGTCTATTAGCTTTGTTACCTAATCTAGTACCTAATTCTAGCATCACATAGTTGCTAAAGTTAAAATACCTATCAGAAACAAGCATATAGAGCATATTAACCAGAGATGAAGTTATGGCATCAAAATTACTAATTTTCCCAGAGAAAACCTTTATAAAGGCATCCCCAAGGAAACTCCATTCTTTCCTAAGGCCTTTTCTTCTAATACTCCCTAAATTAGCAGAGTTAAGAGAATAACCTATGGAATCTAACATGCTGGATACATCACTATCAGTGTGTGGTGTCATGGCATTGTTCTCAGGCAATTTAAAACATGCTTGTAAATCATCACAGTTAATACAGTGAGTTTTACCTTTGAGAGTGAAGGAGATAGTCATATCCAGGGAGTTGAACTCAGCAGTTGTCCAAATCTCCTCAACTACTTCACAGAAAATTGTTGGGGCTTCCAGCATTGCATAGCTAAGTTTACAGTTTTTGATGAAGTCCATCATTTTGTGATAGTCTGAGTGGGCTTCATTCTTTTCTACCAAAGCTATGAAATTGTTCTTTTCATAGATGAACCCAGATTGAGACATAATCTTCACGACTGGTGCCATTGTTGTGAGTAGAAATTGCAGAGAATAACTTGAAGTTTTTGCAGAGAGAAAATGGTAAATGCTTGAAATTTTAAGAAAGCGTAAAGTAAAAATGAACAATCAGAAGGACTTATATGCTTTCTCAAATTAATAAACAAAAATATAAAATAAAGATTTATCACTAAATATGCGTTAGTGATTTTCAGCCGTTTTAAGAATAAACTGTAAGTATTCTAAAAACTACCTTTAAAACCAATACATACAGATGTATGTATGAGTATCAACGGTTAAGAGAATAGAATCAACGGCTGTTAAACACCTGAATCGATTGATGTGACATTTCAACGGATAAGGCAAATTGTCATCCGTTGAAAGGTACTTCAGTTTTATCCGTTGACGGATAAAAATTCCAGAAATGTATTTGTCTTTCAACGGATAATGATTATCCGTTGATAGAGCAATTTTGACTTTCAACGGATAGGGAACATCCGTTGATGGAATAAACTATGTTAAAAGTCAAATTTGTTCTTAGCAACTAATATATTTCAGGCTTCAATTCAAATTGCAATAAAGACATGAATTTTAAGAGTAATTAAGCATACCTAGCTCACTTACCAATCTTGTGAATGTTGATTCATCAAGTGGCTTGGTAAATATGTCAGCAATTTGTTGTTCACTTGGAACAAAATGTAGTTCCACTGTACCATTCATGACATGCTCCCTAATGAAGTGGTACTTGATATCAATGTGCTTGGTCCTTGAGTGCTGCACAGGATTCTCTGTTATGGCTATGGCACTTGTGTTGTCACAAAAGATAGGAATTCTATTAACATGAAGTCCATAGTCAAGGAGTTGGTTCCTCATCCATAACACTTGAGAACAGCAACTTCCAGCAGCAATGTATTCAGCCTCAGCTGTAGAAGTAGAGACTGAATTTTGCTTTTTGCTAAACCATGATACAAGCTTGTTTCCCAGGAATTGGCAGGAGCCTGTTGTACTTTTCCTATCTATTTTGCAACCTGCATAGTCTGCATCTGAATAACCAATTAGATCAAAGCCAGATTCTCTAGGATACCAAATACCTAAATTTGGTGTACCCTTGAGATATCTGAAAATCCTTTTGATAGCAATTAAGTGAGACTCCCTAGGATCAGCTTGGAATCTAGCACAAAGACATGTAGCAAACATTATATCTGGTCTGCTAGCAGTTAAGTATAAAAGTGAACCAACCATGCCTCTATAACTTGTAATATCCACAGACCTTTCAGTCTTATTTAATTCAAGTTTGGTGGCAGTGGCCATGGGAGTTTTTGCAGATGAACATTCCATTAAGTCAAACTTCTTTAAAAGATCATAAATATATTTAGTTTGACTAATGAAAATTCCATCACTAACTTGTTTAACTTGTAAACCAAGAAAATAGGTTAGTTCTCCCATTAGGCTCATTTCATAATTACTTTGCATTAGCTTAGCAAACTTTTTGCAAAGTTTATCATCTATAGAGCCAAATATTATGTCATCTACATAAATTTGAACAAGTATACTAGAGCCATTAACATCCCTAAAGAAGAGAGTTTTATCAACAGTACCTCTAGTGAAGTGATTCTCCAAAAGAAATTTTGATAAGGTTTCATACCAGGCTCTAGGTGCTTGCTTCAGTCCATAGAGTGCTTTCAACAGATAATACACATAGTCTGGAAAATTTGGATCTTCAAATCCTGGAGGTTGACTTACATAGACTTCTTCCTCTAATTTCCCATTTAGAAATGCACTCTTGACATCCATTTGATAGACTTTGAAATTGGCATGGGCTGCATGGGCTAGAAAAATTCTGATGGCTTCAAGTCTTGCAACAGGAGCATATGTTTCATCAAAATCTATTCCCTCTTGCTGAGAATAGCCTTTAGCAACCAGTCTGGCTTTATTCCTTATGATAATGCCATTTTCATCCATCTTGTTTCTGAATACCCACTTTGTGTCAATAGGACTCTTGTTCTTTGGTTTGGGTACCAGCTTCCATACTTGGTTTCTCTCAAATTGGTTCAGCTCTTCCTGCATAGCTAATATCCAATCTGGATCCAATAGAGCTTCTTCCACTTTCTTAGGTTCCTCCTGAGACAGAAAACTACTATACAGACATTCATCTTGAGTGGCTTTTCTTGTTTGCACTTTAGATGATGCATCACCAATGATCAGTTCAAAGGGATGATTCTTGGTCCATTTCCTTTGTGGTGGAAGATGTGCTCTAGATGAGGTGGCCTCAGTATTGTCATGATGTGAGACAGAGTGTTGACTAGTTGAAACTCCCCCTGAGTTGTTGGTCCTTTGCAGGGAACTTGGAGTTCTATCAACTGATGATGTAAATCGATTATCCGTTGATGAACTATGATCAACGGATGCTTCATTTTGTACTTCAACGGATGATGCACTATGTCTTTCAACGGATACTGCATTGCCTCTATCAACGGATGCAGTATTTTGTGCATTATCCAAGGGCATGTTTTGAATCCCTTTTGAAGTGTCATCTCCCTCAGTCTCCTCTTCACTATCATCACAATATATCTCAATGTTGTCAAATTTGAGTCTCTCATTATGTCCCTCATCTGTTAGTCCATCAATCTTTTTATCATCAAACACAACATGCACAGATTCCATAACAATGTTGGTTCTTAGATTGTAGACCCTATAAGATTTTCCAGCTGAGTAACCAACAAATATCCCTTCATCAGCCTTTGCATCAAACTTCCCTTTATGGTCAGATTGATTCCTCAGTATAAAGCATTTACATCCAAAGACATGAAGAAAGTTTAGAGTTGGTTTTCTTCTCTTGAACAACTGATAAGGAGTCATGCCTTTAGCTTGATTGATCAAAGAAATATTCTGAGTGAAGCAGGCACAATTAACAGCTTTAGCCCAGAAATATGTTGGTAACTTTGATTCTTCAAGCATTGTTCTGGCAGCTTCAATTAAAGATCTGTTCTTTCTTTCAACAACCCCATTTTGCTGAGGTGTTCTTGGAGCTGAGAACTCATGCATGATTCCATTTTCTTCACAGAACAGCCTTAATGTCAAATTCTTGAATTCAGTTCCATTGTCACTCCTGATATTTCTAACCTTCAAGTCAGGATGATTGTTGACTTGCCTGATGTGATTGATAATGATTTCACTTGCTTCATCCTTTGATCCAAGAAAATAGACCCATGAGAACTTTGAGAAATCATCTACAATCACTAAGCAATATCTTTTTCTTGCAATAGACAATACATTGACTGGTCCAAACAAATCCATATGTAGCAGCTGTAATGGTTCATCAATTGTTGTTTCAAGCTTCTTTTTGAATGATGCTTTCCTTTGTTTGCCTTTCTGACAAGCATCACACAAACCATCCCTTGAGAATTCAACTAGAGGGATTCCTCTAACTAAGTCCTTTTTGACTAGATCATTCATTGTCTTGAAATTCAAGTGAGATAGCTTCTTGTGCCATAGCCAACTTTCAACTGTGCTTGCTTTGCTGAAGAGACAAGTAATGGATTCTGCATCTGTAGAGTTGAAGTCAGCTATGTACACATTTCCTTTTCTAACTCCAGTTAGAACCACTTTGTTGTCTTTCTTACTAGTGACAACACAGGCTTCAGAATTGAAGGAAACTGCATTCCCTCTATCACATAGTTGACTGATGCTCAGTAAATTGTGCTTGAGACCATCAACTAATGCAACTTCATTAATGATGACATTCCTTGTTGAAATCAAGCCATATCCCATAGTAAACCCTTTGCTGTCATCTCCAAAGGTTATGCTAGGGCCAGCTCTCTCCTTGAACTCTGTGAGCAGGGAGAAATCTCCTGTCATGTGTCTTGAACAACCACTGTCCAAGTACCATAGATTTCTTCCATTTCCCTGCACACCATAAAATCAATCAATTTGATTTTGGTACCCAAGTTTCCTTGGGTCCATTCTTGTTAGCCTTTCTCCTAGACTTCATTCCTCCTGCATCTTTAGACTTAGGTAAGTTTGAGTCAACCTTGGTCTTAGATGTAGTTGGTTGAGGTGTAGGGTTAGTCACAGAATCATTTAGCACATTTGTAAAATTATTAGGCATTGATTGTGCAAACATGTTATTCCATATGGGCATATTGTATGGCATTTGAGGCATACTAAATGCAGAAAGATAATGATTGTTAAAATATGGCATGTTTACAAAATGTGCATAAGGATTTTGTTGAGACATAACAGGCATAGCATGCAGAGGTGATGCAGACATATTAGGCATAGAAGAGGGTACATTTATGGGAGTCTTCTTAATGGATTTACAACTAGCAGATAGATGATTAACACTACTACAATGCACACAGCTTTTTCTAGGAGCATACCTATCAGGTGTGTAATTGTTGTGTTTATTAACTCCTACCTTCCCATTTCTGTTGGATTTTCTTTTAGATTCCTTTTTATCCTCAACCATCTTGAGCCTATTATTTAACTGTTCTAAGGTCATGTGCCCTACATTCACCTTACTGACATCTTTGGATGTGCTTGCTTCTTCTTTGACAAAGTTCTTTGAAGTTGAACCAAACTTTTTGTTGAGTTTCTTTAGATTCTCTCTTTTAGAAACATCTGCCTGTTTTGATTGAGGAACCTTCAACGGATGCTCCTTTTCTTCCTTCAACGGATAACTTTCATCATCCGTTGATTCCACATCCGTTGACAGCCCATCAATTAATTCCAGTTTCTTTTTATTTTTATCCCAGGCAGTTTCACAGAATGATTCAATTCCTTGGACCTTAGCAATTTGAGCACTTACATCCCTAGATGTCTTCCAGGCTTTAATCACCTCTTGCTCTTTCTCTAATTGATTGGAAAGTATTTCTACTTTCTTAACAGATTCAGCTAGTTCATTTTCAACAGATATACAATGCAACTTTGTTTTCTCTAGGTCAATCATCTTATCTTCTAACAAAGCATTTCTATTACTTAAAAACAGATTGTTCTCTCTAATCCTACTATTTTCTTTAGCAAGAGATTTAAGAGACACACGCAAATGATACAATTCGGTAGACATGTCATTAAAAGCATCATTGCACTCTTCTTTAGTAAGCTGTGTTAAGTCAGTAGTGATTACCTGATTGCTTGATGAACTAACTTCATTTTCTTCAGAATCAGCCATGAGAGCAAGGTTGACATACTCCACATCTTCATCCTCTTCATCTCCATTAGCTGCCCAGTCCCTTTCTTGAGTAATGAAAGCCCTCTCCTTTTGCTTGAGTAGATCAAAATATTTCTTTTTGTAATCTACTTGTTCAAATTTCTTCTTTTCAGAAGTTGGCTTTCTGCACTCACCTGCAAAGTGTCCACTTATACCACAATTGAAACACTTGAACTTGGATTTGTCCACAGTGTTTTTGTGAGGTTTAGTGGCTCTAGTGTTTTTCTTGAATTTCATCTTTGCAAATCTTCTGGACAGAAATGCAAGATGCTCATCAATTCCATCTGAGTCATCTTGGCTGGAGTTGTCTTCATTTTCAGCAACTTGCTCTTTCCCCTTGCTTGATTCCTGATTTCTTATACCATCTTTGGAGTTTGATGTAGATCTCGCAGTTTCTTGTCTGCATTTCCTCTCATCTTCAGCTACCAATGCAACTGAACTTCCTTTCTTTCTCCCCTTCTCCAATACCTCATCCTGTTCCAGCTCTAGTTCATAAGTCTTCAAGATTCATACAATCTTTCAAGAGTGAAGTCCTTATAATCTTGAGAGTTTCTTAAGGAGACAGTCATGGGTTTCCATTCCTTTGGCAAGGATCTTAAAAATTTAAGATTTGAATCCTTCACCTGGTACACTCTTCCATACAGCTTCAGTCCATTCAACAGCTTTTGGAACCTATTGAATGTTTCATTTAAAGATTCATTTTCTTCAAAATGAAAGTATTCATACTGTTGAATGAGAAGCTGCATTTTGTTTTCTTTCACTTGTTCTGTACCTTCACACAGTAGTTGAACTGTGTCCCAAACCTCTTTGGCAGTTGTGCAATTTATCACATTATCAAACATATCCATGTTAAGACCATTAAACAAAATGTTCATAGCCTTCTTATCCTTGTGGACTTCTTCTGTGTCTTCCATTGTCCATTCTGCTCTAGGTTTTGGAATGGATTGACCAACAGCAACTGTGGCTGTAGCAACTGTTGCTACTTTGTGGGGAATGTGAGGACCATTCTCAATGCAGTTTACATAACCTTCATCTTGGGAGAGTAGATGAAGGTGCATTTTCACCTTCCAATGGTGATAACTGTCTTTGTCAAGAACTGGGATCTTTACTCCAATATCCTTCTTACTCATCTTTGTTAGATTCCAAGATCTTTAAACTCTTGTTTGTCAAGAGCCTGCTCTGATACCAATTGTTATCCTAGTGGACTAACAATGAGATTTACAGAAGGGGGGTTGAATGTAAATCTCAAAACTTTTTCAAGTTTTGAGCAGTTTATGAAAGTTGTGTGTTCAAGAAGAACAAGTGTGTGAATTGCTTTAAGCTAATACAGACAGATATATATTCAAGCACAAATGTAAAGAACACAACAGACCTTAAAAACTTTTCTGGTGGATTTGTTGTTCCACCAGAGATGGTATTTTAGAAAATCTGTGATTAAACAATGTTGATCACAGCTGCATCCTAGTACAAACTAGATGAATTTTCTCTCAATATTTTTCTAAACAGCTCTGGAAAATCTCTCTTCTAATTACTAGCTTCTACTTGGTTTATATATTACCAAGTGTACAAGTGAAAAACAATATAAAATACAGTAATAAAATAAGATCTTCACTTGCTTCTTTTCCTGTTCACTCCAGTACTTTGTTGACTATTGCATCTTTGTACTAGAGAAGAACGGCTGCTTTTTCTGTTGTTCCTGAAATTCGGCTACCACATCTCAGTTGTCTCTATCAACCCATGTGCCTCTGTCTGTAGGTACAACTACCTCTTATCAACGGCTAATCATCAGAACATCTGTTGAAGCTTTCATCCGTTGATGCACTCATCCGTTGAAGGATGTTATCCGTTGAAGCTTTCATCCGTTGATGCACTCATCCGTTGAAGGATGTTATCCGTTGATGACTTTATCCGTTGAAGCTTTAGAGACATCCGTTGAAGCTTAGCTTCTCATCCGTTGAAGGTCTTTAAGTCATCCTGTTGATACCACTTCACTTATACAAAATTACAAGGCATGAAGTATTTACAATTGGCCTTCCTATCTGCATATCATCTAGTAGTCAACATGACTCATAGTTTCTCTCAACTTCCAAGAATTACATTTTAAATACAGAGACTGAAATATGCTACAACACTAGACTTATTTCTAAGTAAAGCTACACCATCAACGGATAGCCAAAGTGGTCTTATCCGTTGAGGCTACAGACACTAAATTTCTACTTAAGTATTTTGTTAAACATATCATCAAACTAATGCACATACATTCCTAACACCTATGTTTCAAAGTAAGGCGAGGGGAAATGTTTTGTCGCGAAAAGCCGTTACTTAAAACGGTCGTTTCTCCTAAACCGTACATCGGAACCAAACGAACTATCTAAACATGGCAATGGTCAAATCTAGCAGGGGGTTCTCGGGTCCTAATGTATGAACAAAAGCAGTCTAAAGTAAATCGGACATTACGACGGCTATGTTTACGCGATTTCCCAATTTTTATACCCTTCCAATTCAACCCATAATCAAGCCACAATCACATCCCAATCCAAACTCCATCCATACCACATCCAAACAGCCCCAATCAATTCAATATTAACATTTATACTTATGCTTAAGCTTGAATTTAACTATACTTAAGTTCTTTTAACCAAAACAACAAGATTCACCATCCATTTCACTACCACTCCAAACCCAAATTCTAAACCAACAAGTGTTAGGTCCCAATGTGTTTGTAGAAGGGGGGGTTGAATACAAACAGTACCGAATAATCGAATTAAATGCGGAATAAAAAATGTGAAACAAAATTCAAGTTAAATAAAATATTTATTAAACTTGAAAGGTGTTACAACAACTGTATCGATTACAAGGAATTAATCTCAAATTAATTATCACAAAATCTAGAATAAATTGACATGAACTTTTTCTATTTTGTAATAACAAGATTCAAATGCTAAAAGCAATTGAGATTAAGTTCTAGGGATTTTGATCCGCTCGATTGTTACACAAGAATAAGATAAATAATTCTAGTGGTTTGGATTTAACTTTACAAACTAGAAATGTGATCTTGAATTAAGCAGATGAAAATGGAATATTTCAAGGCGGTGCTTTTGCTTTCTGTGTTATTATTTTGTGTTCTGTATTGGATGATTAAGTTGAATGGCTGCTTCTTTTAACAACCAACCGAATAGAATTGAACTGACATGACAATCTCTTTGGCTCAGCAAGACTTTCGGTATTAGGACTATATTTTAGAACTTAGCAAGACAATCAGAATGAAACTAGCAAGACTTTCGGTATGACAATCAATTGTCATACCGATTGTCATAGTAGTTCAAACAGATTGTTTTTGCTGAATTAATAAGTGATTTATTTTAATAATAATTCTGGTTAAGACAATCAATGAATTAGCATGACTTCCGGTATGACTATTGATTGTCATACCGATTGTCATACTAATACAATCCGTTATCTTTTTGGAATTAAAACAGATTTTAACCAATTAAAAATTCTGAAAAACCTTAATATTAATTCTGAATTAATTAATCAATTAATTTAATTAATCAAATAAATTAATCTTGCAGATATAATTTATTTTCTTAATTAAATTATATGACTTAATTAATTAATAGAGAATTAATACTAACCCTGAGCAGCAACCAATCTTCTGAATATCTTCTGAAAATCACTGAGAATTATGAATCAATTCCACCACTTCAACGTTGGACACTCGATGTACTGTCTGGTTCATGAGTGACTAACTTCCGTGACGTTTTTTCATGTCTTGACTTTGATAATTGATTTTCTTCAGATTAAATCCTTGTAATTATCTGATACCCTGACGAGATCTCTATCACTTGATTAAATCCACACTCTTGATTTATATCACTGAGGCATGATCAATTTCTTGAAATTCTTCCAGTGAATTAATTCCTCAAGTCTGTAGATGAACCTTGTTTTTGAATCCTTTGACAGATATTACTCTGTGAGATCGCTTTTGACGGTAGATCTACTATTTACTTATTACATTCTTATTTGAGTTGAGTTGAATCCTCGAATATACAAATAGGCTATGACATATGACTTACAATCTCCCCCCTATTTGTTTGTTAGACAATAACACACAAATACCTAGAGGATAACTCAACTAACAAATAAGAAAAAGATATAAAAAGAAATGCAAAGTAAATAGTAGAAAAGTTCTAGACTAGATTTAACATTTTCCAGATTCCAAGTAGATGTTCCTCTAGACTGAACATATCTTCAAGTAGTTCCATCTTCACTTGTACAACCACATTTCCTATTGAGAATCCCATATCCTCTTGCTTCTCCCCCTCTGAGAATCAACTGATTAAGAAGATACACCTTCGTTTACCACCTCTCCCGTACAATAGGATCTGCAGATAAAAGCCAATGGTACTCCCCTTTTGAAAAACAGCTTCTTCCCTTACTAGAACATCACCTTGTATTTACCACCTCTCCCGTACAATAGGATCCGTAGTACAAACAACAATGGTGTGGTGTAGTGTACATATGATCTTTTTCTTCCTCCCCTGCTATTTCTCCCCTTATTTGAGGAATCCTCCAAACTATTACTTAAGCTTTTATCTCCCCCTTAAAGAAGGAATGTATTGCGTCGTCTGAAGGAGTTCTCATATTTCACTTGGTTGGAAAAGAAATAACAAGAAGTTTCTCTTTTTCCTCACTGTGAGTGTGTGATTCTGTTTAGTGTACCTCACATGTGTTTCACTCTTCTCTCCACTCGTGTTTTACACTCATTCTCACAAGTGTATCACTCTTCTCTCATAGCTCCATAATCCAGCTGTACCTGCAAGGAAAATCACCTTAGCCATCCTTAAGGAGTCACAGTGGTGCAATGGGAGTTCGCAAATCCCCATCCTTGTAAACTCGTCAGATGATCTGAGTCATAATCTACAAGTTGCTATTTCCCTTTTAGGGTTCCAGTTTGAATTCTGGGAAGGTAAACAATGATCCAAAGAATTTAGCATAAAATCAAGTTCCCTTCTAATGTCTGTGAAGATTTCCTTGTGACTCATCAGGCAATATCTGAATCATTGTCAACAAGTTGCCGATCTGCGCCTATGTCAGATCCACTATCCGCAGATGCATCCAGGGGATTAAGCCTGGGGAGGTAGACACTGACCACTGACATATGGCTTTTGGATCAGTATCCTCTCCTAACACCTGAAAGGCAATTGGTCCATTAACGAACCTTGAACAATCGAATGACCTTAAAATGTCGAAACTCTTGTTTCCGTCAACTCATCCTTTGTGTGTGTGTAACCTTTCCTTGTGCATTAAGAATTGTTTATATTTGAGGTGGTGACACTACATAGGATACCTTGGCCGACAGACAAATTTCAATAGACGCACCCTGTTGAGAGAATAATCTAGTAACTGTTTTTGTGCCTTTTTAGCCATTACACTCTTTTTGAGAAGATGTATGGGGAGTACGCAGTTGTCTCGGTTTTAATACTACTCATCTTTGTAGGAGACAGAGCTACTGGGTTGACTTCAGAACCTTCCTTATGTGGTGCACTAAGGCACTATCTTCCTCACGCTCATCATATATTTTGTGTAAGAGAGTGTTGGTTGGTTCTGTTTTTGTGTTTGCTTTACAGTCTGGGATAGACGTTGTGGGTTTTCAACCTCATGACTGTCAATGAAAGAAAGTCATTGGAGACTGAACCTGTAACACAGAACATATGGTAATAGAGAGAAAATGATTTACAATAGTGATTCAAAGATTTTACATGAATAAGAATCACTAATGTAGAAAGAAGTTTGATTTTGTTTTTCAATATGAATGAGTTTTTGATAAAACATGATCACTTAGGGTAAAGTCTAAGTAATTCTCATTCATGTCAAAAGCTTACAAATATCTGCAACATAATGTTAACAAGATGTCATGACCGATACTTGTCAAGTACTTTAGATACTAATTATTATGTTGCATAATATTTAAAATAAATAAAATAAATAATACAATACAGTAATATAATAAAAAATATAATGAATTAAATACTAATATCTATCAACAAGATATCAGCATTTATTTCATATAATACAATATTTACAATTCAGAAATACAAATAAAAATTTATATAAATATTGCAAAAATATAGAAACTATTACAAGTTCAAGATAACATTACCAGCTTGCAAACAGCCATATCTCTCGGATAAACCTTTGTTGTTATCTCCAAGGTAACCAGGGGGCCAGCTTTCTAATCCACATTTGATAGCAGGGCTCTATCTCCGGTCATATGTTTTGATGATCCATTATCAAGAATCCACACTACCGGTTACACTTGTTTAAGGCCCTGCACTACAAATGGATTAGACCTTCTTCGGAACCCAAACTTGGTGGGCCCGGCATACTTGTAGAATTGTCCTTTGTCAGGCAAACAACATTTTTAATTTTAACGATCTCAACATCCTCAATGACTGAACATTTGACCTTGTAAATAGCTTTAACAATTTCTGGTTAGGCTTAGGCACAAATGTCTCCTTTCTAGCCTTAGAAGGACTAGCAGTCTTAGACCTATCATGCTTCTTGTTATTCACATGCTGACGAGGAGTAGTTTATCATTAGATACACATGCTTACCATTAAAATAAGCATACTCATATTAAAAGCACAAGACATACACTTAGCAAACACCACATCTTATGAGAGGATTAACAGCAGGCAATTTATGCATGGTGACATGGCATTTTTGTTATCCACTCATGTGTGTCTGAGTTAGTCTCAGTTGTTTCACAACTTTGACTGGAACTTTCGACTCACTTAACTTGGAAACAATCTTCTCATTAGCATGATCCTCGGCACGTATTTCTCTTGAAACAGAGAGGTCGCATCAAATGGTTCAGCAAATTGATGCTTTATAGGGGTCATCACACCCTTAAGCACATGTGGTACTTCCCTCCCTTTAGCACAGACATGAGGAGGGAGTTTATGCTTAATTCTCCAATAGCAAACATTGTAATCATAACCTATTCCAGATGTTTGATTAACAGCTTGCTTACTGTAGAACTCTTTGCCCTCGAGAATTAAGTAGGCTCTAACCTTAGTCTCAAGACCGGTGATCTTGTCTTTGAGAATGTTTCGAGTTTTATATACACGTCAACTATTCTCTAGAAAAGATATTTGTTCTTTCAATTTATCTTGATTAATGTACAAGTCTAATTCATTGACCTCTTTCTCAAGGTCTGTGATCTGTAAACTTAACAGTTCATTATCACGACTTGCACAATCTAAGTTACCTCTTAGATGATAAACCATTTCATATCAAA